>NC_052149.1:56649028-57017860 GCF_902713615.1 Scyliorhinus canicula | reverse complement strand
CCCTCGCCTCCCCCTCTCACCCCCTCCTCTCCCCCCCTCTCCCCCTCCTTCCTCTCCCCCTCTCCCCCTCTCCACCCTCTCCCTCCTCCCCTCTCCTCCCCCTCTCCTCCCCTCCCCCCCTCTCCACCCCCCTCTCCCCCCCTTCTCCCCCTTCTCCCCCCTCTCCCCCCCCACACAAACGGCGGTACTCCCCCCCCCAACGCTGGGCAACGTTGATGATGTCGCCCGACGCGCCACTTCCGCAGCGCGTGAAAATGACACGTATCGCAATGTGGGAGTGGGATTCTTCGGTCCCCCAGACTCATGTTTCTTGGCAACGCACCATTGGCTACCAGTGGGATTCACTCTTCCCGTTGCTTGTCAATGGGATTTTCCCATTGAAGCTACCCCACGCAGCCGGGATACCCACGGGTGGGAGTGTGCTGCCAGCCGGAAAAGAGAATCTAACAGCCAGAGAGTTCTGGCCATTATCTCTAAAATCCAAAGAATTCTGGCCATTATCTCTAAAATCCAAAGAATTCCTAGGACAGGAAACCTGCATAGCGAGAGTGACCACTAACAGCGAACACAGAGAGAATATCAAATGTAACCAAAGTACCATCTAATAAAGATTTGCATTTACATAGCCTTTCACAATCTCAAAATGTTCTCCAGCCAATTCATTGCTTTTGAAGTCACTGTTATTGGGAAATATCACAATTAAACTGTGTTAGTGTGTTATTTGAAGAACACCTCTGCTTTTCTTTGAAGAGTGTTGTGGCTTTTTGACATCCACTTGAAAGGACAGGTAGACTTTAGTTTAATTTTTCATCCATAGGTTGGAACACTCCAACAGTGTTACACGCCTTCGGCTGAGTGTGAAGTCCTGGAGTAAGTCTCGAGGTTCTATACAGAGTCAAGATGGGCACCTCTGATGGCTAAAATAGTTTCTGGCTTTTAGAAAAAATGTTGAACTGATCATTTCTAAGCAATAAATGCAACTAAAGATGCATTACATTTTAAAGATGCTTTATATTTTTAAGTTTAGTTCGTAACTAAACCTTAGTTACCTATTATGATTACAAATTACAATACTACAGAACAGTTGTGGGAATATAATACAACTCTCAAGTCCAAAACAGTTTTACGCAATTATTTGGCAAGCATCTGGCCATTTCTGACATGTGGATATTTTACATCCATAGCCTCTTATTGCTTTGAGTTTGGCCCTACTCTAACAGTGCAGCATCCTTGGGGTTTACAAGACCGGTAGTTGAATGTTGAATAAACTGTTTAATAAACTGTGGGGAAAACTGATGTAGTCTACCTTCCTTAATATAGAATGACCTTCCAGGTAGTGTAAGCAGAACTGGAATAACTTAATCAATTAAATTAAGATCTGCATCAATGCACCTTTGCCTTACAGCCAACTAAGTACTTTATGAAGTGTGGACACTGTTGTAAAGTTGGAAACACAGCAGTCAATTTGCGCAGAATAAGTCCCCACAAACAGCAATGAGCTAATGACCATATTTTTAAAAAATGTTGATTGGTGGATAAATAATGATGCAGGACACCTGGGAAAACATGCCTGCTCTATTTCAAAATAGCCCCATGGGATTTTAAAAATCCACCTGTGAGGGCCTTTGAAAGAAAGTACACGGCTTTAACGAATTGATAAATATAGACAGTCAGATGCTATTTTGCTAATTATAAAGTATAAATCAAAAGTATTTTTGTTTGTATTTAATGTTTTAAACTATTATTGTTATTGCAGATCAAAGACAAATTTAACAAAATAATGCACTTGAAGTTATTTGATGCCTTTTTAAAGTTTGTTTACTTGAGGGACAAAAATAAAGCTCCAAAGGTATAAATTGAGCTTCCAGGCTGCACAACGTACTGGCACCTAGTTATCGAGAGTTTTCCATTTTCCATTCCCCGGATTCTGGCATGCATCATGATTGGTTGTTTTTTAAGCACTTACTAGCAGGCGGCACCCTTCATCACTCCAAACATACTGCATCCTTGAAATCATTGGTTGAGCTAGAACAGGTATGTTAATAAATTTGATTATTTCAAACATGAAGAACAGAGCACAGAATGATAGTAAAGTAGATGGTGACCTTATAGAAAACTTGCATAATTCTTTCTGACCATCCTAAAAATGCTGTGGCTCACAACAGCCACTAGAGTCTGCTAAACTTTAGTTGTACATGATCTAAGGCAGCACGGTGGCTCAGTGGGTTAGCCCTGTTGCCTCACGGCGCTGAGGTCCCAGGTTTGATCCCGGCTCTGGGTCACTGTCCGTGTGGAGTTTGCACATTTTCCCCGTGTTTGCGTGTGTTTCGCCCCCACAACCCAAAGATGTGCAGGGTAGGTGAATTGGCCACTCTAAATTGCCCCTTAATAGGAAAAAATTAATTGAGTACACTAAATTAAAAAAAAAAAAAGTTGGACATGATCTGAAAGACCTGATGACATTGACAAATTTCTCCCTTTGTGGGAGAATCCAGGACGAGAGGGCATAATCTCAGAGTAAGCGGTTGCCCATTTAAAACAGATGAGAAGGAATTTCTCGCTCAAAGGGTACTGAATCTGTGAAATTCTTTTCTGCAGAGAGCTGTAGTTACTGGGTCGCTAAATATGCTCAAGGCTGAGATAGACAGATTTTTAATCAGTAAGAGAATCAAGGAGTATGAGGATAAAGCAGGAAAGTGGAGTTGAGGATTATTACTTCAGATCATTGAATGGTCAAACAGACTCAACGGGCCAAATGGCTTACGTATGCTCCTATGTCTGATGGTGTAATGACTTCAACCAGGCCTTTGAGATCGGCCAATTGGAATACGAGTTCCCTGGTTAGTGGGCCATTCAGAGAACCTCTTCTTTGTACATAACAGAGAGTGTCAGATCCTCTGCACTCTGAGTGTAGATAGCAAGCTGAATGCACATGGTTGCACTGCTGTTTGTTTTTAATAAAGGGATTCTGGTGAAGGGACTTCTGACTCCGTGGGCTTATTACAGTGGCGACGAGGAAAACAGAACGACCCGAAGGAACCTGCTCATTATCACTATCACTTTCCTTGGTATCCTTGGATGCATCTTAACCGGTCCAGATAACCTATCAATTTTAATTCAATCTAGTGTCCATATTACCTCACCTTCTACTATGACCTGGATAGCACTTTCTTCCTTGATAAAGACAAATGCAAAGTTTTAATTTACTACTTCAGCCATGCCCCCTTCCTTCATGTGTAAATCTCCTTTTTGGTCCCTAATTGGTTCTTATTCCTCTTTTTACCACCCTTTTCTTATTTATATGCCTGCAGAAGACTTTGGGATTCCCTTTGATTCTGTCAGTCTTTTTTTACGCTCCCTCTTTTGCGTCCTCACTGTGCCTTAAAACCCTTCATATTCAGCTTGGTTTTCAATTGTATTTGCTACCTGACACCTTTCAAGAACACACTTTTTCTTCTTTATCTTAATTTGTATCTCATTTTTCATCCAGGAAGCTCTGGATTTGTTTGCCCCACCTTTCCCTTTCAAAGGAAAAAATCTTGACTGTACCCAAAGCATCTCTTCTTTGAAGATCCGCTCCAATATTACCTGTTGCCCTTTGACCCCAATTTAATCAGCCCAGGTCAATTAATAATAATAATGATCTTTCATAATAAAAGTAAATTCTTACCACATATAAACCTTGGTCAGTCAGCTCATGAATACCTGAGGGGCATCCCACTTTTCCAGTGGCTCTGACCCCAGCAGAAGTGTGAATGTACCAGAGCGGAACTCAATCCCACCAACACCCAGGTTCTATACATAGACACTTTGTACGATGGGAACAGTTGGTACCAATGTAAAATAGGATTCCCTCTATTTTTGTTAGCTACATCTTCAAATAAGACTAACTAGAATAACAGAGACTAGCGATTGCGCATGACATCTCTCCAGTCTGTTATAATTCAATGTCTTGCAGGCGGACAGGAGCTGCATTCACTATCTGAGCCTTTGGATTTAATCATTGATGGAAACTCACTTTTTTTTATTTGTTATACACTCCTCATTCATCACACGGCAAAACAAACATTGACTCTATCATTAAAGTAGAGCTTGATATGATTGCAAATTCTAAACACCTGATATTTTTGTTTGCTAAGCAAAGGCGCAAATCCACACTTCACAGTTGTTTAATGATCATCTCACGATAGGGCTGAGAGGGGTGAACTGGCTCCAAGATAATATTCCAGACATTAGAAGATGGGCCAAATCAATTATGCATGGAATCTGATTGCTGAGCTAGGTATCTGTGCAGGACCCCAGGATACTATTTATGTAGTTGTAGTAAATACAATAATTGGCGACCTCCAGTTAGCTAACTAACAACAATGGGTTTATTATCAATTCCAACTATATACAGAGCACTATAATCGATGTCTTCATTCACAGCATTGGGATCACCAAAAACCTCTGCACCGAGATTCCCCATGCTCATTCTCCATTGGATGATTGGGTCACATGACCCTTCCGATGCAAGGGGCTAGCTACTCCCGCTTTAAGTCCTTTCTTATATAGTACATTGATAACTTATACAACTTTCGAAACATTAGCAATAATGAACAATTTTTAACACAGTTTTTCAGAAACTCAGTCTGTCGGGGACTGACTCTTTCTCTGGAATTGACGTAGCTCAACTGGTTGAGGTTCCGAGGTAGAGGTAGCTTCGGTTGGACCTGCTTCACTGGAACTTTTGGTAGCAGTGCTTTCCACTATTTTCTGGGTTTCACTGGGAGCAGCATGGTGGCCTGCCATTGGCTGATCTGGGGAAGAATTCTCCGCCACCCGGGAATAGGCGGGGGCTGGAATCGCGCCGCACCAGTTGGAGGGTCCTCCGCGGCGATTCTCCGGCCCACGATGGGCCGAAGTCCCGCCGCTGACAGGCCAATCCCGCCGGCGGGAATTAAAGCACGTCTGGTGCCGGCGGGATTGGCGGTGAGGGCGGGCGCCGGGGTCCTAGGGGGGGTATGGGGCGATCTGGCCCCGGGGGGTGCCCCCTCGGTGGCCTGGCCCGCGATCGGGGCCTTCACCATGGCGGGGGCGGAAAAGACCCCCTCCGCTGCGCATGCGCCGGTATGACGTCAGCAGCCGCTGACGCACCGGCACATGCGCGGACATCCGCCGGCCGCCTTTCAGCCCCGCCTGGCGGGGCGCCAAAGGCCGTTCGTGCCAGCTGGCGGAGTGGGAGCCACTCCGGCGCGGGCCTAGCCCCTAAAGGTCCGGAGAATTCTGCACCTCTTGGGGAGGCCTGACGCCAGAGTGGTTCATGCCACTCCGTCCCGCCGGGACCCCCTGCCCCGCCGGATCGTGGGAGGATCCCGGCCCAGGTTCTTCACTCCCTGGAAAAACAACAACACTACTTGCTGGCACAATGGGATCAGGGAAGTAACACAGTCCCTTGAGAGGGCTCCCGTCTCCACAAATGATCTATGTATTCCTTCAAAACTTGCCCTGCACTTGGCCAGATTTGGCCACAAGGACAGTGTGGTGATCGTAGATCTGAGTAGATGCAATACAACTGAGCAAGCACTAGAGGGAGCACGGGAGAGCTATATATACACAGGAGCAGGAAGAGATGACACACTTCACGGCAGGCAGAACTGATAGCAGGACACAGACACAAGCAGGCAGCATTTGAGGTAGCCGTAAGTTAAGCTCTGAAGAGAGAACAAATTCACAATAAAGCATCTTCTCCACCTTTGAGACTACGAGCTTTATTAAGACACGAGGAACAACACATGGTACCAAGAGTGGCTTCAGACGCTTACTACAGGACAACTCAGCTGCAGATACAGAAAGAACAAAATGGCATGGAAATCTCCTACTGGACATTCGACTTGGGAAGACATCGCTAATTCGAGGAAGTGGCTTGGATACCCACCTCAGCTGGACATGACTGGCAATGTAAGAAATGTCTGGAAAATGTTTAAACAATGGTTCGATTTATATATCATAGCTAATGATGTAGCAGCAGCCTCAGACGAAATTAAAATAGCAATGCTCATCGCAGGACATGAAGCTAGGAAAGTATATACTGGATTTAAATACTCAAAAGATGAAGACAGCAACAGCTTACAAACAATACTAAACAAATTTGAAGAGTACTGTAAGAAATTTGAACAGCACGGTATGCTCAGAGGCCAAACTGCACAGAGACTGAGTGATGCAAAACTCTACAAAAAGAAAGGGTTCAGTCAAGAAATCGCGAGTGAAAAGTACAGATCAAAAAGAAATAACTTGAATTTTTCACAAAGCCAAAATGCTGAAATCCAGTCCAGATCGAAAGGAAAAAAGGTAACTTACAACTTTTAGAAAGAAATAACGCTGAAATCCACGATAAAATGGCGTCCGACCACATTTTACAGTCTCGGGCAGACAAAGAACTACAAACTGCGTCTGTACATGCGCAGGAAACGGAAGTCGCGCATGCGCAGTTACAATCACCCGTTTTGCGTTCTGCGCATGCGCAAGCCGCGCATGCGCAGTCTCAAAACGTTTTGGTCGCAGACCGTTATGCGCATGAGCATTGGACACAAAACCGCACAGTAAAGGAAGGCCGATTTGCGCATGCGCAATTGATTCCTACGCATGACGTCACGAGCGTCATAACGTCTGAACATCCGGACCTCGCCCACTTAAAAGGGAAATGCCCGAAAATTGAAAACAAGATACTTAAAGCGGTAAAACCAAACTTTCTTGCCTCAGAAGACAAAAAAACGCCTGAACTTAAACCAGCAGTTAAAAACAACTCACACAACACTCAGGAAAAAGCAGTCTGCACCACCCAAAGTGAAGAGAACAAAAAGAAATCAAAAACAACAAAAGATGATTTGTTTTTCGAAGATTACTACTCAGACATGGCTGAGTTATTCGGATATGCTGATCACAGCATCAGCGACACGGTTGCAAAGCTCAACACGAATCTACTCGTGGTAGATGAATCCAACACCATGGTGCCATGGCAGATCGTCGATACATTGGATGACAGCAATACCCACGACGAAGACGACGCCACACAGAGAGCACAGAAAGACTCCACAGAGAGAGCGATGACAGGCTCCACAGTGAGAGTGATGAAATACTCCAAAAGGGAAGCAAGCAAACACTCCCTGGCGAACACCATGCATGAACAAGACCATGAAGGTCAGCCCGCCGTATCTGAGCAACCGCAAGCAGACTATGAAAGTCTACCAAGCTCACATAAACAAGAAAAAGACAATGTACATCTACCCACTGCATGCGAAAACAGTGACAAGGTGATCAGACTCGACATACAGGAGGTACAGGATCACAGCGAGACTGACAGTTCTCAGCTTGTCTGTACAGAAGCACAGAGTAGGGCCACCCAAGAGTCCAGTGAGACCACGTCAATAGAAACCATGCAGATTTTGACTCCAGAAGAGGAGCACCAAGAGTCCAGAGAGACCACGTCAATTGTAATCATGAAGGTTTTGACTCCGGAAGAGGAGCACCAAGAGTCCAGAGAGACCGCGTCAAATGAAATCGTGAAGAATTTGACTCCAGAAGAGGAGCACCAAGAAAGCAAAGACGACAAATCTAACCCACACCAAATGACTGATGTCACCAGCATCAATGCAACATCAGATTATTCTCACCATTCTCGAGACGAAACGTTCAATGACTCAAATTATCCACACGGGACACTCATTGAGCATAACAAGAAAAAACAAAAGCCAAAAGAAGCACAGCAGAAACGAGAACAACAACAACAACAACAACAGTCCAAAGATGTGCAGGTTAGGTGGATTGGCCATAATAAATTGCCCTTAGTGTCCAAAATTGCCCTTCGTGTTGGGTGGGGTTACTGGGTTATGGGGATAGGGTGGAGGTATTAACCTTGGGTAGGGTGCTCATTCCTGGAGCCGGTGCAGACTCGATGGGCCGAATGGCCTCCTTCTGCGCTGTAAATTCTATGAATCTATGAAAAGAACAAAAGCAACATGACGACAAGAACAACAAAAATCGCAAGAAGCACTGCAGAAACAAGAACAACAGCACCAACAAAAACTACAAGCACAACGACAAAAACTACAAGAAGAACAACAAAACCAACAAGAAGCATAACAATGATAGCGATAACAACAAAGACAGAAACGACAAAAACAGCAACAAGAACGGCAACGAAAACAACAAAGACAGGAACGACAGAAACAACAGCAATGAAACAACGACTTGCACAAAATGGTACAACTCTGCACATGAAGGACAATGCCACAGCACACTGCAAAGCAATGACAAGACTACAAACATGCCATGGGATGACAACGAATCGCACAAACTCACATCTGCTCCAGAACAAGCAAGCACACCAGCTTTCAAGGCAGATGAAATACTAAATCGATACCACAAGCACAGAAAAAAGTCCATGTCAGTCAACAGCAGTGGTTCGACCATGCAAAAAACCATGGGATGACGTATTAGTTACTTAAAATAACAAGGAACACCATCAACATTCATAACAGAGTTGCAATATCAATATCACCACGTCAACAACAACAAAAGAAAAATAAAACTCTGAACAAATTCATCAAGTTTGGACTCATAAATGTTTTTATTAAGATTGGACTCATAAATATAAATTGGCTTTGTCAAATATGCAATAGCACCATCACTTGTATAGATACACATATCATAAGTAACTGTTTTGTACAATTTTCTTTAACGATGTACAGAAAATATGTAAAGAAAAAAGGGGGGATGTGGTGATCGTAGATCTGAGTAGATGCAATACAACTGAGCAAGCACTAGAGGGAGCACGGGAGAGCTATATATACACAGGGACAGGAAGTGACGACACACTTCATGGAAGGCAGAACTCGTAGCAGGACACAGACACAAGCAGGCAGCATTTGAGGTAGCCGTAAATTAAGCTCTGAAGAGAGAACAAATTCACAATAAAGCATCTTCTCCACCTTTGAGACTATGAGCTTTATTAAGACACAAGGAACAACACAGACAGACTTAGCCACCACAACCCACGGGACCCAACTGGTTCACTTCCAAAATTCCTTACAAAAACTGGACTGTCTATCTCAAATGCTCTTTCCACATTTGCTGAATCATGTTTCCTTTTCAGGCAATTCTGCCTAGTCTCCACCCCCCCCCCCCCCCATCAAAATGTGGAACTACCAGGCTCAGCCTGGTTCTCAAGCGTCAACCCATCAGCAGCTCAGCTGCAGCTATGTGGGGTGGTTCTGTAGGCTAACATGACCGTGCTATCTGGGTTCAAAGTGATGCCGGTGAATGCTTCTTCAGACCAGCCTTGAACATCTGAACTGCGAGTTCAGCCAACCTATTTGATGAGGTGTGATTATGGTGCAGTCCAGATAATCATTATTTCATTAAATGTCATGAACTTCTGGGATTCCACACTTGTGAATGCTGTTCTGTTGTCCGAGACAAGTACTTCTGAAATGCCATGGGCAGCAAAACATTGGCGCAGTTTCTCAGTTGTACCATATGAAGTTGTGGAATTCATTTCAAAAACATCCATCCATTTTGAATGGGCATCCACTAGCAAAAGAAACATGGCATCCTTGAATGAACCAACATAATCTACGTGAACTCTCACCCATTGTCGACCAGCTGGCAACTTCAGGTAAAACTGGCATAAGTCACATTGTTTCACGTTCCTTTCTATATCCACATCAATGTCTGGCCACCAAACATAGATTCTTGCTTGCATTTTCATCTTGGACATGCCCGCATGGCTACCATACAATTCTTCATGCATTAATTCTCTTACTGGTCAGGGGGTGATCATTCTTGTTCCCCAAATGATGACTGTCCTCACAACAAAGCTAATTTTTCCTGAGCTAATAAGGCTTCATTTCCTCCAAAGCTGACTTATTCTGTGATCCATGCAGTATCATATGGTTAACCTTCAACAACAATTGGTTGCTGTTAGTCCAGTATTTAATTTGCTGCACTGCCACAGGTAAGGTGTCCAGAAAGTTTAAGGCAATTACAATCTCTTGTACTAAAGCGGGGCGACATGCTTTCTGGGAACAGAAAGGGACTTAAGGGGCGCGATTCTCCCAAAACGGGAGAAATCGTAAGGCTGGCGTCAAACCCGGGCGGGTTTGACGCCAGCGCGCCCCTTCCCGCCTGGGAACCGATTCTGGTCCCCGGTCGGGGCTAGCAGCCCGACGCCGCAAGCTCCGGCATCACGGGCTTAACGAATTTCGTTAAGCCCGCTTGCCGGAGTTAGCGCCGGCTGACGCGTCATATGACGTCGGCAGCGCATGCGCGGATTGGAAGACTCCAACCCGCGCATGCGCGGGTGACGTCATCGCGTATTTGCGCGAAACCCGCGCATGCGCGGGCCGGGATGCCCCTCAGCCGCCCCGCGAATGGATACTGCGGGGCGGCGGAAGGACAAATAGTGCACGGGCATCGGGCCCGCTGCCCGCGATCGGTGCCCACCGATCGCGGGCCCATGGCACCCTTGGCACGGCCGTGGTACTGCCGTGCCAATCGGTGCCATGGTTATAAAAAGCGAGTTGTTCCCGCCGTTTTTACGAACGGCCAGACCAGGACTGTTTGCCGTTCGTAAAAACAGCGTAAAGGGCTGGGACTTCGGCCCATCGAACAGCTGTGAATCGCTGCCGGCCGTAAAAAAACGGCGGCAGCGATTCGTGTCGGGAGTTGGGCGGGGGGGGGGGGGGGGGGAGAATAGCGGGAGGGCGGGAAAAATGTCGGGAAGGCCCTCCCGCTATTCTCCGACCCGTCGTGGGGGTCAGAGAATTTCGCCCAAGGCGTCTCCATTGCCTATGTGAGGCCCTGGCCGATATTCAAATGTTTATTTGTAGGCTAATAAGAACACTGCCCAACATTGTTTCCTAACAGAAGCAAATGGTGCAATCACTTTGACTTCCCTGAAGAACCCTAAAAGTGGCTGGTGGCCTGTGGTGATAGTAAAGTGTCTTCTGTATATTATATATATATTGCTGAAACTTCTTGATGTCATGGATAATAGTCAGGCCTTCTTCTTTTATCTGAGAGTATCTTCTTTCTGCATTTGTAAGGGTTCTTGATTAGTACCCAATGTGTCTCTCGGGCCCGTCCGCCAATGTATGGGATAGCACAGCTCCGACCCCATATGGCGATAAATCACATGCAAAATACTATCTTCTTCGACGGGTCACGAAAACTGAAGTTCCTGCTTAACCTGGTTAAAAACCTCTTCCTGTGGTTCTTTCCAAACATCTGGTGTTCCTTTAACAGCATATGTAATTGTGCTAGCAATGATGACAGATTTGGGAGGAACTGCCCATAATAGTTGACCAACCCCAGGAAAGATCTGAGGTATTATTTTCTCTTACTTTGTCCGCCATGGGGTGTAACCCCTGAGCATCCATCCGATAACCAAGATAAACCACTTTGTTTGCTTGGAAGGAGCACTTCTCTCTTTTTAAGCGCACTCCTGCCTCTTGAAATATCTTCAAAGTTTAATCCAAATTGGCCAGATGCTCCTCTTCAGTGGATTCCATTATTAAAATGGTGTCTAAATAAGCAACAACCCTGGGCAAACACTTCAGCAAATTCTCCTTTGTTCATTGGAAGATGGCTCAAGCCAATGAAACCCCAAATGGTTGACGTGTGTATTGGTATAACACCTTATGAGTAATTATAGTGACAGAGCCTCTCGATGCATCGTCCAGTTCTAACTGTTGATAAGTATGGCTGATGTTCAACTTGTTATACATCAAACCCCCCAGCCATCTTGGCATATAGATCCTCTGTTTTGGGATAGGGTACAGTTTTGCAGCCTGATTTATCGTCTGCTTGTAATCTCCACAGGTACAGATAGTCTTGTCTGGTTTGACTGCTGGCATAATGGGTGCAGCCCACTCTGCAATTGTACAGGCTTAATGATGCCCAATTCTTCCAGTCATTTTAGCTTCTGGGTGCACATGGATTTTTGCTTGCAATCCTTTGATCTTTCCCAGTTTCTCCTGGAACACAAATTGGTAATTTTTTATGACTTTATGCAGGCACTGCCCCCCCACTTTCAATTTAAGAATTTCCAGCCAGTTCAACTTGAACTCTTGGAGCCAGCCACTCCCCAATAAACTCAGTCCTTGGCCCAACACGACTATCAACGGTAGCTGTGCAGACCTCTGTCTATAACTCACTGGAGTCATAGTCACCCCGACTAATTTTATGGCCTCTCTGTTAGATATAGTATATGTGTGGTAGTCACCACTGTTGTATATATATCGCATAGGAGGTGCATTACAGTAAGGCTCCTGTATTACAGGTACAGGGGTAGATCCCGGCCTGCTGGCTCCGCCCAAAAGCGGAGTAAAAAAGTGTGGGCTCTCCGAGCTGCAGCCATTTCAGCAGCAGCTGTGGGAGGCTACACATCTCTGTGTAATAAAGCCTCGATTACTCTACTCTCGTCTCATCCTGACTAATAGTGCATCAATTTATTACGCAGAGATTTTACAACGATGGATCTCCGCATCAAGCCTGATCGCCTGTATCTGCACCCTCAAGCAGACAACGCCAAGTCGGCCTTCACACATTGGCTAGCTTGCTTTGAAGCATACATCGGATCTGTGACAGAACCACCCCCAGAGGCACAGAAGCTCCAGATCTTGCATAGGCGACTGAGCTCCGATATCTTTCCCCTCATCCGGGACGCGCCTACCTACGCTGATGCCATGCTGCTACTGAAGGCGAACTACACTCAGCAGACCAACAAAATCTACGCCAGGCACCTCCTGTCCACGCGGCATCTACTCCCCGGTGAGTCTGTGGAAGATTTCTGGCGTGCCCTGCACACCCTGGTGAGGGACTATGATTGCCAGGCAGTTTTGGCCATTGAACATTCTGAACTCCTAATTAGGGACGCTTTCGTTATGGGCATAAGGTTAGCGTACATCCGCCAGCGCCTCTTAGAAGGGATTACCCTCAACCACGCGGCGACCAAGAAACTCGCGATCACACTCACAGTCGCCTCCCGCAATGTCCAGGCATATGCCCCCAACCGCACGGCCCCCCCTCCTGGACATCATGGACCCCACCAGTGACCGCCCCATCGTGGACCCCACCAGTGACCGCCCTCAACCAACCCCAAGCCTGCGCCGTGCGGCAGCCAACCAACAGCAGGGACACAAGTGCTACTTCTGCGGACAGACAAAACACCCCCGGCAGCGCTGCTCGGCATGGAGCACGCTCTGCAAGGTCTGCGGGAAGAAAGGACATTTCACTGCTGTGTGCCAGGCCCGCTTGATTGCCGCTATTGTCCCTACACCTCCCACATGCGACCCATGGGCGCCGCCATCTTCCTCGCCTCAGACCATGTGCGGCCTGTGGGCACCGCCACCTTGCTCGCCTCAGAACACATGCAGCTCATGGATGCCGCCATCTTGCTTGCCTCAGGACACGTGCAGCCTGTGGGCGCTGCCATCTTTAACGCCGCCCGCCACGTGTGCCCCATGGGCGCTGCCATCTTACCCGCCTCAGGACTCCTCCTCATCGGGCACCTCATCGGGTCGCTCATCACCTGCAACCACCGCCGACCAGCCAGGGGTCTTCCAACACCAGCCGCGTTTCTCCTCCATCCCGATCGACCAGTCCCGGCTGCACAACCTCGCGACCGCGTCGACGACAGTGAAGGTCGATGGGCACAAGACATTATGCCTTCTGGATTCTGGGAGCACTGAGATCTTCATCCACCCTGATATGGTAAGGCGCTGCTCCCTCATGGTACACCCCATTAACCAGAAAATCGCCCTGGCCTCCGGATCCCACACCGTGGCGATCCGGGGGTACTCCACCGTCACCCTCACCATCCAGGGTGTAGAGATCAGCGGCTTCCGGCTCTACGTCCTCCCCAACCTCTGCGCTGCCTTGCTACTTGGCCTGGACTTCCAGTGCAACCTCCAGAGCCTAACCCTGAAATTTGGCAGGCCCCTACCACCCCTTACTGTCTGCGGTCTCATGACCCTTAAGGTCAACCCACCTTCTCTGTTTGCAAACCTCACCCCAGATTGCAAACCCGTCGCCATCAGGAGCAGACGGTACAGCACCCAAGACAGGACCTTCATCAGGTATGAGGTCCAGCGGATGCTACGGGAAGGTATTATCGAGGCCAGCAACAGCCCCTGGAGAGCCCAAGTGGTAGTTGTGAAAACTGGGGAGAAAAACAGGATGGTCATTGACTACAGTCAGACCATCAATCGGTACACGCAGCTCGACGCGTACCCCCTCCCACGCATATCTGATATGGTCAATCAGATTGCACAGTACCGGGTCTTCTCAACAGTGGACCTGAAATCTGCCTACCACCAGCTCCCCATTCGCAAGGCGGACCACCCATACACCGCGTTTGAAGCGGACGGCTGCCTTTATCACTTCCTTAGGGTTCCCTTTGGCGTCACTAACGGGGTCTCGGTCTTCCAACCGGAGATGGACCGAATGGTCGACCAGTACGGACTGCAGGCCACCTTCCCGTACCTGGATAACGTCACCATCTGCGGCCACGACCAGCAGGACCACGACGCTAATCTTTCCAAATTCCTCCACACCGCCAAACTACTCAACTTAACCTACAACAAGGGAAAGGGTGTGTTCAGGACTAACTGATTAGCTATCCTCGGCTATGTGGTTCAAAATGGAGTTGTAGGGCCGGATCCCGATCACGTGCACCCCCTCATGGAATTCCCCCTCCCCCACTGCCCCAAGGCCCTCAAACGATGCCAGGGGTTCTTCTCGTACTACGCCCAGTGGGTCCCGAACTATGCGGACAAGGCCCACCCACTCATTCACTCCATAGTTTTCCCCCTGACGGCCGAGGCTCACCAGGCCTTCAACCGTATCAAGGCCGACATCGCCAAGGCCGCGATGCACGCGGTCGACGAGACCCTCCCCTTTCAAGTTGAAAGCGATGCATCAGACGTCACTCTAACCCCACCCTCAACCAGGCATTCTTTTCCCGTGCCCTCCACGCCTCCAAAAGTCAGCACTCGTCCGTCGAGAAGGAGGTGCAAGCCATAGAAGCTGTGCGGCATTGGAGGCATTACCTGGCCGGCAGGATATTCACTCTCCTCACTGACCAGCGGTCAGTTGCCTTCATGTTCAACAGCACACAGTGGGGCAAGATCAAAAATGATAAGATCGTGAGGTGGAGGATCGAGCTCTCCACCTACAATTGCGAGATTTTGTATCGCCCCGGTAAGCTCAACGAGCCCCCCAATGTCCTATCCCGAGGTACATGTGCCAGCGCACAAGTTGACCGACTCCGGACCCTGCAGGTGATCCCTGTTAACCAGGGGTCACTCGTTTTTTTCACTTCATAAAGGACCGCAATCTGCCCTACTCCATTGAGGAAGTCAGGGCTATCACCAGAGACTGCCAGGTCTGCGCGGAGTGTAAACCGCACTTCTACCGGCCACGCCGAGTGCACCTGGTGAAGACCTCCCACCCCTTTGAACACCTTAGAGTGGATTTCAAAGGACCCCTCCCTTCCACCGACCGAAACACGTACTTTCTTAACGTGGTCGATGAATACACCAGCTTACCCTTCGTCGTCCCATGCCCCGATATGATGTCTGCCACCATCATCAAAGCCCTCAACACCATCTTCGCTCTGTCCGGTTTCCCCGCCTACGTCCCCAGCGACCAGGGATCCTCATTTATGAGTGATGACCTGCTCAACAGGGGCATTGCCTGGAGCAGGACGACCAGCTACAACCCCCGGGGAAACGGGCAGGTGGAGAGGGAGAACGGGACGGTCTGGAGGGCCGTCCAGCTGGCCCTACGGTCCAGAAATCTCCTGGCCTCCCGCTGACAGGAGGTCCTCCCCGACACCCTTCACTCCATTCGGTCGCTTCTTTGCACTGCGACTAATGCAACCCCCCCCCCCAGAACGTCTCTTTGCCTTCCCCAGGAGGTCCACCTCCGTGGTTTCGCTCCCAACGTGGCTGGCAGCTCCAGGACCTGTTCTCCTTCGCAAAGACATGCGGCTCCACAAGGCGGACCCGTTGGTCGAGAGGGTACAGCTACCCCATGCAAGCCCACAGTACGCCTACGTGGCATACCCCGACAGCCGCCATGACACAGTCTCCCTCAGGGATCTGGCGCCAGCTGGGTCCCCACACCCCCCCCTCCCCCGGCACCACCCTTCCTCCCCCAGCGCACCTCACCACGGCCACCGCTCCAGGACGATCCGTCCTCCCCTTGGTCCCACCCGGGGATGACGATGAGGTCGACAGGCTCCCGGAGTCACCGGCGACCGAACCGACGCCTGCCTGCTTGACTACCTTCTACACCTGTGTTGCCCCTTTCAGTGACCTACATCTAGATCTCTTTGACTATCAATACTCTTGAGGGTTCTACCATTCACTGTATATTCCCTACCTGCATTAGACCTTCCAAAATGCATTACCTCACATTTGTCCGGATTAAACTCCATCTGCTATCTCTCCGCCCAAGCCTCCAAATGATCTAAATCCTGCTGTATTCTCTGACAGGCCTCATCGCTATCCGCAATTCCACCAACCTTTGTGTCGTCTGAAAACATACTAATCAGACCAGTTACATTTTCCTCCAAATCATTTATATATACTACGAACAGCAAAGGTCCCAGCACTGATCCCTGTGGAACACCACTAGTCATAGCCCTCCAATCAGAAAAGCATCCTTCCATTGCTACTCTCTGCCTTCTATGACGTAGCCAGTTCTGTATCCATCTTGCCAGCTCACCCTTGACCTCATGTGACTTCACCTTTTGTACCACTCTGCCATGAAGGACCTTGTCAAAGGCAAATGCACTTAAGCAAGTGGGTATTTTACAGGGAGGAAGTGTCCAAATCCATACTGGACAGACAGAAACATCGTTCATAAAGGCAAAATACTGAGGATGCTGGAAATCTGAAACAAATACAGAAAATGCTAAGAAAGTAAGGCAGCATCTGTGGAAAGAAAAACAGAATTAATGTCAAGAAATCAGATGATCATTAATCTTAGGAATTCCCTGTCTCAGAGAATGGTGGGGACTATGTCACTGAAAATACTCAAGGCTGAGTTCGACAGATTTCTGATCTTCAAAAGAGTCAAGGGAAATGGAAGACAGGCAGGAAAGTGGAGTTGAGGTCATGATAGGATAGTACTGAATGGTGGAGCAAGATCGAAGGGCTGAAGGGTCTACTCCTGCTTCTATTTTTTTGTTCCTGTAAACATTCTGGATTCTGGTGAAAGTTTATTGATCTAAAACAAAGTAATGCAAATTCCTCAGGAACATAAATAAGAGAATGTCAAACACGCTGATGAATCTGTGCATGCCTGACATTCTCTGAACAAATGTAACAGGAAAAGTCCAAAAAAGTCAATATAAATATTTTTGGAACAAAATCACAGTTGTGCGGATCACCAAATAGAAAATTCACCAAGGATGCAGGATTCCAGACAGCTCTGAAATTAGCTCACGTGATTGGGTCACACCATGCACTGTTACAGCATTAATCCAGTTTTGGTATTATTGGAATTGTATGAGATAAAGGGAGCAAGAACATTTATTAACATCTCGCATAACACAATCAGAATTGTGATTGCTATGAAACAAATATTTGAGTTGTTCCTGGTAATGGCATTCATAAGAAGTGATTATTTTAGCTCCTGATCAATTGATACCATACTGCATTTTGCATGTGGGTAGCATGGTAACACAGTGGTTAGCACAGTTGCTTCACAGCTCCAGGGTCCCAGGTTCAATTCCCAGCTTGGATCACTGTCTGTGTGGAGTCTGCACGTTCTCCCTGTACTCGGGTACTCGGTTTCCTCCCACAATCCAAAGATGTGCAGGTTAGGTGGATTGGCCATGCTAAATTCCCCTTAGTGTCCAAAAAAGGTTAGTTGGGGTAGGAGGCTAGGGTGGAGGTTTGGGGATAGAGTGGAGGTGCTCTCTCCAAGGGCCGGTGCAGACTCGATGGGCCAAATGGCCCCCTTCTGCACTGTAAACTCTATGATTCTATGATACCAAACTCATAACAGATTCGACACACATCGGTATGGCTTTGTACAATTCAAAACCTTTCTTTGCACCGCTGCCTCACTGCGCCAGGAACCCCCGGTTTGATTCCAACCTTGGGCGACTGTCTGTGTGGAGTTTGCACTTTCTCCGGGTGCTCCGGTTTCCTCACACAGTCCAAAGATGAGCAGGTTAAGTGGATTGGAAATGATAAACTGTCACTTAGTGTCCAAAGGTTAGTTGGGGTTATGGGGATAAGACGGGGAATTGGACCTAGGTAGGATGCTCTTTCAGACGTCGGTACAGACTAGATGGGCCGAGTGGCCTCCTTCTGCACTGTAGGGATTCTATGATTCTATGATATGATTCCCATTCCATTTGACAACAGAAAACTCGCTAAAATATATTCTGCTCAGCTCTTATTAATATGTCAGCTAAAAAGAACTTAATATTAAAAGAATAGAGGGCGCAATCCTTCCAAAAAGGTTATGTACTGACATAGTCCCAGCACCCTGGATTGATGTAACATAGACCCTGGGAGTTTGGGAAAGGCTGGGAGGGGGGAGGGTAGTGATGACAGTTCAGGCCACATCCTATGTGAAGTGGGCAAGTATGACGGCCTCCCTGGCCCGCCAGGATTGCCGGAACCTTGCTGCTACCACCTGTCCTGCAGGTCTTCCAGTTCCTCCCCGGACTCGTCCTCCGGCCCTACTGGTCTGGCGCCTCCTCAACATCCTCGTCGTCCTCCTCCCTCATCCTCCACCTTCAGCTTGTCGCCCCATTGCTGTGCCAGGTTGTGGAGGATGCAGCAGACCACCATGAAGCGGGTGGCCCACCGGGGTAGGTGTACTGCAGTGCACCATCAGAGCTGCCGAGGCATCGGAACCGCATTTTGAGCAGTCCGATAAACACCGCTCAATGACAGCCCGGGTGGCCACATGGGCCTCATTGTATTGGGTATATAGAACATAGAACAGTACAGCACAGAACAGGCCCTTCGGCCCTTGATGTTGTGCTGAGCAATGATCACCCTACTCAAACCCACGTATCCACCCTATACCCGTAACCCAACAACCCCCCCCCCTTAAACTTACTTTTTAGGACACTAAGGGCAATTTAGCATGGCCAATCCACCTAACCCGCACATCTTTGGACTGTGGGAGGAAACCGGAGCACCCGGAGGAAACCCACGCACACACGGGGAGGATGTGCAGACTCCACACAGACAGTGACCCAGCCAGGAATCGAACCTGGGACCCTGGAGCTGTGAAGCATTTATGCTAACCACCATGCTACCGTGCTGCCCTCATGGTGCCAGACTGGCATCATTAGCCAGGTGCTAAGCGGATACCCCTTATCCTCCAAGAGCCAGCCGGTCATCCTGGGGTAGCCTCAAAGCTGCCAGGGATGCCAGCTGCCACAGGATGCAGATGCCGTGCACACTTCCTGGGAAGCATGCACCCACGTGCAAGATCCTAAGGTGGTGATCACACATGAGCTCGATATTCAGGGAATGGAACCCCTTCCTGTTAATGTACGGCACTCCCATATGGCCTGGTGCACGCAAGGTGACCTGCATTCAGTCTATCAGCACCTGGACCCGGGGCATCCCGATGATGTCAGGGAATCCTGCTTTCTTGTTAGGCTTGGTCCGTGTCAAAATTGATATAATTTTCGGTCCCCCAGTGGAGCACCGTCTCCACACCCCCAGCTCCGACTTCCCCCAGCACCCGATGGCAGACCACCCCTGCCCAAAGGGCATGCAGCAGGGGGCATCCGATCCCGTTCATTGTGGATGGCATTCACATTGCAACGACTCACGAGATTGCGATAAATCTTGCGAGGCATTGCGAGCCGGGTAGATCCCCGGAGCGGGTCTTCCGGCCTTCAACAGCCACGCTGCACCACAGCGAGCTGCTTTTCTGGCACAGCATGGCCATAGGATCGTGCCCACTATTTCAATTGATGTTCTATTTATCATAATTGAAATTCACGAGTTTACATGAATAAAAATACTCACCAGCTAATTGCCTACCTGCTTCCCGTGATGTTACAGCTTAATTTTTCTTTTCGAAGATGGGCTCTGAACCCAATGATTAGCTATTGGCTAGCTGCTTTGTACCAGCTTTGTTTTTGCTCTTTCCAATCGTTCACCAAGAGCGTGATTCTCCGGAAAGATTTCTACATGTTGTAGCAAGCGGGAACTGCCACCAGCTTCCCCACGCTCGGCTGGAAACGCAATTCACCGTTAATTGGCCCACCTAATGAGGCCCCACAGACTTCTTGCCACAAATGAAGGCTCGCCAGCCGATTCGCCGGGACCGCGCTCGCCAGCCTCCTGCTAACAAGGTCGAACAGCATTTAAACAGTTCTTGCACAGCCAACCCCAGCCACCTCTCAGCCATGGTACCAAGATGGCCAGCCTCATGATTCGGGATGCAGGCCTGGGAAGGCTCCGAGAAGCAGTCAAGGCCAGGAGGGATGTCCTGTTCCCCCCGAAGGTCCCAGAGGGTGAGCCACAGGGCAGCCAGTGCTGCCTGGGATGAAGTGGTAGTGGCCGTCAGTTCAGTACCGCAAGAAGGTCAATGACCTACACCAGGCCGCATGGGTGAGTTGGCACCACCCACCCCACAAGCCTGAACCTGGCACTGCCCCCGCCCAGCACCATGCCGCATCCTGGCCCGATAATGCCGCCTCCTCTCCTCCCCAACCCCTCCCCGAAACCTTCCCCCCCCCCCCACCCCAGGCTGTCTGACCAACCAGGACCCCCCGAACCACCCCCACCCAAGCTGAACCGCACGTGAGGCTAACAATGCCCTCTCTGTTTCCCTGCAAGAGAAGTTGTCTCACAACCATCGGGATCGGGCCCAGACTGGTGGCGGGGTGCCGGGGTGCCGGACATCAGGATCCTCACCACCTTTGAGTATTGGGCTCTGGAGGTTACGGGGGTGAGGGGGGGGGGGTGGGGGGAAGGTGGGGGGTTGGCTGAGGACAGAGCGGTCAGCAACGTGTAGGCTGACGCATGGCTCAAGAGGTAAGAAACCACCGGCCCCCACCCAGATGGACTGTCACACATGAGTTGTTAATGCCATACAGAATGACCCACCCTTCCACTGACCACATATCCATTCTCCCGCAGGACCTCCAGCTCACACCAGTCCATCAGGGGTTGTTCCCCCATCTTCAGGAGAACACCTGGGAGGAGGCTCCCAGGATGCTCCCTTAGATGCAGCACAGCTGTCATCCCCAACCTCCGCCAGTGTAGACACACAGGAGGTGGGCAACGTTAGTGCTCATTCTGATGAGGACTACACAGTTGCTGATGCAGGAACCCCCAAGTGAGATAGCAGTCGGAGGTCTGCTGAATCCCAGGACCAAACTGGGTCCCGGTCAGATGCTGAGCCTCTGGAACACGTTTACCGGGAGCTGATGCAGATGTTAAGGTGCAGCCATGGCATTCAGTGGGGGGGGGGGGGGGGGGGGGGGGGCAATGACTCTCCAGCAGGTCCATAGCTGATTGGAGGAGTCCCAGAGGCTACAGGCGCAGGAGATGTCACTGGTAATGTGTGGCACCGAGACCAACATGGCTAGAGTGGTGACCGCAGTGGAGAGCCTGGTGCATGTTATCGGCACCATTATTGGAGTTGTCCAAGGCGTCGCGCAGTCGTTGACGGCCGTGGCTGAGGGTCTCAGCAGAATGTCCGACTCACTGGGGGATGTGACCCAGGGCCAGGCTGACTTTGATGAGGTGCTGCAGGACATGTCCCACTTCAGATGCGAATGGCAGAGGTGCTGCGGAGTTTGTCTTAGTCGCAAGTGGGCATTGCTGAGCCACTGCAGAAAGAGGAAAGATGGTTTGGGTGGGTAGGTAGCTGGTGGGTGGGTGAGGGAGTGGGATAGAATGGGGCGGCACCATTGGGAGTGGGGCATTGTATGACACCTGTGACACATTAAAATCCCTTGTGCACAACCAGTTTGACACCCCAGTCACTTTTGTCCGCTTTGTGGACGATCTCTGAACCCTTGGCCCATCTCTTCAGGCATCTCCCCCTGCCCCGTAGCACTCACCTAACCTGGACATATCCCCGGAGCTGTGTCCCATCCCCTGGGTGTTTGGATGTTGGCTGCTGTGTGTGTGGCGTTGTCTCCCTCAGTGTTCAGGCACAGTGTCCAGGCATCAAGGTGCGATTGGGATGCTAGGCAATGAATCCCACATGCTAGATGGTCCGCCTACCCACGGGAATCCACTTGGATTGTGTGAAGCGCTTATTTAAACACAATTGCCATATTCCTAATAGAAAGTCTTCAGCCGCACCTAATGAGGTCCCACAGGCTTCTTGCCATTAATGAAGGCTCGCCAGCCTCCTGCTAACAAGGTCGAACAGTGTGGTAATCTCTACCACTGTATATATGAGTGTGCTTGCATTAGGGGATGTATGACAGTACCTGTATTACAGGTTTGCTGGTAAGCCCCTGCCAGCTAGCTCCGCCCCCAGGGAGCTGTATAAATATTAATGAGTTTCACTGAGATGCCATTCTGCAGCTGCTGCCAGAGGAATAGCATCTCACTGTAATAAAGCCTCTCTTGTACCTTTTGTGTGCAATTGTTAGCGCCACAAACAGCAATTAAACAGTTCTTGCACAGTCACTTCGCAGCCATGATGCCGAGACGGCCAGCCTCACGATTCGGGATGCAGGCCTGGGAAGGCTCCTAGAGGCAGTCAAGGCCAGGAAGGATGTCCTGTTCCCCCGAGGGCCCAGTGGCCTCGCCAGTCATAGGGGTTATGGGTGGTTGGTGGGGCAGATGGGCAGGGGCTACGGTTGCCCCTGTAATGGATACACACGATCCAGGGGTTGGCATGCTGGTGCCACGCATTGTTCCCACCCCCCCATGGCAGACCAGCCCTGTGGAGGGTGCCCTTCCTGCCTATGTTGTTCTCTCAATCTGAATAAAGATTGCAGACCTCCAGTTAACACAAATACTTTATTCAGTGGGTTTGTTCTTTCTCCAGAGCTCAACCGGATGTAATACAGTCAAGAGGTAAAACAAGAGAAGCTAAGGTAAGCTGTGTATGCTGAGCTGCCTCTATGTGCTGCTGCTCACTAGCCCTGTGCTTCATGATCGGACCCTTTCTACCCACCTCTGATGCTGCCTGATGCACTATCAATTATGACGAGATGAGAGGAGAGAGTAACCGAGGCTTTGTTATGCAGAGATGTGGAGCCTCCCACAGCTGCTGCCGAAATGGCTGCAGCTCGGAGAGCCCACACATTTACACTCCGCCTACTGGGCGGAGCCAGCAGGCAGGGATCTGCCCCCATACCTGTAGTACAGGGGCCTTACCGTAATACCCTCGTATGCAGTATACACAATACAACAGTGGAATCATGCCCAAAGTCACACTCTCCCTGGGCACTATATACCCACTCTGGTCTCATTCCTCCTGCCATTCCAAAGTGAAGTTTTGTTCTTTCCATTCTCTTTTTTATCCCACGTAGTTCTTTTCTCTGCTCACTAAGCGAAGTCTTGCTCTCTCTATTGTTTTGTATCCCACTCTTCCCTTGTTGCTTCCTACCAATCACCAAGTGAAGTGTTACTCTCTCAATGATCTTTTATATACTACTCTGCCCTCGCTCTTTGCTGCCGCTCACCAAGTAGATTCATCAAAATGATGCCCGGGATCAGGCACTACAGTTATACAGAATGACTTTCGACATTGCCACCATTTTCATTGGAACCAGAAAATGGAAATTTTATTTTACTCTTTCTCGGATGTGGGCATCACTGGTAAGATTGGCATTAGTTTACCATCCTTGGCTGTGCTTGAGAATGTATTGATGATCTTTAATTTTAAATCTTTGCATTCCCATGCTAAGGAGGTTCTCCCATAATCCTGTTAGTTAAAACACTTGTGGCAGCTATTCAGTGCGGAAGCCAAAAATGAAATTATAGTGCAGCTGTGTTATACAAAACATATTTCAATGAATATACAACCAAATAATAATTAAAACAAAATAAAATTAGGTTCATAGCTGAAGTTGATAGGTGTACTTTTATTAAATTATATCATACAAACTTCTTTTAAATTTCTACTCCATTTTCTAACAAGTTTACTTTATTTAAAAGTTTAGAAAAGTGCTGTCTTACAAAATAAAATATACCGCAAATAACAAAACAGCAAATCATTTTCATTATATTAAAGAAAATCAGCTTGAAGTTGTGTAATAATTGTACAAAAACATTTACGATTACATTATTGCCATAATGTTCATGAAAATACAAAGCTGCAGTTATACTGTAGCTATTAGACTGGCATCTGGAATTTCAACCATCAGTAGAGTATTTATGGTATTAATTGTTAATCAGTGACTGTTACAGATCAGGCACAGGAATTTTAAATATTGACTGAAAACAAATAAAACCACCCAATCTGTTTTATCATTAAAACCATCAATTCAAACAAAGCACCTTCGGCAATGAACAACTTCTAAGTGCAGCTTTGCACCTGGCTGGACTGCAGTTGTTTGTGAGATGATTTCCAAGTGGAGGTCTTGCATTACTTGACTTCTGTACAGTTGAGCATCAAATTTAGATCTAACACCTGAGTTATTGTGCCACCTGTTTTGTTACCTGTGTGGAAGGTGACATGTGCTACTCAATCCTTGGTTAGTGATGAGGTATTCTGAATCCCGATGAAGATGATTCGAATGCTTCCAGTAGTAACAAAAGGTTTATTGAGTAACTACAACAATAGTTACATGAGTTCTTTACTTTAACTTTGATACTAGTGATAAGGTTAACAAGATCTAACTATGGTAACTATACGTAACTTCACTGGCCATCTAAACTAGTCTGCTGTTGCTTTGATCACAGTGCACCCAAGAGAGAGAGACCCAATGTGGCTGCCCTTTATACCCCTGTTGGTCCGGCCCTCTAGTAATCATGTGGTGCTACTGATTACACATTAACCAAATGTACATGCACATATAGAGATCACCACACCACCTTGCAAAGATGTAAAACTATTATAACCACAAATTTAGATATGTATTAAATGGAAGATTATTGTGTTTATTTTATTGCAAATCACTATTAACGAATGTGCTTCAATTTTGGATATGACAGGGTTGATACTGGGAGGATTAAGCTTGTAGGAGACTAGAACTAGGGGACACAGTAAAAGGAGATGCGATACTTATTCTCATAGAGGGTTGTTAATCTATGGAATTCTATTCTCTAGAAAGCAGGGAAGGCTGGGTCATTGAATTTATTCAAGGCCAAGTTAGATGGGTTTTTGATAGGGAAGGGGATCGAGGATTATGGCAGCAGACGGGAACATGGAGTTGAGACCCCAACCAGATAAACTATGATTGCATTGAATGACGAAGCAGACTCAAAGGGCCACATGGCCTACTCCTGCTTCTAAGTCCTATGTTCCTGTGCTCTAGCACCACGTGCACTGTCTGGATGCAACTTAAATATGTCACTGACATTGCTGGTACCCCAACCTAATTTCCTTGGTTGGGATAAATAAGGATGGAGGGCTGTCCCCTATAAAGATTTCCCATTGGTGCTGAATGGTATAAACTCAGAGCAGCATTGCAGCAGGTTGTCACGACAAATTTGCAACAGTTGGGAATTCTGTTAAAGGGGCAGGAGCATCATGAAGATTTAACTAATTGTCCCAATAAATTCTTGGCTGAAAATGAGGCCTTCAGTAGCTAAGTGATGTGGACAGAAGATGGGAAAGCAGATTGCGACAAATGCTCCCTCCCTCTATGGAGGGAACTCAGAGTTGTTACCACTAGCTTATAGATACTTTTCCCATCGTGGCCAGTTCCTGCTTCCAAATATAAGCTATGGGGATATGGAAAAAGCTTTATTGTAGTTTTAACAGTGAAGGAAATACATGCCAGACGATGAGTCGGTGGTAAGCATCACTGACTGCATTTTCATTTATTCTTTGTTGCTGTCCAGCCTAATCGAGGAGAAAAATCCAGTCCATTATATAATTAGTCCTTCAGCTGAGGAATGGCATTCCCTGCTAGCCATAGAGCTTGAATTAATAATATACATACCAAAAGATTAGGATCCCTACAAAAAAATCACCTGGGATTTGTCATTTGCTATTAACAGTAATCTTAATTAACAATACTGATTGCTTGAAATGTAAAGAAAACAACTTCCCTAGCGTCCTGATAAACAGAACTTCATAAATGAATATGATGATGACAGAAGTTCATATACATGGTGAGAATATATATCTTGCTCCAAATGCTTTGGAAATTTCATAATACTTATAAAAACCTTTGGTGGTGCCTGTCACCTGCCTATTTCTTGCTTGAAGAATTGACGGTGGTAAATTGAGGGAACACAAATATCACCTCATGGAGATCCCAGTTCAGCCTAACCTTCAGGCAAGCGTGTAAATGAATGCCTAAAAAGCCCACCCAAAACCAGGGGGAGGCTGATTATAACTACAAATAAGAGGCTTGTTCTGGTTAAACAACCCTGCTGCATTTTTCAGATACAATTAGGTTTCCATGTATATCTCTACCATTTCTATCAAGTGGTAAATGTTCAGTCCAGTAGGCCTTAATGAAGTTCTGGATTTTTGGCCGCTTGGGTGTGCAAATAGCCTGCTGATTCAGATAAGACACATTGGGCGTGATCTACTGGCCGGACTGTGCCTGAACGGGGCACAACGCAGTCGGTAGATACTGGGAAAGGCCTTGCATGTTATTCCCGACATCTGTTGCGTCTTGTGACATCTTCGATGGACGGATAAGTGGGTTTAAGAACCCACTTGGAAGGGTGGGTCATTCTGTATGTGGACTTAACCATGCTGATGCTAGATCTAACCAGCTCATGGCATCTACTGGCCTCCCCAGGGAGAAGCCAGCCAGGTGCCAATTAGTACTGGTCCACACGAATGCGAACCATGCGGAACACACCTGGGGGGCTCCTGAACCATTGGAACGATGGGTGGTCAGGGACAAGGTAGGCTGGTACCTAGGCTCTTCGCTGGTATTCTAGCATCTTGCCACTGTCAGGCTGGAATCTTGTACTGCCACCCTGGCACTATCAAGGTGCCTGGTGGCACTACGAGGCTGGCAGGGGCATTACCAGGTTGCCAGTGCCATGATGATCAGGTGCCAGGATGGCATTGCCAAGGTTCAGCGCCTGAGGGGGCCATTCCCATGAAAGGAGGGATGAGGGGTTTGAAGGGTGGGGGGTGAAAGGTGGGGTCCTGAAAGGGGGAGTCACAAAAGGTGGAGTGGGAATGACTAAAAGGAGTCTGCTCAGTGACCCAATAGTGGGATGTCCTCACTTGTTGGGGTGTAGGTTAGGGTGGTGTCCATGATTGTGTGTGTGTGTGTGGGGGGGGGGGGGGGGGGTGATATTGCCCATGGATGGGGGTGTGTGGGGGCCCGATCTGACCAGTGGGTTCAGCTCCCCAGTGATGGAAACAATTGTAAGTGTAGGCAAGCCTGGGGAGAAACTCCCCAGGACCCAAAAAGTGTCTAAGTGTGGTTAGATAGCGGTGGGGAACTCGGCAACACAGCTGGGAATTAACTCCCAGTCAAACCCGCCTGAAATGACACTTTTACTTTAGATCATGTCCACAAATGTTGTGAGATTTCTGATGTGGGCTTTGAGTGGGCAGTACAGATGCTCCTCCAACTTCTGGACTGTTGGAAAGGAATATACAAATTGCCCTCTTGTGTCCACATGAGTGGAAATATGAAATTTTAGTTAGTAATTATTGCATGGAGAATGCATTTTAAATCAGTCCAACTATCTATGAATTCTGGAATTTTAACTGCCAAAATATTTAAATACGAGTGTGAAATTGCCTGTATTATTCCAGTGAATTTGGACTACATGGTTAATATTTTAGGATGAGGGGACTGCATGTGGCGCAGTGGTTAGCACTGGGACTGCGGCGCTGAGGACCCGGGTTCGAATGCCGGCTCTGGGTCACTGTCCGTGTGGAGTTTGCACATTTTCCCCGTGTTTGCGTGGGTTTCACCCCCACAACCCAAAGACGTGCACGTTAGGTGGATTGGCCACGTTAAACTGCCCCTTAATTGAAAAAAATAATTGGCTACTCTAAATTTATTCAAAAATTTAAAATATCTTAGGATGAGACTGCCAATCAAATGCATCAAATCACAGGGCTGAGTTTTTCCTACTGAGGTGGGAAACAGTGGTTGGAGCTACTTTCAGGTAACAAACCTGCCTCCAGTGGGGAACTGATTAAAGCTATGATTTTCACAGGGGTGAGCTCTTAATGAAATGAAATGAAAATCGCTTATTGTCACAAGTAGGCTTCAAATGAAGTTACTGTGAAAAGCCCCTAGTCGCCACATTCCGGAGCCTGTTCGGGGAGGCTGGTACGGGGATTGAACCGTGCTGCTGGCCTGCCTTAGTCTGCTTTCAAAGCCAGCGATTTAGCCCAGTGAGCTAAACCAGCCCCTAAGTTACTGTGAAATGCGCCTAGTCGCCACATTCCGGCTCCTGTTCAGGGAGGCTGGTACGGGAATTGAACCATGCTGCTGGCCTGCTTTGGTCTGCTTTCAAAGCCAGCGATTTAGCCCTGTACTAAACCAGCCCCTACGTTACTGTGAAAAGCCCTAGTCACCACATTCCGGCACCTGTTCGGGGAGGCTGGTACGGGAATTGAACCCGCGCTGCTCACCTGCCTGGGTCTGCTTTAAAAGCCAGCTATTTAGCCTCCAGTGCTAAATCAGCCCCTAGAAGTGATATAGAGACTGATTCCCTGTCCAATTAGAGTCAGATGAAGTTGGGGACTGATCTTGACTCCCCACGACAGCTGGTTATCTTAAGCGCAACATCTGCTGAATGTAAAAGCCTCCCACATCATCAGAAGGATGCAAGATGTCACAGGAGAGCCGGAGGCCTCGCACATGGAGCAGGACTGCCCTTTGCTTCATTGATGCCAACCTGGATGCAATGTTGGAGACCAGAAAGGAAAAGAGAGAAATTCTCTTCCCAGCAGCAAGAGGCCACCAGGTGAACTTAAAGAGGCCAAGGTCAGATAGTTGCCACCGTCAGCAACAGAAACATGACTATAAGAATGGGATTAGATTCCATAAGTTCAGCATTTTCATACATTCGGTCAAGGCGAGTGCAATCTCCAACTCTGAAGACAAGCCACTGGAAAGTCATCCTCCAAGAGATATAAATCATGAAAGGTCTCAGGATACATGTTGTTCGTAAACATTGGAGGGCTTAAAAATTAATTTACATGATGCAGGTGTCTCTAATTGCCCTTGAAAAGGGTGTGTGCTCATTACCTTTATTGATCCATCAGAATGGCTCACAGCCATAGTGCTGCGAAGGATCTGCCACTACTGTGACATACAGTTTCTAATGGACAAGGACAGATGATGCTGGCTGTAGAGACTAGCAGTGCCTTATCTTGCTCTGTTTTGCCCTTTCCAGATACATGAGCACACGAAGCATGTGACAGAGCCCAGATGGGAGATGGGCGCAGTTCTTCCACCGCGTCACCCTGTTGTGATCTTTGTAGAGAACAGTGAAAATGTTTTTAAAAGAATGAAATCCAAAGGCCCTATTATTTACCAAAAGAAGCCATAAGATTCCACGGTTTAAAGAACAAAGAACAAAGAACAAAGAAAATTACAGCACAGGAACAGGCCCTTCGGCCCTCCCAGCCTGCGCCGATCCAGATCCTTCATCTAAACCTGTCTCCTATTTTCCAAGGTCTACTTCCCTCTGTTCCCGCCCATTCATATACCTGTCTAGATGCGTCTTAAATGATGCTATCGTGCCCGCCTCTACCACCTCCGCTGATAAAGCATTCCAGGCACCCACCACCCTCTGCGTAAAAAACTTTCTACGCACATCTCCCTTAAACTTTCCCCCTCTCACCTTGAAATCGTGACCCCTTGTAACTGACACCCCCACTCTTGGGAAAAGCTTGTTGCTATTCACCCTGTCCATACCTCTCATAATTTTGTAGACCTCAATCAAGCCCCCCCTCAACCTCCGTCTTTCCAACGAAAACAATCCTAATCTACTCAACCTTTCTTCATAGCTAGCACCCTCCATACCCGGCAACATCCTGGTGAACCTCCTCTGCACCCTCTCCAAGGCATCCACATCCTTCTGGTAATGTGGCGACCAGAACTGCACGCAGTATTCCAAATGTGGCCAAACCAAAGTCCTATACAACTGTAACATGACCTGCCAACTCTTGTACTCAATACCCCGTCCGATGAAGGCAAGCATGCTGTATGCCTTCTTGACCACACTATCAACCTGCGTTGCCACCTTCAGGTTACAATGGACCTGAACTCCCAGATCTCTCTGCACATCAATTTTCCCCAAGACCCTTCCATTAACCATATAGTCCGCTCTTGAATTTGATCTTCCAAAATGCATCACCTCGCATTTGCCTGGATTGAGCTCCATCTGCCATTTCTCTGCCCAACTCTCCAATCTATCTATATTTTGTTGTATTCTCTGACAGTCCTCCTCGCTATCTGCAACTCCACCAATCTTAGTATCATCTGCAAACTTGCTAATCAGACCACCTATACCTTCCTCCAGGTCATTTATGTAGATCACAAACATCAGTGGTCCGAGCACGGATCCCTGTGGAACACCACTAGTCACCCTTCTCCATTTTGAGACACTCCCTTCCACCACTACTCTCTGTCTCCTGTTGCCCAGCCAGTTCTTTATCCATCTAGCTAGTACACCCTGAACCCCATACGACTTCACTTTTTCCATCAACCTGCCATGGGCAACCTTATCAAACGCCTTACTAAAGTCCATGTATACGACATCTACAGCCCTTCCCTCATCAACTAACTTTGTCACTTCCTCAAAGAATTCTATTAGGTTTGTAAGACATGACCTTCCCTGCACAAAACCATGCTGCCTATCACTGATAAGTCTATTTTCTTCCAGATGTGAATAGATCCTATCCCTCAGTATCTTCTCCAACAGTTTGCCTACCACTGACGTCAAGCTCACAGGTCTATAATTCCCTGGATTATCCCTGCTATCCTTCTTAAACAAAGGGACAACATTAGCAATTCTCTAGTCCTCCGGGACCTCACCCATGCTCAAGGATGCTGCAAAGATATATGTTAAGGCCCCAGCTATTTCGACCCTCGCTTCCCTCAGTAACCCTGGGATAGATCCCATCCGGTCCTGGGGACTTGTCCACCTTAATGTCTTTCAGAATACTCAAAACTTCCCCCTTCTGTATGACAACTTGACCGAGAGTATTTAAACATCCATCCCTAGTCTCAACATCCATCTTGTCCCTCTCCTTTGTGAATACCGATGCAAAGTACTCATTAAGAATCTCACCCATTTCCTTTGAGTCCACGCATAAATTCCCTCTTTTGTCTTTAAGTGGGCCAATCCTTTCTCTTGTTACCCTCTTGCTCCTTACATACGAATAAAATGCTTTGGGATTTTCCTTAACCCTGTTAGCCAAAGATATTTCATGACCCCTTTTAGCCCTCTTTATTGCGCGTTTGAGATTTGTCCTACTTTCCCGATATTCCTCCAAAGCTTCATCAGTTTTGAGTTGCCTCGATCCTATGTATGCTTCCTTTTTCATTTTAGCTAGTCTCACAATTTCACCTGTCATCCATGGTTCCCTAATCTTGCCATTTCTATCTTTCATTTTCACAGGAACATGTCTGTCCTGCACTCTAATCAACCTTTCCTTAAAAGACTTCCACATTTCAAATGTGGATTTACCCTTAAACAGCTGCTCCTAATCCACATTCCCTAGCTCCTGCTGAATTATGTTATACTCTGCCTTTCCCCAATTTAGTACGCTTCCTTTCGGACCCCTCTTGTCCTTGTCCATGAGTATTCTAAAACTTACGGAATTGTGATCGCTATTCCCAAAGTAATCACCGACTGAAACATCAACCACCTGGCCGGGATCATTCCCCAATACCAGGTCCAGTATGGCCCCTTCCCGAGTTGGACTATTTACATACTGCTCTAAAAAACTCTCCTGGATGCTCCTTACAAACTCTGCTCCATCTACGCCTCCAACACTACACGAGTCCCATTCAATGTTGGGGAAGTTAAAATCTCCCATCACAACCACCCTATTGTTCCTACATTTTTCTATAATCTGTCTGCATATTTGTACCTCTACTTCATGCTCGCTTTTGGGAGGCCTGTTGTAAAGTCCCAACAATGTTACTGCACCCTTCCTATTTCTCAGCTCCACCCATATTGCCTCAGTGCTCGAATCCTCCATCGTGCCCTCCTTAATCACAGCTGTGATAGCATCTCTAACGAGTTACGCAACTCCTCCACCCCTTCTACCTCCCTCTCTATCCCTCCTGAAGCATCTATACCCTGGGATATTCAGTTGCCAGTCCTGCCCTTCCCTCAACCAAGTCTCAGTAATACCAATAGCATCATATTCCCAGGTACTGATCCAAGCCCTAAGTTCATCTGCCTTACCTGCTACACTTCTCGCATTAAAATAAATGCACCTCAGACCATCTTTGCGTTTATCCTCTCTTCCCTGTCTACTCTTCCCCTTAGTCACATTGAGTTTATTGTCTCGTACCTTACTGGCTTTAGTTGCTGCTTCTTTACTGACCTCTAACTTCCTAATCTGGTTCCCATCCCCCTGCCACATTAGTTTAAAACCTCCCCAACAGTGTTAGCAAAAGCACCCCCTAGGACATTGGTTCCAGTCCTGCCCAGGTGTAGACCATCCAGTTTGTAATGGTCCCACCACCCCCAGAACCGGTTCCAATGTCCCTAAAATCTGAACTCCTCCCTCCTGCACCATCTCTCAAGCCACGTGTTCATTCTGACTATTCTTGAATTTCTACTCTGACTGTCCCGTGGCACTGGTAGCAATCCTGAGATTACTACCTTTGAGGTCCTACTTTTTAACTTATCTCCTAACTCCCTAAATTCTGATTGTAGAACCTCATCCCTTTTTTTACCTATATCGTTGGTGCCTATATGCACCACGACAACTGGCTGTTCACCCTCCCCCTTCAGTATGTCCTGCAGCCGATCGGAGACATCCCTGACCCGAGCACTCGGGAGGCAACATACCATTCGGGAGTCTCGTTTTCAACCACAGAAACGCCTGTCTACTCCCCTTACAATTGAATCCCCTATGACTATAGCCCTGCCAGTCTTTTTCCCGCCCTTCTGTGCAGCAGAGCTAGCCACGGTGCCATGAGCCTGGCTACTACTGCCTTCCCCTGGTGAGTCATCTCCCCCAACAGTATCCAAAACGGTATACCTGTTTTGGAGGGAGATGACCGCAGGGGATACCTGCACTGCCTTCCTGCTCTTTCTCTGCCTTTTGGTCACCAATTCCCTGTCTCCGTCACCAATCCTAATCTGCGGTGTGACCAACTCACTGAACGTGCTATCCACGACCTCCTCAGCATCGTGGATGCTCCAAAGTGAGTCCATCCGCAGCTCCAGAGCCGTCATGCGGTCTAACAGGAGCTGCAGCTGGACACACTTACCGCACATGAAGAAGTCAGGGGCATCGGCTGCGTCCCTGAACTCCCACATTGCGCACGAGGAGCATAACACGGGTCTGGGATCTACTGCCATTTTTACCCTTTACCTTAACTGATTACAAATAACGTATCAAATAATTATTAAGTGAAATGAATAAAGATTTTACTTACCAATCACAATACTCACCAACACACGAAGAGTTAAATTTCTCCCAGCAACTGCTAATTGGAGCACTTTCCTTGCCAGCCAATCAGGTCACTGCTTTGCTGTGATGTCACCCTTCAAGGTAAGTTTTTAAAGAGATAAACTTACCTTCCCGACAACCACGGTTGTTTTTTTTAAAGCAGAAGAATTTTTATTATGCAAAAAGCAAACAAGTTGGAGATTCGATAGTGGTGTTCAAAAATCACGAGGAGGCTGGACAGATAGGGAGAAATTGTACCCCCTCGTAAAAGGATTGAGAACAAGGTTTAAAATGATTTGTAAAATAAGCAAATATGGTGTCAGAAAAAACTTTTTCACAATGCATGGTTCGGTTCTGGAATTCATTGCCTGGAGGTGTGATGGAAGCAGGTTCAATCAAGGCATTCAAGAAGGTATTAGATGCCATAAAGTAACTCTCTTAGGCTAGCACTCATCATTTCTTCTTGTGTCTCGTACAGGTGAAATCATCCAACCCTAGGCACGTTTAGGCCTGTCTCCACCATCTCTGAGGAACAAGAAGGTGATGAAGATGCAAAGTCTCAACTTATAAATGTACTGTTCACCAGTGCAGATACAGTCCCCTCAGTGGGTTCTCGTTTGTGAGTGTAGATAGCGTGGCAAACCCAGCACTAGTGAGATGGAGGAGATGCTAGAGGCAGAGAGAGCTTGGATCAGATCCCCTCAGAGGAGGGAGGACAGCCATAGCCCTGCCCAGCTGGCACAGATGCAGGGCTATCGAGTCACAAGAAGGAAGGTTTTTCCTTGAACAGTAGCAGGAGATATTCTCCCAGATGTCGGAGTTTCCCGAGGCTGTGAAGGGTCTTGGGCATACAAACTTACAAATTAGGAGCAGCAGTAGATTACTGGGCTCTTTGTGCCTGCTCCACCATTCAATAAAATCATGGCTGATCTGACAGCAACCCAATAACCTACTCTCTGTAACCCAATAACCTGTCCACTCCCAATAACCTTTCACCCCTGGCTTATCAGAAACCTATCTACTGACTTGAAAATGTTCAAAGATTTTGCTTGCACTGTCTTTTGAGGAAAGGAGTTCCAAAGATTCACTAACATTTCTTCGCACCTGACTTAAATGGGCAACGCCTTATTTTCAAACAGTAACTCCTTGTTCTGTATTCGCCCACAAGAGGAAACATTCTCTCCATATCTAACAGTCAAGATCCAATAGGATCCTATGTTTCAATCAAGTCACCTCTTACTCTTTTAAATGCTAGTGGATACAAGCTTAACTTGTCCAATCTTTCCTCATAAGACAACCCATCTATTCCTGCTATCAGTTCAGTAAACCTTTCCGAACAGCTTCTAACGCGTTTGCATCCTTCCTGAAATAAGATGTGGAGATGCCGCCGTTGGACTGGGGTGGGTACAGTAAAAAGTCTTACAACACCAGGTTAAAGTCCAACAGGTTTGTTTGGAATCACTAGCTTTCGGAGTCCTCCTTCATCAGGTGAGTGTGACCTGATGAAGGAGCTGCGCTCTGAAAGCTAGTGATTCCAAACAAACCTGTTGGACTTTAACCAGGTGTCGGAAGACTTCTTACTGTTCCTTAAATAAGAAGACCAATATTGTACACAGATGTACAGATTAGGGGCAGCAGGGTAGCATGGTGGTTAGCATAAATGCTTCACAGCTCCAGGGTCCCAGGTTCGATTCCCGGCTGGGTCACTGTCTGTGTGGAGTCTGTACGTCCTCCCCCTGTGTGCGTGGGTTTCCTCCGGGTGCTCCGGTTTCCTCCCACAGTCCAAAGATGTGCGGGTTAGGTGGATTGGCCATGCTAAATTGCCCGTAGTGTCCTAATAAAAGTAAGGTTAAGGGGGGGTTGTTGGGTTACGGGTATAGGGTGGATATGTGGGTTTGAGTAGGGTGATCATGGCTCGGCACAACATCGAGGGCCGAAGTGCCTGTTTTGTGCTGTACTGTTCTATGTTCTATGTAGTCTCATCAGTGTCCTCTATAACTAAAGCATAACCTCCATAATTTTATATTCAATTCCCCTTACAATAAACAATAACATTAGCTTTCCAAATTACTTGCTGTATGCGGATACCAGCCTTTTGCGCTAGGACACTCAAATTCCTATGAATCTCAGAGCACTACCATCTCTCTTCATTTAGATAATATGCTTCTTTTTATTCTTCCTGCCAAAATGGACAATGTCACATTTTCCCATGTTATACTCCATTTTCAGAGCTTTGCCCACTCATTTAACCTATCTATATCCCTTTGTCACCTCCTTATGCCCTCTTCACAGTTTCATTTCTTATCTATCTTCAAGTCACCAGCAAATTCAGCAACCATACCTTTGATTCTCTTCATCCAATTCATTTATATAAACTGTAAAAAGATGTGGTCCTGGCACAGATACCTGTGATCCACTTGTTCATCCCGCCAACATGAAAAAGACCCATTTATGACTATCCTCGGTTTCCTAATAGGCCAATCTTCTATCCATGTCAATGTGCTTGAGCTTTTATTTCCCGCAATAAATTGTGATGTGGCACCTTATCAAAGGCCTTCTAGAAATCGAAGTACAGTATATCAATTGGTTCTATTTTATCCACAAATTCACAACTCTAATAAATTGGTTAAGCATGATTTCCCTATCAGATTGTTCACTCTGCCTGATCGCCTTGAATCTTTCTAAGTGCACTGCCATAACAGTTTTAATACTAGTTTCCAACATTTCCTCTACGACAGATGTTAAGCTAACTGGCCTATTGTTTCCTGCTTAATGTCTCCCTCACTTTTTGGATAAAGGAGCTACATTTGTTATTTCATATCTAATGGAACATGTCCCGAATCTAGGAAGTTTAGGAAAATTAAAACCAATGCATCAACTATCTCACGAGTCACTTTTTTAAAACCTTAGGATGAAGTCCTTCAAGGCCCGGGGATTTGTCAGGCCAGAGCTCCAGCAATTTGCTCAGTACCACTTACTTCCCTGGTAATAACAATTTTCCTGAGTTCCTTTCTCCCTTCCAATTCCTGATTTAAGCTGCTTCTGGGATATCACTTGTATCCTCGATAGAGAAGATCAATGCAAAATCATGTTCAATTCATCGGCCACCTCTGTATTTTCCACTGATTCCCCAGACTCACTAGAAGACTAAGGTTCATTTTGCTAATTCTCTTCTTAGTTATGCAACTATACGGCGGGATTTTCCACAAGCCCCACCATGTGTTTTGTAGCAGCGGAGGTAGCCTGCTATTGGCTGGCGGTGGGATATTCTGGTCCCATCATTGTTCACGGAATTTGCTGCTGAATGCATTCCCCACCGCCAGGAAACCTTCGGGGGGGTCCCACCGGTGTGAACGGCTGGAAACTTCCGGCCATTGAACCTATTACCATCTGTTTTTATATTTTGAGCTAGCTTTCTCTTGTACTCTAATTTTTCCCTCCTTATTAATTGTTTTGTCATTCTTTGATATTCTTTCTATTCTGTCCAATCTTCCGACCTGCCACCCATCTGTTCTGGAAAATACAGAATGTGTCATTTGAAACATAGAACTCTGCCAATATCTGGTCTGGGAGAGTGCAGGGAAAGATCCCACAAGAGGTTGGTGGCAGCTGAAAAGAGCAGAAACTGTGGCCAGCTCTTCTGTCAAAAATGCAGTCAATTTCAGTCTGTCAGAATTGTTAATACAACCTGCAGCAGGAGAAAGAGAAAAAGAAAAAGAACAGAGTTTGCATACATTTCTTTGTGCTGTTGAAAAATTGTAATGGACTGCCCCTTTAAGCCCCGTAGTCCGTTCCCTATCGGAGGTCCCGATCTCCCGCTAAAAATAAAAGCGCGGGCTTTCCTCGCTCCTCCCCCCACGTGCGAGGAAGCAGACATCGGGGGAAAAAGCAGAACGCGAGGGAGCAGCAGCTGGAGAGGTCAGAACGGAGCTCAGAGGAAGGAGGACAGAAAACAGAGAACCAGCATCAGGAGAGAAGAGGAGGAGAGAGAGAGAGAGAGAGAACTCGGTTATGGGAAAGGCAAAGCAACAGCTGATTGTAAACGGCAATAGATTTAAAGAAGGCTAGGATTTAAAGGTAAAATGTTAAGTTTGGGTCTGAAGGTCCCCAACCAACCAGACAACATCCAAAATCACTAATCTGTTTACCTTTCTGTAGAGAAAGTGTTTACAACTTATTTAAAAAAAAGTATGTTAATAATAAAATAATTTAACCTGAAAAAGTGGTTATTAGCTTACTTCACTTCCTTAAAAACGCAGGACCCAGGACATCAATGCTATTAAGGGGTAAGTAGGTAGAATTCTTCGGTGAAGGTATGGGTTATACCGGGGGATAACTTGAAAGGAGAGTTTGACCTGAATCGCACCCACAGAAGCCTGTATCGGAGTCAGGGAGTGAGAATCCCTGTTCACCATTTTAGAATATTGGCCCTTTTTTGGTATAGGGGGAATTCTAAGACAGAGTAGTGAATTTTGAAAAACACATCTTTGTGCATTCATGTGCTTCTTCTTTAAGTTTGATACGTTCTTTAACTTTTTAGTTAAGGACCTTTGCCTTGGAATTTTTCTTTTGTTAGAATATTGTCTGTTCTGAGCATTTTGAAATACCCTTTAAATGTCAGCCGCTGCATCTCTATTGACCTACCTTAACCTAATTTGCCAGTTCACTTTAGCTAGCTCTGCTTTCATTCCCACATAATTACCCTTAATTAAGTTTAAGTTATTAATATTGGAGTCACTCTTCTGTAAAATTCAAACACATTATAATCAGTTACCTTGGGATGTCTTCACTGTGGTTATCAATTAATCCTGTCTCATTGCACAATATCAGATCTAGTTCAGCCTGCTCCCTGGTTGACTCCAGAACGTGCATTTCTAAAAACTTTCCCAAAAACATTATATGAACTCCTCATCTCATCTACCTTTGCCCTTCTTATTTTTCCAGTCTATGATTTACAACAATCTGTGGTTCCTATTTGCTTCAAGAAGATGACCATCATCCCTGTACCAAAGAAAAGCCAAGCAGCGTGCCTTAATGACTATCATCCAGTGCCTCTGACATCCATCATTATGAAGTGCTTCGAAAGTTTAGTCATGGCACGAATCAAGATGAATTCTTATCTATCTGTTTCCTAATGATTCAGCTGAGGAAGGAGCAATGCTCCGAAAGCTAGTGATTTGAAACAAACCTGTTGGACTTTAACCTGGTGTTGTAAGACTACTTACTGTGCCCACCTATGGCTGTAGGCTAAATTCCCCATCAACTTGATTTTCAAATTTGCTGATGACACCATCATTTTGGGTTGGATTTCAAACAATTACGAGACAGAGTATAGGAATGAGATAGAGAATCTGGTGAACTGGTGCGACGACAATAATTTCTCCCTCAATGTCAACAAAACGAAGGAGATTGTCATCGACTTGAAGCGTAGTGGAGAACATGTCCCTGTCTACATCAATGGGAACGAAGTAGAAACGGTTGAGAGCTTCATGTTTTTAGGTGTCCAGATTACCAACAACCTGTCCTGGACTCCCAATCCGACGCTATAGTTAAAAAAGCCCACCAACGACTCTACTTTCTCAGAAGAATAAGGAAATTTGGCATGCCAGCTACGACTCTCACTAACTTTTACAGATACACCATTGAAAGCATTCTTTCTAGATGTATCACAGCTTGGTATGGTTCCTGCTCTGCCCAAGACTGCAGGGAACTACAAAAGGTTGTGAATATAGCCCAGTCCATCATGCAAACCAGCCTCCCATCCACTGACTCCATCTACAATTCCCGCTGCCTCAGAAAGGCAACCAGCCTTAAGGACCCCATGCATCCCGGACATACTGTCTTCCACCTACTTCCATCAGGAAAAAGATACAAAAGTTTGAAGTCAGGTACCAACCAACTCAAGAACAGCGTCTTCCCTCCTGCTATCAGACTTTTGAATGGATCTACCTCGTATTAAGTTGATCTTGTCCCTGCACCTTAGCTATGACTAACATTACATTCTGTGGTCTCTCCTTCCTTCCTATGTACAGTATGTGTTGTCTGTATAGCATGCAAGAAACAATACTTTTTACTGTATACTAATACATGTGACAATAATAAATCTAATCAAATTAAAATTCCCCCATGATTATTGCCATACCTTTCTGACAAGCTCCAATGATCTCTTCATTTGCACTCTGTCCTACCATGCAGTTACAGTCAGGGGGCCTGTACACCAATGACACAAGTGACTTCTTGCCTTTATAATTTCTCATCTTAACCCACACAGCTTCTACATCCTGTTTTCCTGAACTTAGGTCTAATGTGCCAATACCATCATTAATTAGCAGAGCCACCCCTCCACTCTTTTCTAGCTTCCGGTCTTTCCTAAATGTTACGTACCCATCAAAATTCAGGTCCTATTCTATGTCAGACTGCAGCCGTGTCTCTGTAATGCCTATCAGCTTGTATTTATTTAACGCTACTGTATCAGTTCATCTATTTAGAATGCTATGTATATTCAGATACTTTAATTTTGTCATTTTATTATTTTTGTAACCTCTGGCCTTGATTGTTGTTTTACTCTTAGATTTCTACTCTCTATCTCTTCCTGTCACATTCTATTTGTCATTTCCCCTATTAATGCTTTTCTCTCTTGACTTGTCACATTTTTGGTTTGCCACATCTTCCTAAATTTGAACACTTGCCCTTGGCCAAAGGATAGAGGAATCATTTAAGCTCATGTGTGCCAATGGCACGGGACTATGAGTACATGAGCTCGTCAATAGACAGAGTGGCCAACATCTTGAAGAGCTATATATGGGAACAGTTGGGACTGCTTACAGCAACTGCACACTGATACTTATAGGATGCATGCCACACTATGCAGCCTCGCCTGTCAGTAGCAATAATAGTTCAGGGATGTCCAGAGGGACTACTAGCTACACCCCAGCAGGTGCTCACTTCCAGCTTTCCAGATGTTCTAATCAAGGGCCGAGGGTATTACAATGGAGGATGAGGATGCCACCAACAGCCTCTAAAGATCCCCCAATGAGGGAAATGTGCATCTCAGTCGCAAGATGAAACAAGTAAGCAGGCTTTTTCCACCTCCTCCGAAGCTACAAGGGTGGGTATCACATAGGAGTGGTTGAGGACGCAGGCCACCACATCATATAGGTTGCTAAGTGGATCACTGTGGAAACACTTTCTTATGAGCTGGCTACTGTTTTCCTCTGCACTATATCAACAATGGTACTTTAAGCCACACATCTAGCACTTCTATTATTGCTGCCCCGGAAAAGAGGTATTTGGACATGAAGTGATTATGGATCCTCCGGATTGAGGGCAGAATCTCAGGGCAGATGTGCTTCCTTCAGTAACAGTAAGCCATTAGATGTTCCAGGTTGCAACTACCATTGATGTGTCAGCAGTTATCTCAGAATAAACACTCCTGAAACAGTTGGTCCCTGACTTCCACGGCATCCTATGAGCCTTTTGGGTCCCGAAGCATGCCCAAATGGATGTGAAAAAGGGCAAGGGGAGGTGCAGTCGGGGCACTTTGGTGTTCTGCATCCTCTTCCTTTGCCTCCACCTCTTCTTGCTCTTTTTCACTTTCTCCAGCTGCTGGTCTTGCCCCATTGAGTTTTCTACTTCTAGGGCCTCACCGTTCTCAAAGTCCATGTATCTATGGTGGGCCATTTTCTGGACACCACAGTGATATTTTTACAGGAGGAATTGGGAAGGTGCCACCTGACCAGTCGAGGCACCAGAATTGCATCTTCAATCCCAATGGTCTGCTTATCAGTTGTCCTATTGAGCAGGTGGCATTGTTGTATTGCTTCCATATATCTATCTGAGGCTACTGTACAGGGACAGCAGACACCTCTTCAAGGGATAGCCTTTGTGCCCTAGGCTCCATCCAAAGACTTTGAGGATTGGAGTGAAGATGTAAGGCAGCATGCATTACTGGAGGCTGATATCATAATGGCTGTCAGGAAAGTGAGTGCGTATGTGCAGTAAGCTTTTGTTGTGGTCACAGACTAGTGAAAGCCCTTCCTGCTGACAAATTTGATTGGGAAGTCATTAAGTGCCTTGATACCACAAAGGTGCAATTGACAAAGCCTGCACCTGAAGAAATCCGCAGTTGAAACCCACTTTGTATGTGTGTTATTAAATGAATGTATTATCCAGCTCTGGCTAAAAGGATATCAGTGACCTGTGAGAGGGAGCAATGTGCTGCTACTTACTAGATAGTACTGTCCCATCCTTACCACTGTCCTGGTGAACTGCTGCTGCAAATGGTGACTCAAAATCAACATGCTGGCAGACAGCGTTGGTATTTTTGGGATCCATCTGCCTCTGTTCCCATCCCCGGCAGGCCCAAGAATTCAGCCCATACGTAACGACCCTGTTATTAAACATTGTGGAAATCACAAAATCCCCACATTGCAGGAGGAGATCATTCAGCCCTTCGAGACTGCACCGTCCCTCCAAAACAGCACCCCACCCAGGCCCATGCTCCCTCTCCATCCATCCCCCCACCTCACCCCCAGCTAACCTTTTAGGCCCAAGAGGTAATTTATCATGACCAATCCACTTAACCTGCATATCTTTGGACTGTGGGAAGAATCCGCAGCACTCAGAGGAAATCCACGCAGACACGGGGAGAACATACAAACTCCACACAAGGCTGGAATCAAACTGGGTCCCTGGAACTGTGAGGCAACAGTGTTAACTACTGTGCCACCCTGCCGCCCTAATTTTATCACATTTTCCATTGTTGAAACATAATGTAATCACCCTGTTATTGAAAATAATGCAATAATCACATTATTAAATACAGTGCAATCACACCATGTCATTAAAAATTCTGTAATAATGCATTATTAAACATAACATTATTGTTTTGCTAAATATAGTGCAGTTACACCATGTTATTAAACACAACCCCTCTATGAATGCAACCCTGAAGTTAGACCTGAAATTGTGCCCATTCCCATTCTTCTAATATCAAGTCATGTTCACGTTTCCTACAATCTTATTAGAATATATCCAAACATTAAAATCAGCATAAACAATTGGAAAACACGGAACCTACATCTTGCTTACCTTCACTAAAGCGGAAGTGAAAATTCAAGTTTTTAATACAACTTCCACTGTAAAAATACATTAAAAGAAATGGAGAATATAGTGCAGGTTTCAGTGAAAATATATATATTTTAAACCATACACGAATTGCAATAAAACATATGTTTCTTGCAGTGCTTGAAAATCTAGTTGTAGTTGTAAGAAACTATTTGAGCATGAGCAATTGCAGGAATATCATAAATGAAGTTCTGTTAACTTGGGGGCACTATTTTTATGGGGCAGAGATACATTTGACGAGAGGGATTAACAGAGGATGTGAAAGATGGAGGAGAAATTTGGCCTATTATATTTATGCACAAGGGCTGCTTATGCCCAAAAGTTCACAATCTTTTAGGCCACATAGTTGATTTGCAGCCCAGTTGATGTATCTCTGGGTACAAATTAAATTTGAGTAGTTGCCCTTTTTTGAAACAAAGCATATTATTATTGTCTCTGTTAATAAACATAATTGCCCTTATTAAACATAACACAATTATATTATTAATAAACATTGCACTATCACCCATATGTTATTAAAATAATACATTAATTGCTTATGCGGATCTTTGTAGTATTTTACTGACTGGCCCTAAAACTGTAGCAAATAATGTCTGCCAGTATTGGCATGCTATAGTGTAATCTATACCTCAGTCTGACCTGAGGATCAGCCAATTAGAATGCTATATTTTCAAACAATTGTTACATTTACTTTTTATTTGCACTACTCTGGAAAATAGATTTTATCTCATTAGAATTAATCTTCAGTAGTGTTTTACTGTCATTATTACTGATTCACATTGTGACATTTTAATGGATTCTGTTTATCCTACATTTTTGGAGAAATACAACAAATAACAATACAGCACAGGAACAGGCCCTTCGGCCCTCCAAACCTGTACTGGTCACGATACCACCAAATAGTTAACTTTTCTGTCAAAAATAAAATGACAGCCTAATAGGGCAGTTATACTGCAAACATTAGTTTGACTATTGAGAAGGGTGGAATCAAGCAAACACTAGCCCTCAACTGCTTGTGACATTTTTAAAGTTAGAAAATTAAAGTCAGCTAACCATCTGGTTGGATATTTTAAAAGAAAAATCTAACTGCAAACTTTCAGGCAGTTAACTGGACAGCCTGGAAAGTTTCAAAATTATACTGACCATGCAAAGTCAAAATGATGCAAGATCACCTCAGTAAATTTCATCATTACGGGAAATTCAAATCGCTTTTGGTTTTTTAACTGAGAAACCTCTTTCAGAGTGCAATGAGAAAACTATTGTCAGCAATACTGGACATGCTGCATCAGTCCCTGAATAGGCTGAAGTATTATTTAACCAAATATTTTGCATTAGTAGTCTAAAAACAGAAGTTAGTTAAAGTAACAGAACTAGTTCTTATGCTGATTTACAGAATAAATTAGTTACATACAGCTGTTCGTATATGTGGAGCTCACAAAATCATCAAAAGTCTGAATAAAATGAGCAGAGGTCTGCCAATGTAATTCAATAATTCTTCTAATGGTGAACAACCTGTATACTGTCTTAACTCCTCATATTTCAGTGTTTAACATTTCTCAGTAAGAGAAAGTTTCACAAATCAGTCACTTTTTAACATCATCATCATCATTTATCTTAGTTTAGTTAAACAGAGTCAAATTTTCAGGTGGTTCTATGATCTCCTGCCACTACTGCAGCAGGGTAGCATGGTGGTTAGCATAAATGCTTCACAGCTCCAGGGTCCCAGGTTTGATTCCCGGCTGGGTCACTGTCTGTGTGGAGTCTGCACGTCCTCCCCCTGTGTGCGTGGGTTTCCTCCGGGTGCTCCGGTTTCCTCCCACAGTCCAAAGATGTGCGGGTTAGGTGGATTGGCCATGCTAAATTGCCCGTAGTGTCCTAATAAAAGTAAGGTTAAGGGGGGGGTTGTTGGGTTACGGGTATAGGGTGGATACGTGGGTTTGAGTAGGGTGATCATGGCTCAGCACAACATTGAGGGCCGAAGGGCCTGTTCTGTGCTGTACTGTTCTATGTTCTACTGTTCTATGTTCTATGTACTTTGATAAAAGATCAGTGGAAACCCCAAAAATCAGCATAAATGGTTGTTCACTGTTTCTCTCGGGTTAGAAATAGGTGATTGAGAGCAACCCTGTGGAAATTACTGGAAAATATGTATTTCTGCAGCTACACAAAATGAAATTATAATATTCAATGTGTTCAGGAATGGTTTGTCAGATTCCAAATTATTCTCCCACAAAGTTGTGTTTAATGAAAACGATATGAGGACTTAAGGCACAAAACTAATATTTAGTGATGAAACTGTAAATCTTAACAACTGTAACAGCTTATAATTTTTGTTCAATAGACTAGCTAAATTGTAAAAAGAAGCCTTTTTTGGAATTCTACACTGATTCATAAAATATGGATACATAATGTTCAGTATAGTATGACAGACTGAGAACTTTTAATTAGAAATGAAATTTCCTGTGAACCAGGACTGCATCAAAGCAGATTTTGTCCCTTACTAACTGCATTTGACATTTAGCCTACCTAACCAATGTGAAGTACTTTATTTTTAAATGGCTATCACTTTGACTTCTAACAGAAATGAGTGGCATAATATTCATTTTTCACGAGATGGCCTTTGATCCTAACATCAACTTACTATGATTTAACCGAACGTACATAATTTAAGCAAGCTGAGCTGTCGAAAGCCAGTTATTTAAACTCTCCAAGTAGTAAAACAAAGTATTTTGCTGCAAAATCTGAGCATGCCAATGCTTTTTTGCTATTTCTAAAACTAATTTGCAGGGTCACGATCTATTGAATGCAAAAATGTAAAATGTTTAATAACTTTAATGATCCTGGAACAGTTAGTTAAATCATGCACTCCCACTTCTTGTACACAAGTTGTAAAATAGAATTTATTTTCAAAATAAATAGGGAAATTGCTGAAAATCTAATTTTTTCCCTGATAATATCAAAAAACAAAAGTAATCATGATTATTATGGACATTAATTATTGCTACAGGTGGAAAACATATTGATAATACAATTAATTATTGACCATTATTTATGAATTCTAATACAATACCAACAGGTTGGAGAAAAAACCCCAAACCTGATACGAACACAGTAACTGACAGAAATTATATTGGTCTATGCAAACTTTATGTGCTATCTGCAGTTTTCTTGTACATAGTTCTGTAGATCCTTTCTAGACTTTCTTCAAAGATTGCCCTGTGAGGCTTTCCTTGATAAACAGCAGCCCGATTCGACCAATAATCACCATCTCCCAGATGGACAGAAGCATTTTGCTGAAGCACTGAACTGTATGGGAACAGAAAGAAGTCCGGATTGTACATCTGTACTAATTTTACAAAGCTTCCAACTTTTTTTAATAGCAGTTAATAAACTCACTTCAGAAATCAGTAATTTGTTAGAAAGTAACTAAAATATTTTAGAAGGAAAATTTATAATATATGTCTACTATTTTCACAGAGTTTTCAATTTCTAACAGTAGAACATTATAATGTCATAGATTGAATACAAATTAAGTTAAGATATATTGTTCAGGATAAAAAAGTGACATGGTTACAGAAATCAAATGAGAAGATGAAAACTGAAGGCCAAGTGCTAAAGAAACAAATGCCAGGAATTTTTTCAGGGGTTCTTCACCCGCTACTGTGATTTGGACTTCCACTGTTGTGAGAACTGATGAGGAGAACCCCAGGCAATATTCCAGGCAAAAAAAAAGTGAAGCAAATGTGATAGTATCACGGGCTATAGTATTTTACTGATACTGGACCGGCCATATGCATCAAAATGTTTTTTTCTGATTCTGTGCATTTATGTACTGCGAGATATGGGAGTCATATGAAGTTCAGTTGAGGATAACTAAAATCAGGGTTAGGTACTTTTTGGTGCAGCCATTTGGGCGCGGCCGTTTTGGCGCGGCCGTTTTGGCGCCAACCCGTTTTGGCGCCGGCTGTTTTGGCGCCGGACGTTTTGGCGCCAAAATAACATTTCTTTATTATTAGCCTCAGGTGAGTTGACTGGTGCGGGTGCGTTGAGTTGGGTGCTGGTGCGTTCTATCACCATCTGTTTATATATTGGCGTTATATCTTGGCATTATTGACGTTTTGGCACCAAAATAACATTTCTTTATTTGTGAATTAGCCTCAGTTGAGTTGGCTGGTGCGGGTGCGTTGAGTTGGGTGCTGGTGCGTTCTATCACCATCTTTTTATATATTTTGTAACTAAACCAATTCGCATACCCATATGATGGCTGAGGCAGTATCAACGAAACGTGGTAAAGAAAAATTTGTTCATAACGGATTCCTTTACGTCTTTGACAAAACAAGCAAAGGTGACAGCGAAGTGAAATTTTGGTGTTGTGATTAAAAAAACCGGTGCAAAGCACGTCTCCATACTAAAGCTGCAAACGTGGTGAGGCAGCTGAACAGCCATTCGCATGATGCTTCTGCTGCACAAGTAGAGGTTGCACTCGTGAAAACTAAAATAAAAAAGAGAGCACAGGAAACCCTTGAGGCACCGGCTGTAGTTGTTAATGAATGTTTGACAGACATATCCCAAGCTAGTCTACCAGCCATTCCTAATATATCTGCTTTGAGGAGAATGATAAGCAGAAAGCGTAATTATGTATTGAACGCCCCCACCAATCCAAGTGATTTACAACAATTGATTGTGCCAGAATGCTACAGGATATATGTCCCTCAACCAGGAGTGGAAGAAAAATTTTTACTTTGTGATAGCGGACCAGGTCACGACCGGATATTAATCTTCGGAAGACAGAGCTGGCTACAGCACTTATTGACATCTGATATGTGGTTTGCAGATGGCACATTCAGTATTGCTCCCAGCCTCTTTTCTCAGATATATGTAATTATGGTAAAAAAAACACGGAGGAGTTACTCCTACGGTTTATGCTCTTTTGCCCAACAAGCAACGCACCACATATACGAGAATGTTCGCATTATTGAAAGAAATCGAACCCAACTTGAAACCCAGTTCAATCGTCTGTGATTATGAACAAGCTGCGCACAGTGCTATGAAAGACATATTCCCTGATGTTCAAATAAAAGGATGTTTTTTTCATTTAGCGCAAAATATGCAAAAACATCTAGCTAGTATGGGGTTCCGTAGTTTGTATAACACTGATCCAGATTTCGCGTTAAAAGCTAAAATGATTATTGCCATTGCCTTCGTCCCTTTGAACAAAATCGATGAATATCTGGATGCTTTAGCGACCCAACTGCCGCAAGAACTTCAAGATTTACTGAACTGGTTTGAAGATACATATGTTGGTCGTCTGAACAGACGAGGAAATGGTAGGCGAACACCTTTATTTCGCCCTGAGATTTGGAACCTTTATCAGAGAACATTAAACGGGGAAGACCGCACAAACAATAATGCGGAGGCAGCCCACCGTCGATTGAAATATGAACTTGGCATGCATCATCCCACCATATGGAAACTAATTGATGGCCTGCGTAAAGTACAGAAAGGTAGAGATACATATTATGAAAGGTTACTAGCCGGCCATGAACCGCCACAAAAACTAAAAAAGTATAGAGATGCAGATAAAAGAATACATGAAACTGTTCTTAAATTTGAAAACATGGATGCTATCGAGTACTTGAGGAGCCTTGCTCATAATTACCAAATGAACTAAACTAAAGGTTTTTTAACTTTAGTTTTTAACTAAATGAACTAATTTAAGGTTTTTAACTAAATGAACTAATTTAAGGTTTTTAACTAAATGAACTAATTTAAGGTTTTTAATTTACAATAAAGATAAAAGAATACATGAAAGTGTTCTTATATTTGAAAATTTGAGTACTTGAGGAGCCTTGCTCATAATCACCAAATGAACTAAACTAAATGAACTAATTTAAGGTTTTCTGTCGTCTGCGCCCAAACGGCCGCGCCAAATTGGCTGCGCCCAATTGTCCCATGGCGCCCAAACGGCTGCGTCCAAACGGCCGCGCCAAAACGGCCGCGCCCAATTGTCCCATCCCCCTAAAATCAATATTGGTGGATATAAAGCAACAATAATAAAGCAGACTGTAGAAAGCAACGTGAGGGATCCAATTTCTTTTCAGCCAGATAATAATAAAAGACCACCTTGGTATTTCAAGGGATACATTGAATAGAGCATTTTAGATGATTGGGAAATGGTAGATTTTTAAATAATTCCAACAACATCTGGTTCTTTGGGTGCGATCTAGTGGACCCGTTCGCCGCAGACGCAAATTTCATAATGGCCGCTAAATCTCGCAAGCGGGCAAAAATTGGATTTGCGTGGGCGAGATTTCAATTTGAGATGTTCCCTGCCTCCATCCCGCCATTGACATAATCAGATTCACAGCCAGCAAGGAAGTGAACCAGGGCGGCATGGTGGCGCAGTGGTTAGCACTGCCTCATTGGCACAAGGACCTCTGTTCGATCCTGGCACCAGGTCACTGTCTGTGTGGAATTTGCACATTCTCCCCATGTCTGCGTGGGTCTCACCCCCACAACCCAATAATGTGTAGGGTAGGTGGATTGGCCATGCTAAATTACCCCTTAATTGGAAAAAAATGAATTGTGTACTCTAAATTTATTTTTTAAAAGTATGTGAACCTGATTTGCAAAGATTTGAATACATTTTAATGTAATTAATGGGCCGTACGCCATAGCACTCACCCACAACGTACCTTTCTCCCACGGCAGTGTGACATCATGCCAGCGCTAATCATTACTGGTTTTCAAAAGCGAAAAACAGTCATGTTGACCATGTAAGGGGAAGAACGTGCCTGTTGACCCCTGGGGTTGAGGGACAAGGCTGGGCATTGCCCCATGGCAGTGCCAATGACGTCCCTGATACTTGTATGATGGTGGTCGGGAAAAGAGTGCTCCTGGTACCTCTGTGGCGGAGGGAGATGGGTGGTGCCACAATGCTTGTTGGGGTTCCTCTATGTCCATTGGGGGGGGGGGGGGGGGGGAAGAGCTATATCTTAAGTGCAGATTGGGGCTCCACTCATGATGGATGGCACCCTGAACTCTGTGGAGCCGGCCTTTATCAGGCCCCGCAGAGTTACAACATAAACCGCAGAATTACAACATAAACCACTCTCCCAGAATTTCTGTCCACTAAGTTTCAGAAAATCTGATCTGAATACTGAGCTGTGTTTCTGGAGAGAAATACGCTAGTTTTCAGTCAGATGCCCTGACAAATTTTGAGAAAATTCCATCCATCGTCTTAAATCTATGATGTTGGCAGGTTAAAAAGTATGTCACTGTTAAAGAAATAAGCCCTCCTACTTGGACACTGTCTGAAGTTTATCAACATCCAAACAAGTTTAAAAGCAAGACTCAAAGCATGTTAGAATATCCAAATACATCTGTACCTGTGATGGTCCAAGGTCTCACACAATGAATTAACAGGTGAGGTAGATCTTCTGGCTGAAGGATAATCGACCTCAGCAAAAGAATCCTACAACATGAAGCAACAGTCAAAAAATCTGATAATTATCAACAATTTTGGATCACTATTTTTCGCAGGCACGTTAACAACATTCTAAGAGATGCAAAGCTTAATGCTAGAGTCTCTTTTAAAATAAATTTAGAGTATCCAATTATAATTTTTTTCCCAATTAATGAGTAATTTAGCATGGCCAATCCACCTATCCTGCACATCTTTTTGGGTTGTGGGGTGAGACCCACGTAGACATGGGGAGAATGTTCAAACTCCACACGGACAGTGACCCGGGGCCGGGATCGAACCTGGGTCCATGGTGCTGAGGCAGCAGTGCTAACCACTGCGTCACCGTGCTTCCCCATGCTTAAATTGTAACATTTCTTCCTAAACCCTTTGCAACCTGCGATGTGATACAAATCTCAAAACCTTTTTCCAGTTGATTGCACAACTCTTTCACAGTGTGCAACACTGTTTAACTTTATTATTAAGTTTTTTTCTGTTTGTTTATCAGAGTAGAGTTTGGAATAATTTTATTTCTGGTGGCCCTGTAAATAAATGCCTTATAGATGGTTAGACATATAATAAAGTGCCGTCTCATCTGTCTTAACTATCTATTTTCACTCAACAGTTAGCTCGGCTTTGTGGAAGTACTTTAATCCCTCAGTCAGAAGACTGTGGGTCCAAATCTCATTCCTGGATTTAAGTAAATCATCTAAACTGATAATTTGGTACAATATAGAGAGTGTGCTGCATTGTGAGAGATCCTAACATTTGATCAGATGTTAAACCCCATGTGGTTGTTCAGGTGAATACAAAAGATCTTGGGTGCGGTTGTGGGGCTTCGTTGCTCCCAACTTGGTGTTGGGGCAAGGCCGTTGAATCTTGCAAGAGGCCTTCATCGGGAAACACGACATTCTAAACTTCTTGCAGCGTGTTGCGATCTGGACCTCTCTCTCGCTGGGTGAGATCCAGGTGTGCACACTTAAATGAGCCATTAGGCTCTTTTAAATATGCGCTCACCCAATTCATCTGGGGCCTTGGATTCACCAGTCTTGCCAGCGAAGCCTCAACCGGGTGCTGTTTGGTACTGGTTCAAAGTTGTGAGCCAGTCATGATAGTACCTCAGGAGTGCTAGGCTGGCAGTGCCCAGGTGCCAGGTTATCTGTGCCAGGGGTTGGGCCCAGGGGGACCTTACCCATATGAGGTGGGGTGAAGGGGGGGGCTCGAGGACCCTGGTAAAGATATGTTGGGTGCAGTTGGAGGGTCCTGATGCCATGGTGGGTGCGCTGAGGGGGGGGGTGTCGAAAGATCGCGGCTGCCTTTAAAATCCACAAGTAGTCTTCCTGTACTGGCGAGTTCCAGAAAGTGAATTAAAGAGTGACTTCGACAGGGAGTTACTCATTGAGGCCCAAAAATATTCAAAGTGTCATTGAATGGCAGGGTCTTTTTCAGCGCCGACGTTCAGCAGACTTTTTGTTCGCTAAATCGTGACCTTTGGATGGGATTTTATGGTGTGGTGGTGGCCTCACTCATCATCAGTAGGTCAGGTGTAGCCCTGTCCTGGCCACTTCTGGGAGACTCCACCAGTTCAGATATACTCAGTGGATTCCGTGCGTGTAAATACCGACACAAGAAGCCAGAGCTGTGAGCCTCCTTTTATTAATGGTGGGTCAAGAAAAGTGGTCGAGGCAAACAAGGGTCTCTATACAGTGACTACGAAACTTCTAAATAGATGTGCATCCTTTAACAGTGGTAAGAATTTACATGGTCCAAGCTATGTCTTCAATGGAAGTATTTACAAAGGCAGCTGAAAATAAGTTCCAGACCATGCCATTCTACAGGGGTTACAGTTGAGGCGAGCCGGAATCAGATCAAACCTTACGTTAATGGCATCCTGACAAGACCCTTGAGCTTTGCACCAGGCCTGGCTGCCATCCAATACAACCAGGGTAACTGTGTTTGGCATCTTCCTCTTCCATCTCCTGTTTCTTGTCTTCCTCCAAGTCCTACTTCTCCTCTTGCTCTGTTGAGCAATGTCCTCCAGGGCTATAACACAAAGTCCACACCTCTCTGGAGGGAATAGCAGACCACCAAAATGAACAAGATCCTTGAAGGAGTGTATTACATTGACTGCAAACTGCCTGCTCCAGGATCCTGAAACACATCTTCAGACACCCGAAGGCCTACGTAATATTGTCCTTGTGAGCAGTTGGCTTTGGTTGTAGTGCGTCTGTGCAGTCTCGACTTCTCGTGGAGGGGACAGTAGCCATCTCTTTAAGGGATCTTTCTTGTCCCCTAAAATCCAGTTTGAGACAGAGGTAGGGTGAAGAGCTGCAGCAGCCGAGGATGAAAAAGCCGAGGAGGAAAGCAAGTACACATTTGCATAAATCTTTTGTGGTCGCAGACCAACTGAACATTGAGGGAGTGGAAGCTCTTTCCGTCGATGAATATGACTAGCTGGTCACTTGGTACATTAATGTCACATGTCTGCAATTGATTACTTCCTACACTTGGGGGATCCAGTGATGGAGGTGAAACTCACTGCCTTGTGAGGCCCTGTCTGCATGGAATTGAATATATTATTCAGCTTTTGCAAATAGGGCATTAGTGACTTGCGAGATGCAATGGTGTGAAGCCATTCACAAGATGCCACCAAGTTCGCAGCTGATCCTTGGTAGGAGCCAAAAGCAAAGTTCAAGATCGCAGTGACCTTGACGGTTATTGGCAGGGCATGGCGAGCAATGCTGCAGGATGTTAGGTCTTTGGTGGTGAGGCCACAGATCTCTCTGACTATCCACTGGTTCTCAGTCAGTTCTAAATATCTCCTTCTTTGCAGGATTTCTGAGGATATGGTTTTCATTTCCTTCCTGTCCCTCAGCCCTCTCCTCTGCATTCCCAATGATCTGTCCTTCTTGAAGAGGATATTGCTCCTCTTCTGCCACTGGACCCCAAACCTGAGATGCATGCCCACATTGTCAACTGCTGCCTTCCTTGTACTCTGTTGGCCCCCCTAACTGTGTTTGGTAGCCTTCCACTTCTTTTATGGTCCTTGATGCCAGTAGGGCAATGACCCCCCCCCCCCCCCCCCCCCCTGGGCTGCCTAAGCACCTCCCTGCAGCCTGTGCTAACACATTCATATTTGTGTGCCAATGGTTGAGACCCCCATGCGCAGTGCATCCTTTCATGGGCCTACCTAATTCCCTGTGCCAGCAATGACAGGTTGCCAACAGTGTGTCCACCTGCTTGCATCTGGCCTGCCTCGACTCAGTGCAGCCAGTGCGTCCAGGTCAAAATGAGTCCTTTCACAATCTTAACTTACCATGGTTAATGGTTTGGGTAGGATTCCGGAGCTGTTTTCTCCCCATCCTGGTGAAACTTTCTGGCACTTTGAATGACATCAGGATACTGGCTCATCAGACAGTTCTGGTATTCCCCCCACCCCTCTGTTCCCTCCCCTAGCAGGAACTGAACATCCAATCTTTGATTTCTCAGCCAATGGGAGGGGAAAATAGAAGCCACAACACCAAAATATGATGGACAAATACATAAAGCAATATTTATTTCAAAAAATAGAACCATAACTGAATATATAAAGTAGATGTCAGACATTCATGAACTATGCTAAATACAAGCAGATTGAAATTCAAATTGAATTATTTAGTTTCTCTTCAGTTGAATTCCAAGATTAAGCTCATAACTGACTCCAAGCTTCGTTTTCTGTTGAATTTTCAGTTTCTAATTTGTCACACTATGTAAATCAAATCATTACAGTACTTACAAAATGCAGCCTTTGTCTTGCACTATTTGACTTCAAAACATTTAGTACTCGCTGATGGATCTCCTCCCATTTTGTTGGTCCAGAGCATTCTGGATAAAATCTAAATTATAAATAAAGCATCCACATTGATTTATATCACTGGTAATAAGAGCAAAGTTCCGACATTATGCACTATGGAAGGGTATTGATGGAGTTGGGATAGGACAGAATCTTGCCCTCTGAAGATTTTCTGAGATCGCAACCAAAGTTTTATCTCCAGCCACCCTTGTGATCTTACTGGAGACAGCCAATAGGAGGCTGGACCTCTGCTTGGCTTGATCTGCAGCATAAGCAGTCAGATTCTAGTGGCCTTCCCAATCTGGTCCCAAGTGACCAGTTACTTGCCATGAATTGGCTACCTGCCGCTATGCCGGGTGGTTAGCTACTTCCATTGCTCACCTGTCTCTGGCATGATTGCCCAGAGACGGCATAGCTTTGGGTGGTTGAACCAACAGACACGTCTGCTAATTTTCCCTGCACATGCCTCAAAGCTACCTCTGTGTGGCTGGTAAGAGCTGCCCGTTTAAGAAGTCAAAATGCAGTGAGGAAGAATTAAAATGTAAAACGGTAAAGGTAAAAGCCCCAGGTTTTACTTTCACAAAGACAACACTATCTTTGCACTGATACACATATGATCTTGTATAGAAAAAGAAAATTTACATAAATAAGCCCTCCCAAGATACACATACGTTTAAAATTGCCCAAGCTGCATGGCAACTATATCTGCTTCATGAGGAATTGTGTTCTGTCACTCCACTCAATTTGCGACTTTGTTGCAAGAAAAGGAAGGCTCGACCACTGTCAGGTTTTCATCACCAAGGTGGTTTTGTTATTTTTGACAGTTCAAGATGGTGGCTCACCACCTTCTCATGGGTAATTAGCGATAGAAATATATGCTGGCCTAGTCAGTGATATCCACATCACGTGAAAGAATAAAATTATTGAAGTAGGACAAAAACTGAAAATACTGGAACAAATTCTGCAGGTCTGACAGTATCTGTGGAGAGGTAGCAAATTTAAAACAGATTTGAGGAGAAACTTCTTCTCCCAAAGGTTGTGAATCTGTGGAATTCCCTACCCCAGAGTGCGATGGATGCAGGGAGTTAGACAGATCTTTAATTGGTAATGGGTTGAAGGGTTATGGAAAACGGGCATGACAGTGGAGTTGAGGCGAGGATGGAATCAGCCATGATCCCGTTGAAGATATTTAGGCTCAGGAAGCCAAATTACTTATTCCTGCTCCTAGATCATTGGCTGGATTCTCTGGGCTGGAGACTATGTCCCCATGCCGGCATGAAAACGGTCGCGTTTTATGCCAGGAAAACTGGCTCGAGCTGCCGATATGGCCTGGAGAATTGCCAGGTCCGTGGCCGCGCATGCGCACGGCGGTGATCTGCAGCGACCGCACCGTGCTTCATGGCGGACGCCACTCATGGAACCGACCCGCAAAATAGTTCCTCCCTTTGGCTGGCTTGCGTGCCTCGGACCACCCCACCACAATGTAGGGTACTGTTAGTGGCACATAAAGAGATTAAAATGTGTGAATGGCAGAACAGGTGAGCAGAGTGTAAAGGGCAACTAGAAAGTTGCTGAACTCAGTGTTTAGTCCGGAAGGCTGTCACATGCCTAAATGAGGCGTTGTTCCGCCAGTTTGTACTGGGCTTCACATGAACATTGCAGCAGGCCACGGACGGACATGTGGGCGTGAGAGCAGGATGGTGTGTTGAAATGGCAAGTGACAGTAAGGTCTGGGTCCTGCTTGTGGACGGACTGGAGGTGTTCTGCAAAGCGGTCACCCAGTGTGCGATTAGTCTCTCCAATGTAGATTAGACTGCACTGGAAGCAGCAAATGCAATCGACCAGATTGAAGGAGGTGCACATGAAGCACTGCCTCACTTGAAGCGTGTTTAGGGCCTGAGATAGTAAGCAGGAAGGAGGTAAAGGGGCAGGTGTTACACCTTGAAGTAAGATATTATTACTTCTGAGAATGTCATTAATGATCAAGAAGCAGTTGTAGATAGATCTTGGTAGACTATGGAAGAGAAATAGTTTTGGAAGACATAACCAGTGTAAGTGTTGACCGCAAAGGCTTTGTATCACAGCCTCAGTTTGACTGAAACTGACAATATTTTCAACAATAAAGCTAATCTTTAACACTGTCTGCCAGACAGATTCAATGCTGTTTTTGTTCAGCTACTCGATGAAGAAAACCCCTATTCAATCCTTCAAATTCAGACATATATTGATTAAATTAAATGATATAAAATATTTTAATAGTTCAGCTAATTAAATGCTTGCATGATAGCGTAACAATTTGGATAGTCAAATGATTATTTTCAGATTAATGTTGCTCTTTTAGTCAGGCATAATATGAAATATTTATCATTTCATATTTCTGGTTTTGTGAAAAGGATGACTGTTTACTTTGATAATAATGAAAAAGTTTATTTTTCTGACCCAACATGAATGCACTTAGTTAATTGTAAGTATCTATCACTGAGTATGAGGTGAGAGTGACTACTCTTGGTATTTGACCAAGCATAACATCAAGGAGTCCTAGCAAAAGTGATGTCAATTGGAATCAGAGGAAACATTCTCCCCTAGTTGAGTCATGCAAAGGAAGATGATTGTGGTTGTTGGAGACCAATTATCCAAGCCCTAGGGCATCACTTCATGAGTTCCTCAGGGTAGTCTCCTAGGTTCAACCATCTTTTGCTGCTTCATCAATGACTTTCCCTCTATTAGAAGGTCAGAGTGGGGATGTTTGCTGATGATTTCACAGTGTTCAGTGTTCACAACTCACCAAATACTGAAGCAGTTCATGTCCACATACATCAAGATCTCAACCACATTCTGGTTTGCGCTCAGAAGTGGAAACATTTATGCCACACTAAATCAGTATTACCATCGTTAAATCCCCACCATCTGTAGCTTGAAGATTACCACTGACCAGAAACTTAACAGCACCAGTCATCTAAACATTGTGGCTACAAGAGCAGGTCACAGGCTCCGTGTTCTATGGCTGGTAACTCACTTCCTGACTCCCCAAAGCCTGCATACCATCTAAAAGCCACAAGTTAGAAATGAGATCGAATACTCTTCACTTGGCTGGAAGGGTGCAGCTCCAACAACATTCAAGAAGTTTGATACTATCCAGAACAAAGCAGCCCACCATTAGGATTCAATCTCTCTGCCATCAATGCATAGTGACAGTTGCATGTACCATCCACAAGATGCACTGTAGCAACTCCCCTAGGCTCCTCCAACAGCACCTTCGAAATGCATTTACCACTATATCTAAAAGTACAAAGACAGACTAGAACACCACCATGAGCAAATTCCCCTCCAAGTCACACATCCTGGCTAGGAACCATATCATTATTCCTTCACAGGCATTTACTCAAAATCCTGGACCTCTTTTCCGAACAGCGCTGCATCTCCTACTAGCACATGAACTGCAGGGGTTCAAGAAGGTTACTCAACACTTTTCACAAGAAATAGCAACAAATGCCGACCTTCCCAGCGATGCTCAGATCCCATGAACAAATGAAGAAAAGGATGCATTGTCAAGTTACTGCAATGGAATCTCAACTACATGTAACACCATGCTCCACCTCAAATCAAACATGTATGATTGGATATCTGAAGTGTTTCCTGCATCGAAGAGTTGTCAGACCAAGAAGCACTAAACTAACATTTTATTGGAAGCAAAAGTGGATGGAGTTTATTGAAAGGAAAAATGTCTGAATAAAGCAGTCAAGTCCTTTGTGTAAACATTTGATATGTGTATATTCCTGTTATAGCAAGGATGTGCTGGAGCCTTTAACATATAGTCAATTCTCTTGCATCTAACATTTTTATCTCACCAATCTATTTTGTAGAACAAGTATTCAGTGGAACAATTTTTATTGGACAGATATAGAGAATGATGGTTCAGCCATTTGCCACCCCTATCCACTAGTCTGTGCTATTGTATAAAGCAACTGTATTGTAGCTTTATTTCGTGAAATTTAGATGTTCAAAGTCAATGTGACATTTATGTTAGATCCATGGTTTCCTACCCCTCCTGATTGTCTGGAAGTCTCCTGGAATCAACAATTAATTTAATGCTTTTTGAAACGCAAAAGAAAATGTGGAAGGAACGTTTGTGGCTTTTGTATGCAGAATTTCTTACTTGTCACATTTAAGCCTTTCCTCTAAGTCCTTCCTACTCAGTGTCATGAAAGAGACATTGTGCGCTGTGTGGAGATGCCAACACTGGGTACGTGGCATAGGTGGCATAAGTTTCAACTGAATCCAAAACTAGGCAAACGGTGAGATGGATTCACAAAACATACTGGGCGCAATTCTCCCCCCACCACGCCGGGTGGGAGAATCGCGGGGGCGCCGGGCGAGTCCCGCCACGCCACCCCGGCACCCGCACGCTATTCTCCCAACCCCCCAAACCGGCGCGCTGAGACTTATGGCTGGCCGCTCGGGGAATCGGCGCTCGCTGTTTGTAACAGGCGAGCGGCGATTCTCCGGCCCCGATGGACCGAGCGGCCTGCCCAATACGATGTGTTCACGCCGGCGCCAACCACACTTGGTCACTGCCGGTGTGAACAGCGCACAAATGCTGCGGGGAGGGGGGGGGGGGGGGGGGGGAGGGATCGAGCACCGGGGGGGGCGCTCAAAAGGGGTCTGGCCCGCGATCGGTGCCCACTGATCGGCAGAACGGCCTCTCTGAGAGATGCGCTCCTTTCCTCCGCCGCCCCGCAAGATCACTCCGACATTTCTTGCAGGGCGCCCGCGGGGAGGACGGCAACCGCGCATGCGCTGGTGAGGAGCGGCCTCCGACGCCGGAGTGAAACACTCCGGTTTTCACTCCGGCGTCGGCACTTAGTCTCCCGTTGGGAGAATCCCACCCACTAAGTCATAAATTATTAATTGCAACAAGTTGAAAACAGAATTAACTTTAATCTATATTTTTTTTAACATAGAAATGCGGTACAAATAGAATGCAACAAACACAAAACAACTGCACTCCATAAAACTAAGAATTTAGGAATTTGTTTAATTTAAACAAGCTTCATTTGAAATAAAGTTCACGGGCGCGATTCTCCGCCCCCCACGCCGCGTGGGAGAATAGCAGGAGGGTCTCCCGACATTTCTCACGCCCTCACTCTATTCTCCCCCCCCCACGCCCAACCACCGCCACGAATCGCCGCTCGCCGTTTTTTTCGACGTCGTGAAACGGGCGCCAGATGCCCGTTTGGGGCATCTGGGGACCCGATTGGCATGGCAGTACCACGGCCATGCCAAGGTGGGCATAGGCCCGCGATCGGTGCCCACCGATCGCGGGCCGTGCGTCCGTAACGGACGCACTCTTTTCCCTCCGCCGCCCCGCATGATCAAGCCGCCACGTCTTGCGGGGCGGCTGAGGAAAAAGACGCCAACTGCATATGCACGGGTTAGCGTTGTCCAACCTGCGCATGCGCGGCCGACATCATCGGCCGCGTCAGCCGGTGTGACGCTTGACGTGCGGCATTGACGACCGTCGTCAAGGCCGCGCCGCCGTGACGCACGGGGCCATGCTCCTAGCCCCGCCCGGGGGGGAGAATCAGCCCCGGAAGTGGGCGTGAAGGCTGCCGTGGGTCACAGCCTGTCCCATGCCAGCCTTTACGATTCTCCGCATTTGCGGAGAATCTCGCCCCACATGTTTCATAGAATTTACAGTGCAGGAGACCATTCGGCCCATTGAGTCTGCACCGGCCCTTGGAAAGAGTATCCTACTTATGCCCACATTTCCACCCTATCCCCATAACTCAGTAAACCCACCTAACCTTTTGGATACTAAGGGGCAATTTAGCATGGCCAAACCACCTAAGCCGCACATCTTTGGACTGTGGGAGGAAAGCAGAATACCCAGAGGAAACTCAAGCAGACACGGGGAGGAAATGCAAACTCTACACAGACACCTGAGGGCGGAATTGAACCCGGGTCCCTGGAGTTGTGAGGCAGTAGTGCTAACCACTGTGCCACCATGCCGCCCTCTATATGACACCTTTGTATTTGAGTAACTGTACAAATATCAACATGTACAAAAATTATTTCAGAATGCAACGGGGGGAGGGGGGAGGGGGGGGTAAAATTGGAAGAACTTCAATTTTATTTTGTTAAAGAAACTGCTGTAAAATCTCGAACATAACTTGCGTTCAAATTTAGGAAAATAACTTAAATTTTCCAAAAAGGACAAGTCGCGAGCCCCCAGCTGCAGCCTGTGACACCCAGGGGACGACACCAACTCTGCGGTATTGCTGTCGCCAACACACTCCACCACCCCAGAGACACTCACCTCCGTTGGTGTTGTGAAGAGCCTCCTGAGGCACTATTTGGTGTGCAGAACAGACATGCTGCAGTACATCAGGTGGAGGTGGGAACCCCCAAGGGAGCAGACCGTCGGAGGGCGGCCCAACTCCATGGTCTAGCTGTTGTCCAGATGGGTCTCATGCTTCTGGAAATGTCAGTCCCATCAATGCAGGAGATGCAGCAGCAGGGCCAGGGACGACATGAGGGCTGGCCTCAACAATTCCAGTGCCAGTAGGTGCAGTTGGCCCTGGGTCACTGTCAGTGTGGAGTTTGCACATTCTCCCCATGTTTGCGTGGGTTTCGCCCCCACAACCCAAAGGTGTGCAGGGTAGGTGGATTGGCCACGCTAAATTGCCTCTTAATTAGAAAAAATGAATTGGGTACTCTGAATTTATAAAAAAAAGTTTATGCCCTGAGTGGAATTATTTGCTATGTAGATAGTCCAACTAGGGAAGGGGCTTAAGTAGATAGTCCAACTAGGGAAGGGGCTGTACTGGACCTGGTATTGGGGAATGAGCCCGGCCAGGTGGTAGAAGTTTCAGTAGGGGAGCATTTCGGGAACAATGACCACAATTCAGTAAGCTTTAAAGTGCTGGTGGACAAGGATAAGAGTGGTCCTAGGATGAATGTGCTAAATTGGGGGAAGGCTAATTATAATAATATTAGGCGGGAACTGAAGAACCTAGATTGGGGGCGGATGTTTGAGGGTAAATCAACATCTGACATGTGGGAGGCTTTCAAATGTCAGTTGAAAGGAATTCAGGACCGGCATATTCCTGTACGGAAGAAGGATAAATACAGCAAATTTTAGGAACCTTGGATAACGAGTGATGTTGTAGAGATGGCAGATGGAGCTTAATCTGGACAAATGTGAGGTAATGCATTTTGGAAGGTCTAATGCAGGAAGGGAATATACAGTGAATGGTAGAACCCTCAAGAGTATTGACAGTCAGAGAGATCTTGGTGTACAGGTCCACAGGTCACTGAAAGGGGCAACACAGGTGGAGAAGATAGTCAAGAAGGCATACTGCACGCTTGCCTTCATTGGCCGGGGCACTGAGTATGAGAATTGGCAAGTCATGTTGCAGCTGTATAGAACCTTAGTTAGGCCACACTTGGAGTATAGTGTTCAATTCTGGTCGCCACACTACCAGAAGAATGTGGAGGCTTTAGAGAGGGTGCAGAAGAGATTTACCAGGATGTTGCCTGATAAGGAGGGCATTAGCTATGAGGAGAGGTTGAATAAACTCAGTTTGTTCTGACTGGAACGACGGAGGTTGAGGGCGATCTGATAGAGGTCTACAAAATTATGAATGGCATAGACAGAGTGGATAGTCAGAGGCTTTTCCCCAGGGTAGAGGGGTCAATTACTAGGGGGCATAGGTTTAAGGTGCGAGGGGCAAGGTTTAGAGGAGATGTACGAGGCAAGTTTTTTACACAGAGGGTAGTGGGTGCCTGGAATTCGTTGCCGGAGGAGGTGGCCGAAGCAGGGACGATAGTGACATTTAAGGGGCATCTTGACAAATACATGAATAGGATGGGAATAGAGAGATACAGACCCAGGAAGTGTAGAAGATTTTAGTTTAGACGGGCAGCATGGTCGGCACAGGCTTGGAGGGCCGAAGGCCCTGTTCCTGTGCTGTACTTTTCTTTGTTCTTTGCATCCCATGGAGAGGAATTGTCCAACAAGATTCAGCTAGAGAGTCAAAAATCTGAAGAGGAAGACTGCGCTGAAGCACAAGCTACTCAAGTTTTACCAAAGAAACAACTGTCAAGATTTTTCCAACTCAAAGTGATAGAAATCATAACTGAGAATGACCTAAACAGGAAGCGCATTGCCAAAGTGAACACAGCATTCAATGATGCCATGAACTGCTACAAGGAGATCTACCGGGAAAAGCAAAAGAAAGTTGAGCAACAGTCCGTGGATATATTTTTCAAGCCTGTTGCTGACCCTGGCTCTTTGTTCCATTAGCTCCACTGGGACCTTGTTGTTTCAATTCAAAATCAAGTGTCCTTTAAAAGATCCTCAAAATCAAGAGACAAAAAAGCCTATGCAACAGCAAGGTCTTCCTCCAAGCCAAAGTGCCCAACATCAAGGCTCTAAATCACTCAAGGCTGCCTCCACTGAAATGCATTAGGGATGTCCCCAAGCATTTCTGAACATATTAAACATCACGAGCAATTCATGGTGGCCAACCAAATTGGGAGAATGTTAATTTGAGAGGGCACGAATGAAAAGAAACACTGGGTATGATTTAACGTTCTCATTGCGCCTGATTTGCAATGCTCAAAACGCCTCATGAGATTTAATTAAATCTTGTGAGACCTTGCAATTTGGATCTCGCCCTCACTGGGCGTGAACTTAACTATGACTTTAACAGTGATTTATATGGGAAACCGTGCTTCACTTAAAAGAACGATTTTCAGGAAATAAAAAAATAATGAAATAATGCTCACTGCATTATTTTTTTAAGTCAGTTAAACTGTAAAACATTCAAATATTTTAATTATTATCCAATGTCAGTTGGAATGATACATCATTATTACGAATTTCAAAAATGAAAAATTAATATTATTTTTCATGCTTTTCTTAAACATTCATATTTCTTTCTTATTTATCTAATTTTCTATAGATGAGATGGACCGAGAGGGATTGGGATCTACTGCCTTTGGACAATAAGTGAAGATTTGTAGAAGAAAATGGAGGCATTTGGGGACATTTGGAGAACGGTTGTGTAGCAGTAATGTTGCTTGGCTTTTAATCCAGAGCCCAGATTAATGCGTGGGGGCGTGGGTTCAAATCTCACTGCAGCAGTTGGTGAAATCTGAATTCAGTTAACAAATCTGGAATATAAAGTTAGTCTCAGTCATGGTGACCATGAAGCTATCGTCAATTCTCGCAAAATTCCATCTGGTTCACCAATGCCCTCTCGGGAAGAAAATATGCCATGCTTACCTCCTCTGGCATACATGTGATTCTAGACCTACAGCAATCTGGTTCACTCTAAACTAACTTCTGAAATGGCCTAGCATGCCACTCTGTTCAAAGGTAATTAGGGATGTGTAACAAATGCTTGCCTTGTCAGCAACACCCACATTCCTTGAAATAATTTTTTAAATGCTTAAAATTCTGTATACCGATCATCAGGCAAATGAAAAGGTCTTTGAAATTGCAAGAGCAAAAATAATTTTAAAAAATGACATCCAGAAAAGAAAATGTAATTTTATCGACCATTTAATCAAAGCTGAAAAGTCACCAAGATCTCTTCAGGCAAACTGGAGGGCAGCAGAAAGAGGGGTCGACCTAGACGCAGTTTGATGATGGAAGTCACAGAATGGTTGCAGATGAGCTACAATGGATGGATGGCACAAGACAGACGAGCATGACATACCATGACAGCAGAGCTCCTGGCAGCAGCCAATGATACCATTATTCAACTCTGTACTGACGCAGCACTAAGCTTACATTATTTGTGATGTGGAGATGCCGCCGTTGGACTGGGATGAGCACAGTAAGAAGTCTTACAACACCAGGTTAAAGTCCAACAGGCTTGTTTCAAACACGAGCTTTTGGAGTGCTCCGAAAGCTCGTGTTTGAAACAAACCTGTTGGACTTTAACCTGGTGTTGTGAGACTTCTTACTGTACATTATTTGTGACTTTCAGTTCTTCATCTGAGTGATGGGAAGGAGAAAATATCCTGGATTTTGGGTGATGTCTGATACATTGGGCAAGCTGAGCACTAACATAACTCCTGTTTGTAGCTGCCATGCTGAAATGTCAGCGAATGACAAAATGAAACATGAACTCAAAGGCCTGAATTTTACAATCCCTTTCGGATTAACTTTGAGGCAGGGGGAAGCAGGAAATTGTCCACGCTGACGTGGATGCAATTTTATGGTGGGATGAGCCGGCCCTTGGACGGGAAGCTTGGTCATATCCCTATTAAGGCCCTTATGTGGCCACTTGAAGGTTTTTCCTACCCAGGCTCAATTTTCAAGCTGGCTGGTGCCAGATATCTCAGGGTGGGAGACAGAAAACATTAAGAGCCTCAATTGATACTGGGTAATGATTGTGGTGGGTGGTGGAAGGGTTGGGGAGAGAATGCTTATATCGCTAGCCACCTTCCGACTGGACAAAGCCCTCCATTCACGTACCCACTCTACTCTCTCTCTCCCCTCCCCCAACCAAGGTATCTACTACCGTCCCCTCCCTGGGATCTGTAGCCACCGAAGTTGGCCACTTCCCGACCTAAAATGGCGATTTACAAAGCACGCAGGGAAAATTGGACACTTTAAGAAAGACAAGCAGGCTGCAGAATCTTCCTGGGTATTCTGCCTGCAAAGAAAGCAGACAGCACCGAAACCAGCAGTATGCATATTAATGAAGCGATCCCCGGGAACAATGGATACAACGATTAGCTACATTTGGGACATTCTACAGCAGGTCAGACTTCCCGGCGCCAATGGGAGACTGAAACAAAGGAGACAAACAAGCCAGGAAGAAACGCCCTGCGATCGAGGGACAGCCTAAGTATTGGGGGGATTCATACCAATCAATTGGTATGAGATCCAATCGATTGACAGTAAGCTCGGGGTCCGCCCAAAAGGGCGCAAAGCCCCTGGGACCTATAAAAGACAGGTCCCAAGTTCAGTTCACTCTCTTAGCCGGCCCTCCCAGAAGAACACCTTTGCAGCAGCTCTCCAAGAACTTGACCGTGAGAAGGAGTGGCCTGGCCAACAGCTACACCGACAAGTGTCCAACCAACGCACACTACAAGAATAGACACTCCTGACCCCTTAGCCCATACCAACTGGGAAGCCTGCAGTCTCAGGACAGAACAAGAGGCCATTGTTCCCTGATCCAGTGGGTTCCCTTATCGAAGATAAGTATTGGCTCATAGTGGTAGGAATAGTTTAGTCCGCTGGTATTAGTTGCATGAGTATCGATTTACTGTGTAAATAATAAATGCGTTTGATTGAACCTTACTAACTGGTGTATTGAGTCATTGATCTGAACTTGAACTTGAACCTCGTGGCGGTATCATAAGGATACCTGGTGACTCTAGAGCTAAGGAATAAAACAGAGTCAATTGAGTTTAAAGCACACGCACCAGAACGAGCAACAGATCCCTGCCACTTAGCTCAAAACCGGTTCCCAGCACTTCGTCCCAGTCAGGGGGCTGTAGTGCCTTTTCCGGCCACTGCAGCATTGCACCTGCATGGGCTGGAGAGCTGTCAGCTGAACACTTTAGTCAACAGCTCTCAAAGAATCAGAGAATCGTTACAGTGCAGAAGAAGGACATTTGGCCCATCATGCTATACCCTCCAAACATGCATAATGACTTAGTGCCATTCCCGTTTTTCCCCATACCTCTGCACATAGTAATAATTTAATGCCCTCTTGAATGCTTTGATTAAACCTGTCTCCCCCACACTTCCACATGGTGCATACCAAATCCGAACCAATCATGTGTTTTTCTCACATCACATTTGCTTCTTTTGCAAATCATTTTAAATCGATGCCCCTTTGTTCCTTTTACGAACAGGAACAGTTTCTCCCTATCTACTCTGTCAGTGCCCACATGATTTTAAACATTCCTATCAAATCTCCTATGGGCCTTCTTCTCTTTAAGGAGAACAGTCCCAACCTCTCCTCACAACTTAAGTTTCATATCCCTGGAACCATTCTTGAAAATCTCTTCTGCACTCTCTCAAATGCGTTAACATCCTCCCTATAGTGTGGCCCCCTGTACTGCATATAATATTCCAGCTGAGGTCTCCACGTGGACTGCCTTCCAAATGCAGGCAGAAGTCTGACCTGCTGTCAATCAAAGCTCATTAGAGCGTGAAACGGTAGTGGGCCTGCTGGAGTCAGGAGGGATGCGTTAACTGTTATCTCTCCGAATTGCGAGGGTCAAGCGATATAAAACAAAAAAGAGTGACTAAGGTAAATATTGGTCCTTTAGAGGATGAGAAGGGAGTTTTAATAATGGGAGATGAGGAAATGGCTGAAGAACTGAACAGGTTTTTTGGGTCGGTCTTCACAGTGGAAGGCACAAATAACATGCCAGTGACTGATAGAAATTAGGCTATGAGAGGTGAGGACATTGAGAGGATTGTTATCACTAAGGAGGGAGTGATGGGCAAGCTAATGGGGCTAAAGGTAGACAAGTCTCCTGGCCCTGATGGAATGCATCCCAGAGTTCTAAAAGAGATGGCTAGGGAAACTGCAGATGCACTAATGATGATTTACCAACATTCACTAGACTCTGGGGTGGTCCCGGTGGATTGGAAATTAGCAAACGTGACACCACTGTTTAAAAAAGGAGGTAGGCAGAGAGCAGCAAATTATAGGCCAGTGAGCTTAACTTCGGTAGTGGGGAAGATGCTGGAATCTATCATCAAGGAAGAAATAGCGAGGCATCTGGATAGAAATTGTCCCATTGGGCAGACGCAGCATGGGTTCATAAAGGGCAGGTCGTGCCTAACTAATTTAGTGGAATATTTTGAGGACATTACCAGTGCAGTAGATAACGGGGAGCCAATGGATGTGGTATATCTGGATTTCCAGAAAGCCTTTGACAAGGTGCCACACAAAAGGTTGCTGCATAAGATAAAGATGCATGGCATTAAGGGTAAAGTAGTAGCATGGATAGAGGATTGGCTAATTAATAGAAAGCAAAGAGTGGGGATTAATGGGTGTTTCTCTGGTTGGCAATCAGTACCTAGTGGTGTCCCTCAGGGATCCGTGTTGGGCCCACAATTGTTCACAATTTACATAGATGATTTGGAGTTGGGGACCAAGGGCAATGTGCCCAAGTTTGCAGATGACACTAAGATGAGTGGTAAAGTGAAAAGTGCAGAGGATACTGGAAGTCTGCAGAGGGATTTGAATAGGTTAAGTGAAGGTGCTAGGGTCTGGCAGATGGAATACAATGTTGACAAAAGGCCTCACGGTAGCATGGTGGTTAGCATCAATGCTTCACAGCTCCAGGGTCCCAGGTTCGATTCCCGGTTGGGTCACTGTCTGTGTGGAGTCTGCACGTCCTCCCCGTGTGTGCGTGGGTTTCCTCCGGGTGCTCCGGTTTCCTCCCACAGTCCAAAGATGTGCGGGTTAGGTGGATTGGCCATGCTAAATTGCCCGTAGTGTAAGGTTAATGGGGGGATTGTTGGGTTACAGGTATACGGGTTACGTGGGTTAAGTGGGGTGAGCATTGCTCGGCACAACATCGAGGGCCGAAGGGCCTGTTCTGTGCTGTACTGTTCTATGTTCTATGTTCTAAATGTGAGGTTATCCATTTTGGTAGGAATAACAGCAAACGGGATTATTATTTAAACGATAAAATATTAAAGCATGCCGCTGTGCAGAGAGACCTGGGTGTGCTAGTGCATGAGTCACAGAACGTTGGTTTACAGGTGCAACAGGTGATTAAGAAGGCAAATGGAATTTTGCCCTTCATTGCTAGAGGGATGGAGTTTAAGACTAGGGAGGTTATGTTGCAATTGTAAAAGGTGTTAGTTAGGCCACACCTGGAGTATTGTGTTCAGTTTTGGTCTCCTTACTTGAGAAAGGACATACTGGCACTGGAGGGTGTGCAGAGGAGATTCACTAGGTTAATCCCAGAGCTGAAGGGGCTGGATTATGAGGAGAGGTTGAGTAGACTGGGACTGTACTCGTTGGAATTTAGAAGGATGAGGGGGATCTTATAGAAACATTTAAAATTATGAAGGGAATAGATAGGATAGATGCGGGCAGGTTGTTTCCACTTGCGGGTGAAAGTAGAACTAGGGGACATAGCCTCAAAATAAGGGGAAGTAGATGTAGGACTGAGTTTAGGAGGAACTTCTTCAGCCAAAGGGTTGTGAATCTATGGAATTCCTTGCCCAGTGAAGCAGTTGAGGCTCCTTCATTAAATGTTTTTAAGGTAAAGATAGCTAGTTTTTTGAAGAATAAAGGGATTAAGGGTTATGGTGTTCGGGCCGGAAAGTGGAGCTGAGTCCACAAAAGATCAGCCATGATCTCATTGAATGGCGGAGCAGGCTCGGGGGGCCAGATGGCCTACTCCTGCTCCTAGTTCTTATGTTCTTATGTCCTCAACATTGGAAATATTCAAATCATAGGGGTTTAAAAAACACAGTGCAATGTCACCTGAACACTTAGCCAGATATTGTATTGACAACTCTGAAAATATATGTCAATACCTAAACCGATTTGTTGACAAAACTGCCAGAATTTTCTGTGAAATTGGCAAAATACAAAAATTGGTGAGAAAATTGGCATTTGATCCACCGAAGACCGTGTCGACTTTTCACCCCATTTAAACACAACTTGGTGGAAATAATTGAAAGGGCTTGCATCGAATTGCTGGTGGGGCGGTCTCTGATTTGCCCGTCCTGCCATGAGCTCAGATCTTCTGTAATCCGGGTGTCATATTTAAAGGATGCCCCTGTACAGAGCTAACACTCTCTAGGGGATCAAAAGCTGGTACTGTAGAAAGGATTGGCTTCCAAAAGAGAAGAAACATGTTGCCCCAAATTCAGTGTCATTTCTCTTGGGCGTCGACCGGACACAGTGGTGGTTAGCCACAAAGTTCTCTGCACTCGCTGTGGGTGAAGAACCTCATCCAAGGATGCAAATCCAGCATGGGAGGCAGTGGCAGCAGTGCTGAACACCAATGAGCTAAAGAGGACAGCCACCCAGGCACAGAATGAATGATCTCCCCTGGTCCGCCAGTGTAAGTCATCCTTCTTATCTCTCAACCCATAGACTCACAAACCCATTACACATCCACAGGGATCTGAATTGGTTGCCAGCTCAAAGAACATAACCACTCACTCTCTCACACACAACTTTGTGTCCTCTATGGATCATGTCCTCATCCTGTCCATAGCACCACTCACTACCCAGGCATCCTTCTTATGTCAGGGGAGCACCAAGGTGTCGTGGCAAGTTAGAAAGGTTAAGAAGATGTAGTTGCACAACATGGACACGGATGTTAATCACTTATACAGAATATTGACGATGGTAAATACATTCGTAGTCACATCTCTTTGTCCACAGCTCCTTGTTATGACTGGGCATCCATGAGACATTGTGGGCCATCAGCAGCAGCAGAATTGTTCTCAGTCACCATCTGTAACCTCATGGCCCAGCATATCCCCAACTCTAACATTACCACCAAGCCAGGGGATCAACCCTGGTTCAAAGAAGAATGTAAGATGGCATGCCAGGAGCAGCGTCAGGCATTACCAAAAAATGAGATGTCAAACTGGTGAAGCTACAATGCAGGACTACTTACATGCCAAACGACATAAGCAGCAAGTGACAGACTGAGCTAAGCGATCCCACGGCCAACAGATCAGATTGAAGCTCCGCAGTCCTGCCACAGTCATGAATGGTGGTGGACAATTAAACAACTCACTGAAGGATGAGGCTCCAGAAATTTTCCCATCTTCAATGATGGAGGAGCCTGGCATATCTATGTAAAAGACGAGGCTGAAGCATTCGCAATAATCTTTGGCCAGCAGTACTGAGTGGATGATCCATCTCTGTTTCCTCTAGAGGTCTCCAGATCACAGACGCCAATCTTCAGCCAATTTGATTCACCCATGTGATGGTGAGATGGCTGAAGGCATTGGATACCGTGGGGGAATTTGGGAGGACTCCTGTTCCCGATGGTCCCCATCGTGGTGGCCTGCAGCATCCTCCACAACATCATGCAGCAGATGGGCAATGTGCTGGAGGAGGAAAATGAACGCCAGGCCTTATCCGACGAGGAGGATGCAGGGGAGGGCAATATTTTGTGGCATTACCTGGACCAAGCGTGGCCTCGGCGGAGGGAACCCTTGCCGAGGCCCAGAAATAAAGTAGAAATCCATTTTATAGTGGGGTCATTCTCGGCGCTGCCGCTGCTCGGAATATCCTGAGAATATTCCGGCAATAGCACTGAGGATTTCTGCTCCAGAACTTGCAGTGCCCTAGCCAAGTTGTTCCAGTACAGTTACAACACAGGCATCTAGCCGGCAATATGGAAAATTGCCCAGGTATGTCCTGTACACAAAAAGCAGGGCAAATCCAACCCGACCAACTACTGCCCGATCAGTCTTCTCTCAATCACCAGTAAAGTGATGGAAGGGGTTATCAACAGTGCTATCAAGTGGCACTTACTTAACAATAACCTGCTCACTGAGGATCAGTTTGGGTTCCGTCAGGGTCACTCAGCTCCTGACCTCATTACAGCCTGGGTTCAAATATGGGCAAAAGAACTGAACTACAGAGGTGAGGTGAGAGTGACTGCCTTTGACAACAAGGCATCATTTGATCATGTATGACACCAAGGAGCCCCAGCAAAATTGGAGTCAATGGGAATCAGGGAGAAAACTCTCCACTGGTTGAAATCATCTAGCACAAAGGAAGATGATGTGGTGGTTGCAGATCAGTCATTTCAGTCCCGGAACATTTCTTGCAGGAGTTTCTCAGGTTAGTGTCCTAGGCCCAACCATCTTCAGATGCTTCATCAATTACCTTCCTTCCAACACAAGGTCAGATGTGGGGATTTTCGCTGTTGATTACACAAATTTCAGCTTCATTTGCAACTCCTGAGATACTGAAGCAGTCCATGTGCAAATAAAGCAAGACCTGGGCAATATCCAGGCTTCGGCTGACAAGTGGCAAGTAATATTCGTACCACATAAGTGCCAGGCAATGACCATCTCCAATAAGAAAGAATCAAACAATCACCCCTTGACATTCAATGGCATTACCAGCACTGATTTCTCTACTATCAACACCCTGGGGGTTACCATTGACCACAATCTGAACTGGACTGGCAATATAAATACTGTGGCTACAAGAGCAGGTCAGGGCTAGGAATCCTGTGGAGAGTAACTCACCTCCTGACCCCCCCAAAGCCTGTCTACCATCTTCAAGGCACAAGCCAGGAGTGTGATAGAATACTCTCCACTTCCACAAGCATTCACTCCCTCCACCGCCGATGCATAGTAGCTGCCAAGGTGCGATGCAGGAACTCACCAAGGTTCCTTAGGCAGCACATTCCAAACCCACGGCCAATACCATCTAGAAGACAAGGGCAGCCAATACATGGAGACACCAGCACCTGGCGGTCCTCCTCCAAGTCACTCACCATCCTGATTTGGAAATATATTGCCATTCCTTCACTGTCACTGGGTCAAAATCCTGGAACCTCCTCCCTAATAGCACAGTAGGTGTACCCACACCACATGGACTGCAGTGGTTTAAGAAGGCAGCTGTGAAAAAAATGAATTTTTGAAAAGTGAGCAGTGTTCGTATCAATCAGATCTAAATCGCAGTTCCTGCATAAAATGAAGGCAAGTGTTGAAGGCCAGGGGCCCTTCCCTGTCCAGTGTGTAACCTTCTGAACACAGTGATTGTTCAACTTCATAGTCACTCTTCAGATCAGTGATGCCTGCATCTTGATGTGGACTGCGCTTTCTGCAAGAATCTCGTACCCAAGCTTCACAGGGTTTGTGATGTTCTCAATACCTTAGAGTCCTTTCTGCCATCCCATCTCATCAGCATTCCAAACAGGTAAAGGTGTGATACTAAAGGGAACAGGTGATGATGCCTGCCAAAGGATTAAGCATTTTTAAAGTCCATGGGCAGGATTCTCCATAGCCCGACGGCAAAATCGAGTTTGGCAATTGGGTGGAGACTGGAATTTTGTGTCAAAATCGGGGTCGGCGCCGGTTTGATGCCGGTCCGCCTTGCTCCACCCCCTCCAAACTGGCATCATCATGACACGTGCCCGCGCCGTTTCAACGTCGTTGGCGTGTCATCGGCCGGCCTCACCCGCGATGCTCTGTCCCCGATGGGCCGAGTTCCCAACAGCGTGGGACATAGTCCCAACCGTGCGGCAACCCGGCGTAATGGCTGCCGACTGTGTCCAGCACCGATCTCATCTGTGCCGCAGGCCGGAGGGAGTGGGGGGCTTCGGCAAGGGATGGGGGGGGGGGGGGGGGGGGGGGGGGACTGGTGGGGGCTTGGCCAGGGGTTGTGGTTTGCAGTTTAGGTTACGCGCACAGCTGGTGCTGCATGGCGCGACCGGTGCAGGTCGTCTCTGGCTGTTTTCTGCGTGATCCGTGGATGTTTCAGGCACAGCCAGTACTAGATCGGTGAGGGGATCGCGGCAATTTGCGGGTCGGTGAAACACCACGGGGTGCCACACCGGTGTCAGCGCTTGGCCGCGGAAACGGAGAAGCCAGCCCCATGTGCCTGCCGTATCTCAGCTGTGTCTCTATGATATGAGCCTCTTCATAGAGTGTAAGTGTGCTGTCCTCAGCCAGACAGGTGTCAGACCTTCTCAGCGGCATTATGATGGTCTCAGGAGTGTCCTCACTATTTCTCATCATTCTCCTCTTAGGATCTTGTGGCAATGAGGACCTCACTAGAATGCCTGCCTTGAGTGGCCAGCACAATGAACTCTTCGCCTGCATCCTCCCATTCCATGATCTCATCACCCTTATCCCCTATCACTTCTTTCTCATTGGAGGAGATGTGCAGCTCTTCCATTTCCCCATCATCTAGGTCCTCCCCCCATTGCATCGCCAGGTTGTGTAGGGCACAGCAAGCCATGACGATGCGTGACACCCTCTGGGGACTGTACTGAAAGGCTCCATCAGATCTGTAAAAGCATCAAAACTACATTTTCATGATCCCAATGGTATCCTCCACCAAAGTCCAATTGCGGCCTGAGCATCGTTATACCTTCTCGCAACAGGAGTCAGAGGTCGCTGTATGGGTGACATCAGCCATGTCCTTTGTGGGTACCCTCTGTCGCCAAAGAGCTAACGTTGCAGCTTTTGTGGTCTCTCAAAGATGTAAGGGATCTGAGACCTGCTGAGGCCGTAGACACTTTAGGGGATATCCTGCGCAAACCTGCATGCTCCATTTGTTATGGTCGCAGACGAGCTGAACATGAGCGAATGGAAGCCTTTGCAGTTGATATATTGACCTGCTTGGTGCCAAGGAAATTTTAGAGCCATGTGTGTGCAGCTGATATCGCCCTACACCGATGGGAGACTAGGAATCACAGCAAAACACAGCGCTCTAGCTTCCTGGCTCACCTGATCTCTGTCAAAGTTGATAAACTTGTGTGCCTTGACAAAATTTGTGTCCATAACCTCCTGGATGCATTTAAGCTTGCAAAATCCCTCAGTGGTCCCCAGTGCAGCCCTGGAAGGAGCCTCTGCTGTAGACATTGAGTGCAGTGGTTACTTTTACTGCCACTGGCATTGGATGTCCTCCAAGTACTTATGGCACCAAATCCTGAAGAAAGTGGCATTTGAGTGACCAGTTCCCTTGACATGAGCAGGTGTTGGCGACACTGGTGCACAATTATCTGAAGGTAACACGTGCACCAACTATTGACCCTGGGTCCTGTGAAGCGTCGACGAACAATGACTCTCTGGGCATTATCCTCTGTGTGCAGAGGAGGACCTGTGTCCCATGTTCTTGACGGCTCTGTTCCTCCCTCTGCCAAGCCAGGTACCTCCATCACATTTTCTCTCCTGCCTACAAGCAATGATGAAAATAGTGAGTTCACCAGGCTCTATCTTCCTGATAGTTTTCTCATTGCACTATCAAAGAGAGAAACATTATCAGCAGTAATTGTCTCTTCAGGACCACTCTTCATCAAATCATCACCTGTGGCTGCGCCTCGAGGCCCCTTTATGCATGTCAGAGAGTCCTAGCCACCAGCTGGATACCCAGTGTGAATATGCAGAAAATTCATCATAGCCCCATCCACCTCCATTTCACACCACATGATCAAATGACAACTGCCTCAACCACTTGACTGTATGTTGTAAAATAAATTTATGTATCCAATTCATTTTTATTTCTAATTAAGGGGAAATTTAGCATGGCCAATCCATCTACCCTGCACATCTTTTGTTTGTGGGAGATGAGACCCACGCAGACATGTGGAGAATGCGCAAACTGCACACCGACAGTGACCGAACCTGTGTCCTCGGTGCCATGATGCAGCAGTGCTAACCATTGTGCCACAGCTGCCCCTCACTTGACTGTATCCTGAGCTCCCTTCTCAAGTACCAGCATTTTACTAACCTGCATCTAAGGCTGTGCGGTTTTGTTGAACAACGAGGATGAATGTTCAATGCGTCGATAACAATAATGCACTACGAGCACTACGATCAGTAAATCTTCCCTGCCCAATTCTCCAAGTGGATTCTCAGGTTTGCCCAGTCGTCCACTGGTTTTGCTGCTCCATATCACTCTGTTGATTTTGAAGTCTGTGCTTGAAGGATTAAAACTAGCGGAGCAATCATTGGCACTCTCAGGAATTAGCGTTCATGAGCATGCCAACTGAGCCAATGCTAGCTGGTCTCAGCTGCGGTAGAGTCTGCATTTTTGAACTGTTTCTCCATTTGCATGGTTGCTTTCTTTCCCTCCTCACCTGCACACCACCACACCACGTGGTCACATGTAACCTTCCATGCTCTTCACACACTCTGGAGACCTGTTCCTTCAGTCTGTGCTGTTTTGCATCCCCCCACCCCTGCCCCCCTCACACAGGAGCCCTTGCCCTGGCACTGCACTAAAAGCCAGCCGTGAAGAAGCAGCGAGGCTGCCTGTGACCTCTCCCCACATAAGTGGCGTCCTTTCTTTACATTCCTACTGAATGCCCAGGGCCTTCTCGCGATTTTTTTGTAATCTCACAACCGAATAGGCCTGTCCCGATCGGGTGCAGAAAGTCTTCAATAGGTCAGAAAATGTTGCTTTCACTTTTGGGCCATGTCTAAATAACAGAATTTCATCAGATTCAATTCAAATTTGAGTATATTACATTAACATAATTAATTCAAGACAGAAACAATTCTGTCCTAAATTGTCAATTCACTCCAAGAGATCATGAGGATGGCTTGGATGGAAATTGATACAGACACCCTTGGCTAACTTTTTTACCTAATATGGGAATGGGTATGGAGTGGGCAGACATATTGTTTCATACCACCGGCTGGTGCATAATTTTGCTTTGCCTGTGTGCCCATTTTCTGGCATCATCCCACCCTAAGCCATTTTCCCGGAGGCAGGATCAGAAGTGGTCACTAACTAAGCGAAGGTTAATTAAGGCCAAGTATCAGAGGCCAGTTGAAATTTTCCTCTCGACCTGCAAGCTTTGTGGCATTAGGGCCTGGCAGCTGTCTGAAGGTGGCATCCTGGTGGTGAGGGTCCAACATTCCAGGCAGGCTTGGAATCCCTCCCTACCTCTGTGGCTCCATCCAAAACTACAGGTTGCCCTTGGAGGGGACCCCCACCACATTGTTTGGCCAGCAACTGTGACCATTAATTAATTCAAAAATTTACTGATACGACACTTCAAGATATACGCACTCCCTAATGTCCAATGTCAGGCTGTATCTTCTGCCATGATGGAGGGACGATGAGTGTGCTCTCTGGCCACTAGTTGACCAATCCAGCAAAATAATTGCTGGGTGACTGCTCTTAACATTGTGGGGTGTTACAATCCTTGTTGATGTTATAACTGGATAGAAATATCCCAGAATATAACCCTTGCTCTAGAGACCGTAACTTTGACTTATTTTATGAAATGTGGAGGAACAGCGTCACAGGACCACAAATTAATTTTAACAAGATTAAAAAGTCATAAAACATGAAAAAAATTGGATTATAATACTCCCTTCCTCCCCGTTTAGCGTAACACTTACAAACAGGTTTTTGGATTGGCATGGATTACAAAGTACATCTTGAGCTACAGTGATCTGATTAACACACAAAATCCTTTGAAGATACAAGATGATTGTGGTAAAATATACTCTTCTATGAGCCCAGGTGAATGCCTGTGGATTTCACCTAAAAATCCCCCCAGATGATTCTTATACCATAAGCTACCTTCTGAACTCCAAAACAAAAATTATTTCAAATTCTGCTTTCAAAAGTCACACTTTCAAATCTTCTTTTAAATTATCCTTTACCTCCGCTGCTTTCATCAAGGTTTCGCTTTCAGGTTTTACACCTCTTCCTTCAGGTTTCCTTTGTCTTAAATGCTTTGACACAAGCCACCGAGTTCCATAATTATTTAAAATATTGTCTCCCAAACTGTCGTAATTTCTCACAAACCTTAGCACTACTACAGGTATCTTTCTGGCCTGGCAGAATCCAATGTCTTTTCGACTCTATGTGACTTTTACTGAACAGTAATCTGTTCTGGTTCCCAGTTTCCTCTGTTCCGTTAAGTCCAGACTTTTGGAAACTGTTTTCTTAACCATTACTCCATAGTACAGCTTTTCTTCCAGCAAGGCAAAGAGAGATGTTACCTCTTTAACCTTCTAAAACCAACTATTTCTAGCAGAGCTGCAAGAGCTGCCTTATTTCTCACTACCTATCTCCAACTACAATTAAATTAGCTAAACTAAAACTTGAAAGCTTCTCTACCTTACAAGGCCCTAGTTGCTAAGCAACCACGTCTGGTTTATTTACTCGTCACGCAGTAGCCCTCTCTAAACACAATAGACTGACAGTTGGAATTCAACCAATCTCCACACATACTGACATCTTTGGCCATCATGAACCTAACTATAGGTTTCACCCTTTAAGGCACAGAAATATTAAATTAAACTTAAAACTATACCTTGTTTCTAATGTTTACCAACATAAAGAAAATCCCTTAAAACTATCTTTGTGAGGGGCTGCACGGTGCCACAGTGGTTAGCACTGCTGCCTCACGGCGCCGAGAATCCGGGTTCAATCCTGGCCCTGGGTCACTGTCAATGTGGAGTTTGCACATTTTTCCTGTGTCACCCCCACAACCTAAAGATGTGCAGGGTAGGTGGATTGGCCACTCTAAATTGTCCCTTAATTGGAAAAAAAATGAATTGGATTCTCTAAAGTTATTTTTAAAAAGCCACCTTTTTTTTCCTAACAGGGGTTCCAACCCAAAACCCACAATCCTGCCCTTTGATATAGGAGAAGAACTGGTTCGCACTGTTGCTTCACAGCGCCAGGGTCCCAGGTTCGATTCCCGCTTGGGTCACTGTCCATGCGGAGTCTGCGTGGGTTTCCTCTGGGTGCTCCGATTTCCTCCCACAAGTCCTGAAAGACGTGCTTGTTAGGTGAATTGGATATTCTGAATTCTCCCTGCATGTACCCGAACAGGCACTAGAGTGTGGCGACTAGGGGCTTTTCACGGTAACTTCATTGCAGTGTTAACGTAAGCCTATTTGTGACACTAATAAAGATTATTATTATATTCATGTTCTTTGTGCCTAGAGTTATAAAATAAATGCTCAGGGAGTAAAGTGGGATCCAACCTACACAGCAAATTGTCTAGAAAAATTTGACAATGACTCTCAATGCAGCACTCACGTTGCGGCATTGGTTCAGGCATGCTGGTGTGAAAAGAGAAGAGAGATCTGGGTTGTAGCACTTGCCATTACCCTTGTCCTGGCTCTGCTGTGGACCAATGTGGAATGGCAGCAGCACACGCTGCTGGCATATTTTGCATAGGCGGGGCTTGCAGTTTGCCCTTGGGGGAGGCGGAGAAGGAAGAGAGCAAAGTCATCATAAATAGTTTGTGCAGAACCTGAACCTGGGCTAAATGTTCCACACTAAACAAGTGGTAATCTGGCAAAGCCATTTGTCCATTACAGCAATAGGTTCTACAGCGTGGTTGACCCGGTCATCTTTGTTTTCAAATGCCTCCAACCCCTCCCCTCATCTTCTAGCCCTACAACCCCCTGATATATCTGTGCACCTCTTAATTGTGGCCTCTGGAACATCCCGGTTTTAAGTGCTTTACCACTGGTGGCCCTACCTACAGTTGTCTCGACCCTAAGCTCTGGAATTCCATCCCTAAAACTTCTCAGCCTCTGTGCCTCATTTTCCTTCTTCAAGACCCTCCTTAAAACCTACTTCTGGCAGCACGGTGGCGCAGTGGTTAGCACTGCTGTCTCATGGCACTGAGGTCGCAAGTTCAATCTCGGTTCTGGATCACTGTCCATATGGAGTTTGTACATTCTCCCCGTGCTTGCATAGGTTTCGCCCTCACAACCCGAAGATGTGCAGGTTAGATGGATTGGCCACGCTAAATTGCCCCTTAATTGGAACAAATGAATTAGGCACTCTAAATTTATAAAAAAAACGATTTCTGTCCACGCTTTTGGTTACCTGTCCTACTCGGTATCATATTTTGTTAAATGATGTCTCTGTGAAGCATCTTGGTATAGTTTATTATGCTAAATGCACTATATAAATAAAGTTGATACCAAATAACAGCCCATGTAATCTAAATGAAAATTTATCCACATATATTTATTTTGAAGATCAGACAAGTAGATTGAACCTCCAATGCCTATTTCATAAATTTCAACACAAAAGCATTAAACACTGTCCTCTAAATGCCCCTTGAATTAAGCATGAAAATACTCCAGGGGCTTAAAGCAAACGTTGGGGTAAAGCACCACTGTGGGTGTTATAATTTATATCTCTAAACTGATTCCTCATGCACCATGCAGCAAACATTTTCCAATAGCATTGTGTACCTTCAGTGTAGAAGATTTACAAGGTACTAAAAAGTTGCTGCAATGCTCTTGCTCTGACTATTTATGGAGGGGAGTCGATCTGGCCTCTGATCAACAATTCAACTAAAACTCAGTTCCAGAAAACAGAAGAACAAAGCTTTCTCCCACAATAAGGAGGGTTATTGTGGACATACTGCCATCACATCTGTAGAATTTGAGATTCAAAGCATGAGAAAAGAAATACATGGAGGGACAAATGCTTTCTTGAAGAATCAGAAAATGTAGGCTTATATTTCAATGGCTTTGAGTAATATTTATTTCATCGTTATAAAGCAAATATAAAGGAGTTGTGTCCAAGGCTAAATGTTGTGTCATAGCTAAATATTGTTATTTTCCAAAGGGTGGAATTTTTCGATTTTTTTGGCAAAATGTCAACTCGGGTGAGAAAATTGAGATGTTGCCCACAAACAGCATTGGCGGGTTTGCCCACCGTCTTTTTAGCCACTTAAAAATAACATGTTTCCTCAGATTTCATGCCATCTCCGTGGTGGACGGAATCGGATTTGCCTGTCCCATCACCAGCTAAGTCTTTGGTTACTGGGAAGCCCCATTTAAACACCTCACCACCACCTGTTCCAAGTCTAAAGCAGAGGATGGCTGCTAGGAAAGCCGTACCAAAATTTGCAGAGGGAGCACTCACAAGAATGTTGGATGTGATGGAGGAGAGGCTCTACATCTTTTACCCTCAGATGGGGAGGAGATTCTCCAGAATGGTCACCAACTCTACATGGGAGGCAGTGGCAGAGCTGGTAAGCGCCAGCTCCCTGCACAAGAGGATAGAAGTGCAGTGCTGGAAGAGAATGAGTGACCTCCTCCGAAGGGTAAGTCACTCTTCTCATCAATCTCTGTTCACCCACTCACACACCCATCAAACCTCCACTGGGAGCTCTATCAACTCAAAGGTCACCACCACTTGTGCTTCTACACACTTCCTCATCTCCTTTTCAGTATTTCTCCTCATCATATTGCTGCTGCCACCCACCAGCCACACATGCCAGGAATCCTTATCATCTGGCCTGGCACACGGCCTACTCACATTCTCCCCATCTGTTCCCTTGCAGGACACAATAGGCGAGTGAGAGCACAGATGGGAGGAGTAATGCCTGAGTTAAAAGTTCTCATCTTAGTGTCTTGTGCGAATTTTGATACGTTACATTTGGTCCCCAACTCCAGATAATTTATGTAAATTGTGAACAATTGCAGACCCAACACTGATTCCTGAGGCATACTACTAGCCACTGATCGCCAATCCGAAAAACACCCATTTATCCCCACTCTTTGCTTTCTGTTAGTTAACCAATCCTCTATCCACGCTAATACATTACCCGTAACGCCATGCGTCTTTATATTAGGCAGCAGCCTTTTGTGCGCCATCTTGTTTGGATTTGGATTTTGTTTATTGTCACTTGTCACAAGGTGCAGTGAAAAGTATGACTCAACAGATCATTAAGAACATGAAAAGAAAAGGAAATAAGAGAAAATACATAATAGGGCAACACAAGGTACACAATGTAACTACATAACACCGGCATTGGGTGAAGCATACAGGAGTGTAGTGTTAATGAGGTTAGTCCATAAAAGGGTTGTTTAGGAGTCTGGTAACAACGGGGATGAAGCTGTTTTTGAGTCTGTTCGTGCGTGTTCTCAGACTTTTGCATCTGATGAGTCCCAGTCAATGATGTGCCTTTGGACTTTGTCATCCTGCAGTTGCTGAGCTCCAAAGACAGAGTAGAGAACATCAGGAAGGGATGTCATTATCACTCCTTGAATTGCAAGGCTGAATGGAACAGTCCATAGAACCATAGAATTTACAGTGCAAAAGGAGGTCATTCGGCCCATCGAGTCTGTACCAGCCCTTGGAAAGAGCACCCTACCTACGCCCATACCTCCACTATATCCTCACACCTCCACCCTATCCCCGTAACCCCACCTGACCTTTTTTGGACACGAAGGGCAATTTAGTATGGCCAATTCACCTAACCTGCACATCTTTGGACTGTGAGAGGATACCGGAGGACCAGGAGGAAACCCACGGAAACACAGGGAGAATGTGCTGACTCCGCTCAGACAGTCACCCAAGCTGGGAATCGAACCTGGAACCCTGGAGCTGTGAAGCAACTGTGCTAACCACTGTGCTGTCCACTGGGACTCTGGTGTGGAGGGAGAGCTGCCAATAAACTCTCTCAATAAAGAAAAACTCTTGGTTTCTGCTTCCCCCAAAGTGGCTTGGACCCTGTTAACATGAGAGATCCACTGCGTGCGTTTACCTAACACTAGGTTTGCTGGGACAGCACCAAATGATCTACCTACATTGAAGAGCCTTTTTCGCCTAATGCTCATGTTTCTCAAAAGTTGTTACAAATTGCTCTGTTGTTCTTTATTTCCTCGGCATCCAATGCTGTCACGGTGGCGATGTTAGACATCAGTCAGCAATGCATTTTTGAGGCACTATAGTTCCCAACACCTTCTGTCTGAGGAGATCATGCTGACCTCCAAAGCAGCCAGGTCAATACTGCGAGGGTGGCAGCCGCAGTGGAATCCTTAGTGCAGGACTTCAGCCCTGCACTGGTGGAGGTATGACCTCCATAGTGAAGGACATAAAATCCACGGTGGAGGGTGTGAACTCCATGGTGCAGGATCTTGTGGGCATCCAAAAGTGCCAGAAGACGGCAGGGCTTCTGGACCTTACTCCAACTGCCCATCTATCACCAATGAGAAAGCTGGAGCCCTTTAGCAGATAGGGATGAGGAGAAGCTGGTCCGTAGCCCAGGGCCTTTCTCCCAAGAGACAATGGGAGTGTCCAGGCCATTTAACTCCCCTCTTTCTGTTCCAGTTCCAGCCCTGCACTCTGAGGAGGGTGGCACTACCACATCGCAGCACTCTGAAAGCATCCAGGTCCCAACCCTCCAGAGGATGTTCACCAAGGCCATCATAGGCAACAGGGACAGACAGAAGGCTGTGTCCGCCTCTAATGTGGATCAAGGGCAGATACCAAAACATAGAGGTACGATTAGAAAGGTGAAGAAAATTTAGTTGCTCAGGTTGGGCACAGGTGTACGGAAATTGTAGATAGTGAGCCCTTATTTAAGAATTAAACCACCTTTGCATCAAACCTCACTTTTTGCACCCTAGTTGTGCCTTCCAGCTCTAATTAGGTCTCTCCATAAAGTGCATCTGAGACAACTGCGTCCATATAACACTGAAAGGCTGGATGCTCACACAGAGTTTCCTCCATCACCTCTTTGCAATTGAGACAACCCATTGGTTGGCGCTCCCTCAAACTAACATAGCACATCAGTAATGCCAGTGTCTTCTCGGTAATACAGAGCTCCCCCACAATGGTCAAGCCCATCACTCAACCCACCCAGAGGGAAACTCTGATCTTATCACATCGATCCCAGCTCCGAGATCTTTGTAGGAACCGTGCCTCTAGCGGCAGTGACACTGATCCTCAGAGATTCCCTTAACTGTGGAGGAGTCAGCAACAGGAGAGATGAGTCTGTATGCGTGACATCGCCCTGATATCACCCTGGTGCCTTGGAGTTTGCAAACTGCCTTCAGGCAGATAGGAGTAGGTCTTTGAGGAGCAATGCTCTTTCCTCAGTGCGGCATGGTAGCACAGTGGTTAGCACTGTTGTTTCACAGTGCCAGAGTCCCAAGTTCAATACCCGCTTGGGTCACTGTCTGTGTGGAGTCTGCACATTCCCCCCGTCTCTCAGTGGGTTTCCTCCGGGTGCTCTGGTTTCTTCCCACAAGCCCTGAAAGATGTGTTGTTCGGTGATTTGGACATTCTGAATTCTCTCTCAGTGCACCCAGACAGGCGCCGGAATGTGGCGACTTTCACAGTATGTGGGATTTTCACAGTAACTTCATTGCAGTGTTAATGTAGGCCTACTTGTGACACTAATCAAGGTTATTATCACAAGCCACCATTATCCTCCTGAAATGTGGTGATGAAAGGCAAGCAGTTAGTATGCAACCACTTCCCTCTCATAACGAGCCATATCAATTTTCAGTCAGCGGTGCCAGCAAACAGACATCAAGGCCATCTCCCATGAAGGGGCTCTCATGGTCAACCTAATCCTGGTCATCAGTGAAGCTATCAGGGCACCCCGAGATCTGCAAACCATTCTCGCCTTCGCCACCGCATGATGGCCTTCCTCCTCATTGCCCACCTCTACGTCCTTCCCATCAGAGGAGGTATGCTTCTCGTCCATCTCTTCCTCGGCCAGCTCCTAGCCCTGTTGAAACACCAGGCTGGAGGGCACAGAACACAACAACAAAGCACATCACCCTCTGGGTACTGTATTTCAGGGCTCCACCTGACCAGTCCAGGCAACGTGACCGCTTCTTCAACATCCTAATATTGTGCTCGACCAAAGCGGGAGTGGCAGCATGAGTCCCATTACTTTGGGTCTCTGCTGTACTCTGGCCTCCGCACCGGTGCATCAGCCACAGCCTCAGGGAGTACCCCTTGTTCCCAAGGAGCCACGCCTGCAGTCACTGCGCCCACTCAGGTATCTATGAGCAGCCAAGGGTGAAGTTGTCGCGGATGCTACCCATGAACCTAGTGCACACCTGTAGGATGCGCTTTGTGTGGTTGCATACTAACTGCATATTCAGGGAATGGAAGTCCTTATGGTTAATAAAGGGGATTCCTTGATGTGTAGGGGATTCGAGAGCCACATGTACACAGTCAATGGCTCCCTACACTTGTGGGAAGCCAGCAATTTGGGAGAATCCCAAGGCTCTCATGTCCTGGCTAGCCTGATCACAGTCAAAATGTATGAAGTTGTGAGCCCTCGCGAACAATGTATGACCTTCCTGATGCACTTATGTGCTGAGGCCTGCGAGATACCACAAAGGTCAGCAGTGGAAGCCTGAATGGAGTCCCTTGCATAAAGGTTCAGGGCAGCTGTCACCTTCAGGGCGTCAGGCAGTGGGCTCCCACCAAGTCCATGTGGGACCAACTCCTGGAGTAGGTGGCACAAGTTAGTGACCATGTCTCTTGACATGCGGAGTCTCCTCCAATGCTGATTCTCACTCAGCTCCAAGAGTTAGGCGCCGTCTGTAAACACTGACCTGAAGATGGCACCTCCAAGCAAGCGCTCTCGGTCATACAGGGGATTTGCATGTGAGGACATCACTGCAACAACGCATGTTGCAACAGGGTGACCTGCTAGCTTTGAGGCTTTTGCCCCTTGTCAGAGATGTTGTCCATCTGCTCGATCTCTCAGCAAATGCTGAGAAAACCCTCGGGATTGACACTATGGAGAAGTCAGCATGCAAATGATAAAGTGTTGACCACTAATTAGTGCCACAAACACACATCACTGCAGAGCTTTGGGCATACTTGGCTCATCTGTCAAAGCTAGGGAATGTAAACAGACTACTGGGTGAGTAATCTGCTAGGCATGGGTGAGGTCATTGATGTTGCAACTCAATATTACAGATCACATGCTCCATCATTAAATCACTGGCAAACCATTACCCCTTTCTGTGAAATAGGCCACTTCCTGACACCTACTCCTTCCCCCATCACCCATTCCTGCTAATGTTTTGTGCACTCGCCAACACCCGCCCTCTGCTCCTGTTCAACCAAAGTACCTGGAGCCCGGCTGCTTCCCCACCGCCATCCCCACTCTCTTCACTCACCTCGTGCCTGGCCTCTATAGCCACCTGCACTGCATCCCCCCGCAACCCTGAACTGACCTAATTCCTGGCCTCTATGGCTGCCCATGGTACAACCCCTCCTTTACTTCACTGATTCGATGCCTAGCCTTCAGTACCCTGCCCTCTTTCCCCTCGGGCCTCCAGCCCCATTGGATCCATGATATTCCCGCCCCACGCTTATCAAGAGCCCTGTAATTTCCCCCCCCCCCCCCATTGGATCCATGATATTCCCGCCCCACGCTTATCAAGAGCCCTGTAATTCCCCCCCCCCCCCCCAACTCCCCTTGGAGTCCCTTGCAGCCAGTGGCGACCTGCAGATTCACCTCCGAAATCTCCTTTGGAGATGAGGTCGCCAGGATGATGTTTTTAAAAAGCTGTTGTAAAACCCTCTGGCGTGACATCACAATGCCAGGGGAGGATTATCGAATATCAGTGGAGGTTACAATGGGGCTGCCCGTTAATGATATGATAATGAAATCAAATGAGGTTCCCGACTTTTCTGGGCAGGAACCGCATCACGTCAATGGCCGGGATTGAGGAAAATCGCCATGGGAAATCTCGCCATCATAAATCCCGCTTTTTGGCCCTCGCTACACTTTGTACCCCAACGCTATTCCCACCTGTGGCAAACAGGGACACAAAATCCCTGCCAAAGAAATAATATCACTCACATTGAGATGAGCCCAACCAAAATTAAAAATTAAATCAACAATATATAAAACTCAATTAAAACATATATACTACTATCAATACTGTCATTTTGTAAACCAATGCCGAACTGTTGATCTTATAAATCACAAGGGTGCAATCATATAACTTTAATTGCGTATTTGTAAACTGTCCAAGGAAATAGATGATTGTCTCTAAACTAAAGTTTATTGTGGTTGTAATGTTGATCAGATCATATAGGGTGTAAAGGATTTCGAATTGGAAAAAATATCAAGTGTTATGCATTATGGCCTTAGCAATAATTTTCATTTATCTTCAAGCGACAAATGCTGGTATTTTTAATTGGTTATTGATAAATATCAGCTCATACACAGTGTTTCCACTGTGCATCAAGCAAGGAAAGCAGGTCAGTCAAATGAATTCTCTGGATTCTATGAGCAACATTTGGCCAAAACACCAAGCAGAGTGACCCACATAAGAACAAATCAATAACAATTTCTTGCAAAAGAAATGCAATTTCAAAATGTATGATCATGTAATCAATATGAGAGCTGTGAAACAGGTCACCAATCAATTTTTTAAAATGACATTTGTGACCCATCAATTTAGAATCTCATGTTGGTATAGTTTTACTGAAAATGTATGGCTTGAATTACTTGCCTTTTGTTTCAGAGCCATCAAGATGGGATGTAGCTCAAATTCCTATTTTTAATTTTAGACATACAAATCTTGAAATTGATGTTAACGATAAGCCTAACATCAGTGATAATGGAGTGTTACGATATCACAATTGATTGCCAGTTAGCACTCAATTTCAAAGATTCTCCAGTATAGCCAGTCAGATTTTGAATGCTACAGTGCTCCAGACATGTAATAATAATAATCCTTATTGTCACATGTAGGCTTACATTAACACTGCAATGAAGTTACTGCGAAAAGCCTCTAGTCGCCACACTCCGGCGCCTGTTCGGGTACACTGAGGGAGAATGTCCAATTCGCCTAACCGCACATCTTTCGGGATATGAGAGAGGAAACTGATGGGCCCGGAGGAAACCCACTCAGACACGGGGAGAACATGCAGATTCCCCACAGACAGTGACCCAAGCCAGGAATTGAACCTGGCGCCTTGGTGCTGTGAAGCAACAGTGCTATCCACTGTGCTACCGTGCCTGTGTAACAATAAATAAGCTTATTACAGCCAGACAAATACCTTAACAATAGCATAGCTTTCTTTTAATCTTTTAAAAAATTATCCTTATTTTCCACACTTCCATCAAATACACAACAAAAGATAGCCAACAATAACAAATACAGTATCAATCTCCCAAACAGAATCCCCTTCAATATACAAACCCAAACATCACCCATACATTCCAAATAAAACAAAACAAAAAGACCAAAGCGAAATTAACAATGTACTCAACTGCACCAATAGCCCATCCCCCCACTTAATGTTCGATGGCATCTAATTCTTGAAAGGGCATGATAAACAATGCCCATGAATTGTACAACCCTTCCATCCTCCCCCTCAGCTCAAACATCGCCTTTGCGAGCGCCACAAATCCGAGCAGGTCCCCCCACCAAACTGAGGCACAGATGGGAGAAGCTGACCTCCACCCCAGCCAGACCCGCCTCTGGGAATCAGCGAGGCGAAAGCTAAAACATCTGTCCCCGCACCTGCCTGCAGCCCGGGTTGGTCCGACACCCCAAAAATGGCTTCCAGGGGCTCTGGCTCCAAACTCACATGTACTACCCACGAGATGACCTTAAAAACCTCTCTCCAATTCACGTCTAACTTCGGGCAGGACCTAAATATGTGAACATGATTTGCGCGGCTCCTCCCACAGCACCCCCTCAAAGAGTTGGCTCATCCTCACCCTCGTAAGGAGCGCATGTACACAGCCTTCAATTGTATCAGCCCCAACCTTGCGCACGAGGTTGAGGCATTTACCCTCCGGAGCACTTCACACCACAGACCGTCTTCCATAACTTACCCCAAATCTCCCTTCCATTTGGCTTTAATCCCATCCAAGGGTACCTTATCTGCCCCCAAAATCCACCCATAGATCGCCGACACCACCCCCTTCTCCATTTCCCCTGCCGTCAACACCTCTTCCAACAATGAGGGGGCTTACACAATCAAGAAGATCTGATTCCTTCCTGGCAAAGTCATGGAGCTGCAGGTACCTAAATACTTCACCCTGCCCCAGTCCATATTTCTCCTCCAACTCCACAAGCCTCACAAAACGACCTCTCAGGAACAGGTCTTTTAATACCCTGACTCCCCTCACCTCCCATCTCCGAAACCTCCCATCCAACTTCCCTGGCTCAAACCTATAGTTCCCCCTAATCGGCATCTCTCTTGACCCCGCTCACAGCTTAAAGTGTGCCATAACTGCCTCCAAATCTTCAGCGTTGCCACCACCACCGAACTCCCAGAATTTTTACCTGGGGCCATCGGGAGCGGCGCTGTTGCCACCGCCCTCAGCCCCGACCCCCTGCACCGACTATCCCATACTCTAACCCACTGGGGACCCCCCCCCACAAACAAACTCCTCACCTTTTCGGCATTTGCCGCCCAATAATAGTATAATAAATTCGGGAGGCCAAACCCACTGCCTGCCGCCCCCCAGTGCCGCGCCACCTGCAGCCCCAAATACCTAAACATGCGGAATGGCAGCACTGCAACCCCTGGTTGGCACACCACAAAGTATTCACTTTTATCCAGGTTTAATTTATACCCTGAAAAGGACCCAAACATTCGGAGAAGCTCCAATGTACCCATCGACGGACTCGGCTCTGACACACACAGTAATAGATCATCCGTGTACAGAGACAACCAATGTTTCACTGCCCCCCCCCACCTCCCGAGAGTGCAGACTCTCGCCCCCGATTCCTTCTATAATAACTGTACACACTCTTCAAATCTCGGCCCAATCCCAAACCTCTCTAACACTGCAATCAAATACCCACTCTACCCGATCAAATGCCTTTTCTGTGTCCAGCGCAACCACCACCTCTGTCTCCTTTCCCTCAGCAGGCGTCATAACTACATTTAGCACTCTCCTAATATTCTAGAGTAGCTGCCTCTCTTTTACGAATCCCATCTAGTCCTCCCCTATCACTTTTGGGAGGTATCCCTCCAACCTAGCCGTCAGAACCTTTACCAATATCTTTGCATCCACATTCAGTAGCAATATAGGTCTGTACGACCCATACTCTATCGGGTCCTTATCCTTCTTCAGCAACAAGGAAATTGAGGCCTGCCCCAAAGACTGTGATAGCACCCCCTTCCATATGGCCTCAAACATCCCCACAATCAGTGGCGCTAACTTGTTCTTAAATTTCTTATAATACTCCACTGGGAACCCATCCATTCCTGCCATATACAAATTTTCATAGAACTCCTCAAACACCCTGTTGATCTGGTCCGGGGCCACCACCAAGTTCCCCTTCCTATCCCGCACCTGGACAATTTCCCTTGCCACCGCCTCCCTCCGAAGTTGGCCTGCCAGCATGCTCCCCATACTCATACTCCTGTGCCCATTGAAAGCTGCTCACCAGGTTCCAATGTCCGCAGCCCCTCCCCCACCACACCCCCGTTCACTAGCTGACTTAAGCCTTCTCCTCATACTCATAAATTGCTCCCTTGCTCACCTCAATTGGCACTAGCCTTCCCCGTGGACAACCGATTAAAACTAGCCTGTAGCTCCCTTCTTCAATCTAAAAGTGCTGGATGTGCATCCCCGCATGCCTCCTGTCCACCTCCAACATTTCATCTGTCAACCTTTGTCGCTCCACCCTCTCCTCTTTATCCAGTTTGTTCTTAAACGATATCACCTCCCCCCTCACCACTGCCTTAAGAGCCTCCCGGTCTTTTCACAAAATCTTTGGGCCCCCAGCAACCCCACGTCCAATCTCCATCCCAGCCTCTGCACTGTCCCCTTGTCCAAGACCATGTCCACTAAATGCAGCACATGATCCGAAATTGCTATCGCCGAGAACTCTGAACCCCTAACCCCAGCCAACAGCACCTTCCCTACTACAAAAAAATCTAATGTCGAATAAACCTTGTGGACCGAGGAGGAAAGTGAATACTCCCACTCACTCGGGTGCAAGAACATACACAGGTCCACTATCCCCGACTGGACAAGCGAGCAAGGCAGCAACCTGCCCAGCCTTGTCTCCTGCACAAAGTTTGAATCCCCACCCACTATCAGCTTGTGCAAATCCAAGAATGGCCCCACATACCTTTTTCAGGAACACTGCATCATCCCAGTTAGGGGCACACACAATTGCCAACGCCACCAACCTCCCCTCCAGTGTCCCTGTTACTATCATATATCTACCCCTCTGGCCCGCCACCACCTTCTCCATCTGAAACCTCACTTTCTTACCGACCAACACCACTACCCCCGTAGCCTGCTGTCAAACCCTGAATGAAACACTTGGCTTACGCATCCCTTCCTGAGCCTCACCTGACCTTTCACGCTCAAATGAGTCTCCTGTAACATAGCCACATCAGCCTTTAAACTTTTTAGGTGCGTAAACACCCACAACCTCTTCACTGGCCCTTCCAACCTCTTCTCGTTCCATATAACTAGCCTAATTGGGGGTCTCTCACCACCCACCCCTCCTCCTATCCACCATCATTATAAGTGCGGGCCCTGCCCACTGAACCTGACCCGTCCCCTCCCACTGCTACATTAAACCACTCCCCCCTCCCCCCCAAAATCCCCCATCCACGTCCTCTCGAAAACACCTCATCCAGTATTGATCCCTTCCCAGCGCCCCCCTCATTTTCACACCTCCTGGGCCCATTGAAAGCTGCTCACCAGGTTCCAATGTCCGCAGCCCCTCCCCCACCACACCCCCGTTCACTAGCTGACTTCAGCTTGCTTGCGTGGGGGCCCTTGCCCAGGCCCCCCTCCCCTCCCCAGGAAAAACTACAATAACCTGTACTTAACTTCAGGGCAACCGGCTCTATGCAGATGGACAAGGCCTGACACAATCTGTTCCATCCAAACCATTTGCACTGAGCTGCTTCCAGTCAATATTAGGGAGGTTGAAGTCCTTTCCTCATCGTTTACAAAATGAAAAATTGTTGGGGTCCCTTCCAGTTTCTTAATATTAATTGGAGTCTGGTCCAGGTACCATAACAGGAGGAATTTATTAATGACCTCATAGTTAAGGATATTCTATGGAAAAGTGATTATAGCATGACAGAATTTCAAATTTAGTTTGAGGGCGAGAAACTGGTGTCCCACACGAGCGTTCAGGAGTTAAACTAAGGTAATTACGTGGATATGAGGACAGATATGGCCCTAGTGGACCGGCCAGAAAGACTAAAAGGTAGAATAATTGATGAGCAGTGGCAGTTGTTTAAGGACATATTCAATTCCGCCCAGCTAAAATATATCCAGAAAGGAAGGAAGATTGGAAGAGGGGAAAAAATAAACAAGGAAGTTAAAGATAACATAAAGACAAAAACTTAGGCATAACCATATTGCAAATGTCAGTGGTAGGCTGGAAGATTGGAAAACGTTTAAAGATCAGCAATGGGTTACTAAAAAAATTATAAGAAGAGCAAAGGTAAATTATTAAAGAAAACGTTTTTTTCAATTTAAAGTGCCCAATTCTTTTTTTTCCAATTAAGGGACAATCTAGCGTGGCCAATCCACCGACCCTGCACATCTTTGGGTTGGGGGGTGAAATCCACGAAGGCACAGGGAGAATGTGCAAACTCCACATGTCAGTGACCCGGAGCTGGGATAGAACCCAGGTCCTTGGCACCAAGAGGCGCCACAGGCAGTGCTAATCACTACGCCATTGTGCCGCCCTATTATGAAAGAAAATGCATACAGAAAAAGGATAGAAAAAGCTTCTGGAAGTATATAAAAGGGACGAGAGTAGCTAAAGTGAATGTTGGTTGCTTGGAGGATCAGACCAGGGAGCTAATAATCGGGAACATAGAAATGGCGGAGACGATCAGTCAATATTTTCATGGTGGAGGACCAGTCGTACCATCCCATCAGGTAATGCAGAGGCAATAGAAAGGTGCAGAGGTAATAGAAAGGGAGGAACTTAGAACACTCATCATCAATAGGGATAAAGTACTGAACAAACTATTGGGATTAAAGACAGACAAGTTCACGGACCTGATGGTCCATATCCTAGGCTACCTTGGGCGGTCCGTTAGCACAGGGGTTAGCACTGTTGCTCCACAGCGCCAGGTTCCCAGGTTCGATTCCAGCTTGGGTCACTGTCTGTGCGGAGTCTGCACTTTCTCCCCGTGGCTGCATGGGTTTCCTCCTGGTGCTCCGGTTTGCTCCCACAAGTCCCGATAGACGTGCTTGGAAGGTGAATTGGACATTTTGAAATCTCCCTCTGTCTACCCGAACAGACGCAACTAGGGAATTTTCACAGTAACTTCATTGCAGTGTTAATGTAAGCATATTTGTGACAGTAATACAGATTATTATTATTATTATTATTAATAAAGGAAGTGGCAGCGGAGATAGTGGATCCATTCTTTATAATATTCCAACATTCCCTGGATGCCGGGAAGGTTCCAATGGATTGAAAAATTGCTAATGTAGAGCCCTTATTGAAAAGGGAGAGAGGCAGCAAATAAGAAACTATAGACCAGTGAGGGAAATTGTTAGAATCCATTGTTAAGGAGGTAATAACAGACCATTTGTAATGTCAAAACGCAATCCAGCAGAGTCAGCATAACTTTATGAAGGATAAATCGTGTTTGACAAATTTTCTAGAGTTCTTCGAAGATGTCTTTTTCTGGTTGGCAAGATGTAACTAGTAGGGTGGCACAGCATTCTGTCCTCAAGCTCCAACTATTTCCAAGATATATTAGTGACTTGGATGCAGGAATGAAAGGTACTATTACCAAATTTGCAGATGACACTAACATAGGTGCGATAATAAGTTGAAATGAAGAAATACAGGACGGGATTCTACGTTAACCGCATCAAAATCGGGAAAGGCAATTGGGCGGAGAATCTTTCTCGACGCCAAAATCGCGGCAGGCGCCGCTTTGACGCCAAATCGCAATGCTCCAGCACCCCGACAGTGGCGTCAAGGCGTTCCAGAACGCACATACAGTAGACACCGTTTGCATATCATTAGCGGGCCCGACCCGGAATTCTCCAGGGCCGCCACGATTTTCCACCTCCGATGGGCCGAGTTCCCGATGGAGTGGTTCACTTGTGCTTTTAAAAATCGTGAAACCGGTGTGGCGGCTGCTGAAGGAGAGAGAGGGGGTACGGAATGCGTCCAACATCGCCATAGTTTGCTGACAGTTGTACCGCTGGCTGGGGTGCTTCACCCAGGGCCAGGGGGAGTAGGAGTAGGGGTGCTTCACCCAGGGCCCAGGGGGGGGCCAGGGGCTGTTTAGCACAGGGCTAAATCGCTGGCTTTGAAAGCAGACCAAGCAGGCCAGCAGCACGATACGATTCCCGTAACAGCCTCCCCGAATAGGTGCCGGAATGTGGCGACTAGGGGCTTTTCACAGTAACTTCATTTGAAGCCTACTCGTGACAATAAGCGATTTTCATTTTCAGTAGGAGGGGGTGGCCAGGAGGTGGCTGTGGATTCGGGGTGCACGGGCATTGAACAACATTGCTGCAGTTGGTTATGCAGCCATGCAGCTGCGCACACTGCTAGCAGCCCACTTTGAACCTTGTGCCATGGGTTGTTTGGATGCCCCCCAGGCCACCCCCTTGGGTGCCACCTTGCCCCAGCAAGCCATCAGCTGCATTGGCACGCTCCAGCACAGTCAGTACCAATTTTTGGCTGAGATAAGTGTGAAGTGTGTATATTCGACTGCAGCTTGTCAGCTTCCCAGGTGTTGATCACGGACCCGGCAAATCATGCACCATTTTTCATTGGAATCGATTGTGTTCCATGTGGCACCGGTGCCAGCCTCTCAATGGTGGCGAATCGGTCCAGGTGCGTCATTAGCTTTTCTGTTGTGAAAGTCCATGAATTCTGTGTTGGCGTCAACACTTAATCTCAGAAATGGAGAATCCCACCCAAGAAATTTACAAATAGACAAAGGTTAGGTGAGTGCACGGGCAGCACAGTGCCGCAGTGATTAGCATTGCTGCCTCATGGCGCCGAGGTCCCAGGTTCGATCCCGGTTCTGGGTCACTGTGCGGAGTTTGCACGTTCACCCCGTGTTTGCATGGGTTTCACCCCCACAACCGTCGTGAAAAAATGAATTGGGTACTCTAAATTTTTAAAAAAGGTTCGGCGAGTGGGTCAAAATTTGACAGATGGATTTTAATGTGGATAAGTATGAGGTTATCCATTTTGGGCAAAAAAATGGAAAGGCAAATTATCCAAACAAGGAACTGCACAAGACATTGATGAGTCTGCACCTGGAGTACTTTATACAGTTTTTGGTCTCTTTATTTGAAAAGAGATGCATTGGCATGAGAGGCAGTTCAGAAGAGGTTCACGAGATTGGTTTCAGAGACATTTGTCTTATGAAGACAGATTCAGAAGTTCAGGCCTATATTCTGTGTTTACAAGAATGAGGATATCTAATTGAGGTATATAAGGTAATAAAATGTATTGACAAAGTAGAAACTTCAGAGTGTTTTGGTGCAGAGGGATCTGGGTCTCCTCATGCATGAATCGCAGCAAACTAGTTTGTGGGTACAGCAGATAATAAGAAAGGCAAGTGGAATTTTAGCATTTATAGCTAAAGGAATAGAGTATAAAGGTAGGCAAGTGTTGCTGTAGCCGTACAAGGCATTGGTGTAACTGCACTTGGAGTACGGTGTACAATTTTGGTCCTCAAATTTGAGGAGGGATGCAGTTGCATTAGAAGCAGCTCAGAGGAGGTTCACTAGATTGATTCCAGAGATGAGGGATGTGTTTTAGGAATAGAGATTGAACAATTTATGCCCATACTCGCTCGTGTTTAGGAGAGATCTAATTGCGGTAGATCAGATGATAAAAGGTACTGACAAAGTAGACACAGAGCGGATGCTTCCTCTTGTGGGGCAATCTAGAATGCGAGGTCATAGTTTTAGGATAAGGGGTAGCAGATTTAAAACAGAGATGAGGAGAAATTACTTCTCTTAAAGAGTTGTGAATCTGTGAAATTTACCTCCCCAGAGTGAAGTGGATGCCGGAATGTTGAGTAAATTTGAGGAGGTAGGCAGATTTTTAATTAGTAATGGGTTGAAGGGTTGTGCAGAACAGGCAGGAAAGTGGAGTTGAGGCTGAGATTATATCAGCCATGGCCGCATTGAATGGCGGAGCAGGCTCGAGCGATTGAATTGCCTTCTCCTGCTCCTGGTTCTTATGTTCTTAGTACTCCTGCTGATGCCCACCAGCCCATTCTGCAGCCCATGCAGAAATGGTCCAGGCCGAGAGATACTCAAAACGTTTTCTGCAAGGCCACCTGCAGTCTCCTACACTGAAAATTAGCACCTGTAGCCATGCTACAGCCATCACTGTGTACAGGAGCACATGGACAGTAAAAGGCACATGGAAAATAGACAGTAAGGAAAAGCACAAAGGTGATTGGTTGATTTGATTGATAGTTAGTTTGGAACTTCTGTTTTTTTGTAGCTTTTATTTCAATATGTGGGCACAATGAAGATCAGGAAAAGTAGGAAGATATGTTGTGAGGCTGTTAATGAATAGGGAATTGAGTTTTGTTCACCGAGCTGCAGTCAGATGAGCTGATCATGGACACCCCAGCTAGAGAGGAGATGTGTTGGTTCTGTGTCCCCACTTCACCTCCTTATCTTTCTTTTTCCTCCTCAGCAGCTCGGCATATACCTGATTGCAAGGACTGTGCCCCTATACTGGTGAGGTCTGCTGCACATTTTACACAGCCATGAAAATTGTAACTCACATTCTGGTGAGTAATACAGAGTTCCTTTTTAGTCTGGGCAGTAGATGCACTGCTGATGGCAATTCTGTTATATGCTTAATTACATTTTATGTGGAAGTATGGCTTTTCTTACTTGCACGCTGCTCAATGTATGTGTGTGGGTTGTACTATGGATTCAGGAACCATGTGGTAAGTGGATGGTCCCTGTGTCACCTCTGCACATTTTCCCTGTCATGCTGCAGGCCAAGTGAAATAGAAACGACTTCACCATTGACTGGCAGCAAGTAATCTGAACAGAACCCTTGAAGGCAGAACTAAGGCCTTCAACACATGCCACAGCACTCATTGCCGACTTTAGGAACTTCAAATAACAGGACAGACTACCAAACTAGCTGCCAGGAAAAATCAATTAACTGATGAAAGTATTTGATGATCCTTTGAAATAGCACTGATCCCTGCTGATGTATGCATGTTCACTTGTAGATTTTAAGAGAGATCATTAACTGGAACATTGAGTTCGAAAATGGCACTACTGGCATCAAATCAGCGTTATACAGTGAACAACATTTTGGTTCTGAAATTATATTCATGATACTGAAAATAAAAGTGTCATGCAAAAAGCTAAAAAAAACTCTTTCTTTACTTTGAATGAAAACATCAGCAAATATTTTAAAGAATCATTAAAGGTAATGTGCGATGTTATTAGCTCAACCTACAAAATCAAAATAGCAAGACGACTGAAGCACCTTGGATTATAATGGACTGTTACTAAATCCAGTTCTTCACATTAATGACATTAATAGTGCCCCCAGTCGCTGCTGCTGATTAGGTCAGAATTTTCATCTCACTATAATGCCTAAGTGTTATTTAACAATCTTTTTAAAAAATATTTTTATTCTCCTTTTTCACAATTTTTCTCCCGAATTTACACCCAACAACAATCAATAACCAACAACAAATATCTCAAACCCCATAACAGTAACAACGATCCCGTCCTCCCACCATGCCCAGACATCAGCCCGCATGTTAACATAAACAAATGACACAGAGAAAAAAAAGGAATCAGGGATTACCCATAGCCATCTTCAACATACACAGCTCCCCTCTCCCCCCCCCCCCCCCCCCCCCCCCCCCCAACTAATGTTCGATGTTATCCAGTTCTTGAAAGTGCATAATAAATAGAGCCCATGACTTGTAGAACCCCTCCGAGCTTCCCCTCAGTTCGGACTTAACCTTCTCAAGGGTCAAGTATTTCAACAGGTCCCCTCGCCACGCCAGGGCACAGGGTGGAGAGGCCGCTCTCCATCCCAGCAGGATCCGCCTTCGGGCGATCAACGAGGCGAAGGCTATGATATCTGCCTCCGCACCCGTTTCCAACCCTGGCTGATCCGACACCCTGAATATGACCTCCCGGGGACCCGGGTCCAGCTTCACATGCACCACCTTGGAAATTACCCTAAACACCTCCTTCCAGTATTCCCCAAGCTTTGGACAGGACCAAAACATATGAACGTGATTAGCGGGCCTCCCCCTGCAACGTTCACACACATCTTCTACCCCTTCAAAGAATCGGCTCATCCTTGCCCTCGTGAGGTGTGCCCTGTACACCACCTTCAGCTGTATCAGCCCCAACCTCGCACACGAGGTGGAGGCATTCACTCTCCGGAGCGCCTCACACCAGACCCCCTCCTCAATAACCTCTCCTAATTCTTCCTCCCACTTTGCTTTGATCCCCTCCAGTAGTGCCTTATCCTTTTCCAACATAGCTCCGTATACCGCTGACACTGTCCCCTTCTCCAGCACCTCCTCCAACAACGTGGAGGCCGGTTCCTCCGGGAAGCTCTGTATCTCCTTCCTGGCAAAGTCCCAAACCTGCATATACCTAAACACTTCTCCCTGCTCCAGCCCATACTTCGCTTCCAGCTCCCTCAATCCTGCAAATCGACCCCGAGGAAACAAATCTTTTAGAGTCTTAATCCCCTTCTCTTCACATTTCCGAAAGCTTCCGTCCCACCTCCCTGGCTCAAATCTGTGATTCTCCCAGATCGGCATTTCCCTCGATCCTGCCCCCAACCTGAAGTGTTGGCAAAACTGCCTCCAGATTTTCAATGAAGCTATTATTACCTGAGTATTTCCCCGGAGCTATTGGGAGCGGGGCCATTGCTAGTGCTTTCAGCCCCGACCCCCTGCATGAACTCTCCTCCATTCTGACCCACTGGGAATCAACCCCTCTGACCCAGCTCCGCACCTTCTCCACATTCGCCGCCCAGTAGTAGTACATCAGGTACAGGAGACCCAAACCCCGTGCCTGCCTTCCCCTCTGTAGCAGCACCTTCCTCACTCTGGCACCTTCCCTCCCCATATAAACGAGGTAATCCTCCCCTCAATCTCCCTGAAAAAAGACTTTGGCAGGAAAACCGGTAGGCATTGAAAAATAAACAGAAATCGCAGCAACACATTCATTTTAACCGCCTGCACCCGACCCGCCAGTGACAGAGGGAGACCATCCCACCTCGGCAGATCGGCTTTCACTCTCCCCACCAAACTAGTGATGTTGTATCTGCGAAGCCTTCCCCACTCCCGGGCAACCTGCACCCCCAAATACCTAAAGTGAGTCCCTGCGCTACGGAATGGCAGCCCCACCACCCCTGCCCCCACCCCCGGTTGAGACACCATGAAATACTCATTCTTGCCCAAGTTCAGCTTGTACCCAGAGAAAGACCCAAATACCTGCAGCAACTCCAATATTCCTCCTATCGACACACTCGGCTCCGACACACACAGCAGCAAGTCGTCGGCATACAAGGACACCCTATGCATTATCCCCCCCCCTCACTATTCCTTTCCATGCTCTTGAACTTCTTAATGCGATGGCCAACGGCTCAATCGCAAGTGCAAACAGCAGGGGGGACATAGGACATCCCTGCCTCATCCCACGGTGGAGAGAGAAGTATCTCGAACTGATATTGTTCGTGTGGACACTCGCCTTTGGCTCCTTATATAACTTTTACCCAGTTCACAAATCTTGGTCCAATCCAAAACCGTTCCAGCACTGCCATCAGGTACCCCCATTCCACCCGATCAAACGCCTTCTCGGCATCCAGTGCCACCACTATCTCTGTTTCCTTCCCTTCCGCCGGTGCCATAACGACGTTCAAGACCCGCCTAATATTCGAAAACAGCTGCCTCCCTTTCACGAACCCTGTCTGATCCTCATCTATCATCTTCGGGAGGCACCCCTCCAACCTACCCACCAGTACCTTTGCCAATACCTTTGCGTCCACATTAAGAAGTGAAATCGGCCTATACGACCCACACTCCGTTGGATCCTTATCCTTTTTAAGCAACAGTGAAATCGATGCCTGCCCCAAGGTTTGCGGCAGCACTCCCTTCCCTATCGCCTCTTCAAACATCGCTACCATCAGGGGTGCCAACTTATCCTTAAATTTTTTATAATATTCCACCGGAAACCCATCCGGCCCTGCCACCTTCCCCGACTGCATCCTCCCAATCGCATCTTTTATCTCCTGCTCCAGTATTGCTCCTTCTAATGTAGCCTTGTCTCCCTCCCCTAGCCTCGGGTACTCCAACCCATCCAGAAATTCCAGCATCTCACGGTCTCCCCCGGGTGGCTCTGGCCTGTACAACCTCTCGTAGAATTCCTCAAAAACCTTGTTAATCAGCTCCGGAGCCACCACCAACTTCCCGGCCCTATCCCTTAACTGAAGAATTTCCCTTGCTGCTGCCTCCCTCCGGAGCTGACCTGCTAACATGACCTTGTCTCCATGTTCATAAACTGCACACCTCGCTCGCCTCAGTTGGCGCCTTCCTGGTGGATAGTCGGTCGAAGCTCGCCTGTAGTTCCTTCCTCTTTCCCAGCATCGCTGGGTCCCCATCCTCCGCATAACTCCTATCTGCCTCCAACATCTCATCTATTAGCCTCTGCCGCTCCAACCTCTCCTCTTTGTCCACCCTGGCCTTAAACAAAATTACCTCACTCCTCACTACCGCCTTTAGAGCCTCCCAGACGACTGCCATTGATACCTCACCTGTACAGTTGAATCTTACATATTCCTTAATTACCTTTTCAATTTTTTCACAGAATACTTGGTTCCCCAAAAGCCCCACATCCAGTTTCCACCCCGGCCTCTGCACTACCCCCTTTTCCAGTACCATATCCACCCAATGTGGCGCGTGATCTGACACAGCAATTGCAGAGTATTCTGACCCCTTGACTCCAGCCAGCAAAGCCTTTCCCACCACAAAAATGTCAATCCGCGAGTATACCCTAAGGACTGCTGAGAAAAACGAGTACTCCCGTTCCCCTGGGTGCAGGAACCTCCAAGGGTCCACCCCTCCCATTTCCACCATAAGCCCAGCTAGCCTTTGCCCCCCCTGATGGGACCAGCGAGCGCAGCCGTGATCTGTCCAACCTTGGCTCCTGCACCAGGTTCCAGTCCCCCCCACAATCATGTGTGTCCAAGTCAGGAATGGCTCCAAACACCTTCCTCACAAATCCCGCATCTTCCCAGTTGGGACCGTATACACTTACCAGCGCCACTAATCTCCCGTTCAGCGCCCCGGCCACAATCACATATCTACCCCCCCGATCTGCCACGACCTTCTCCATCTGGAAGCGTACCCTTTTGCTGACCAACACTGCTACCCCTCGAGCCCTTCCATCAAATCCAGAGTGAAACACTTGGCTAACCCAACCCTTTTTAAGTCTCACCTAGTCCTTCACCCTCAAGTGAGTCTCCTGCAGCATTGCCACATCAGTTTTCAGACTTTTAAGATGTGCAAGCACCCTTGACCTCTTGACCGGACCTCCTAGCCCTCTCACTTTCCACGTAACTATCCTTACTGGGGGGTCGTCTCCCCCCCCCCCCCCCCCCCCCCCCACCTTTCTTATCCACCATCAACATACCGCCGGGCCCTGCCTCATAAGCCTGACCCGCCCCTGTCCATTGTTATCATTGAACCCCTTTCCCCCTCCCGAAACCCCCCCTACCTTTCCCCCAGAAACAACATACCCCAGCATCCAACCCTTCCCCCCCTCTCGCTCCGCTCGTAGGCCCATTGACGCCTGCTATCCAGGCTCCAATGTCCGCAGCACTCCTCTCCTCTCACCTCCGTTCACTAGCTGACTGACTTTAGCTAGCTAGTGCGGGTGGCTCCCCCCCGCCAAGACATATCATCCCCTTCCACCCAGTCACCAGCGGAAAAAAAAACAAACCCAACAATCCAAACCATACAATTCACTAACATAACATTTAACCGTCGAAACACAGAGCGCCCATCAACCCACCATTAACTTAAACTTTATAACAATACAAAGAGAAGTAGATTACAATACAAATCCGTAAAAAGAAAGTTATAACATTTATACATTTTCCGGCTGTTCAAAACACAGTCCACAGTCTCTCTTCCAGCTCCGCTCTTCATGTCTGTCCCAAGCCTTCTGCCTTCAGGAACGCCTCAGCCGCATCCCCTGTCTCAAAATAAAAGTCTTTGCCGTTATACGTTACCCTCAACCTCGCTGGGTACACCATACCAAACTGTACCCCTTTCTTGTACAACGTCGCCTTCACTCGCCCAAACGCCGCTCGTCTTTTTGCCAACTCCACCATCAAGTCCTGGTAGATCCGGACCGTGGTACCATCCCATAGTATCTCCCGCTTCTGCTTCGCCCAGTTTAACACCTTCTCCTTCACGCAAAACTTATGGAAGCAGATAATTACTGCCCTTGGCGGCTCGTTCACTTTGGGCTTCAGCCTTAATGACTGATGGGCTCGGTCTAGCTCGTACTGGGAGGAGCTCTCACCCTCCCCCATCAGCTCCGCCAACTTCTTAGCAAAGTATTGTGTTGGACTTGGGCCCTCTGTCCCTTCGGGCAAGCCCACAATTCTCAAATTATGCCGCCTTGAGTTTTCCAAGTCTTCCAGCTTTGCTCGGAGACCTCTATTAATCTCCACAGCCCTCCGCAACTTATCTCCCATTGAGGTGACCTGGTCGCTGTGTCGTGACATGGCTTCCTCCACTTCTTTCATCTTCTCGCCCTGCTCTCTCACCTCTGCCAATGCCTTTGCTACCGCCACCTTCAACGGGGCAATTATCGGGGCGATTGCCTCCTCCAGCAGTAACTTCAATGCGGCCGCTGTCTCCTTTTTCTAGGCCTCCATGTGCCTCGCAAACTGTTTTTCCAGCTCCACCGCCATCACCTCGGCCATCTTCTCCACCGTAAATAGTGCGGCCCTGCTTTGCAGTTCGGCTTCCGCCATCCTATCACCACTTTTATTCGTCTTCTCCTTCAGCGGCGACCCGCGTTTCCTCCTTTCTTCGACGCTGCTTTTCGCATCCTTTAGCAGCTTATTGTTTTTCACTTTCTTTCTCTTCTCCTCTCTCTCCCTCCACCCTTCTGTCCTTCATCAATCTGAATTATTCTTTTTTTTTTAAAGACAAAGGGGAGGAAAAAAAAACTTCACCAAACTTCTTTAAATTTCTTTAAATCTTCCAGCTCTCTTCCTTTTCCCTCTGTACTCATCCAGAACTCCCCTGGGACCAGGTTCCAGCCTTCTTTCTTCCTCCTAGGTGGGAGCCATCCATTGTGGGACACCGCTCTTACATGGTGTCCTGGATTCGGGCCTGCCTCCTCGGCCTCCTCGTAGCTCCGCCCCCACTGCTCTGGCCCTGACGCCGCGCTGGGCCCAGGACCTCAGCCCCCCCGCCGCCCCACCACCGCGCGTGGGTCTTCACCGATTTTTAAACTGGCCCCGCTGGCTGCTCGCGACGGCCCCAAAGGCCGACGGTAGTCGGGAGGTGCGTTGAAACTCGGGGATTTCCCCAAAATCGCCGCGACTCGCGGCCACCGGCGGGAGCTCTTCACGCTCGTTATTTAACAATCTTAAAAAGGTGAATTAACACAGATAAGGTACATAAACAGACATATAATATAATGTTTATCAGTGTCACAAATAGGCTTACATTAACACTGCAATGAAGTTACTGTGAAAAGCCCCTAGTCACCATACTCCGGCTCCTGTTCAGGTACACAGAGGGAGAATTTAGAACGTCCAATTCACCTGACAATCACGTCTTTATGTACACACACAAACAGGACATCAGTGATCTTAAAATATATATGGATTTGAAAGAAAAAGCATGAATAAATACCTTTCTCGGAGAGATAACCGGCTTAACACAGGGCTTGGTTTCTGGAAAGATGAGATTGTTGAATGGCTCATTGGAGTTGTGGCAGGAAAGAGTTGTCTGCCAGCTGGTCCTGACATAATAAACTCATCAGTGCCTTCAAAAGAATAATCTTGCAGATCTTTCACACGCGGTTTCTTGATGGCCTGGAAGATAATAAAACAGCTGTAATTATCACTAGAAATACGCAAAGGGAGCTTTGGCCTTGGCAAATACTAGAGTTTAGAAATTCAACATTAAGGGCAGCATGGTGGCCTAGTGGTTAGCACAGCTGCCTCACGGCGCTGAGGTCCCAGGTTCGATCCCGGCTCTGGGTCCACTGTCCGTGTGGAGTTTGCACATTCTCCCCGTGTCTGCGTGGGTTTCACCCCCACAACCCAAAAATGTGCAGGATAGGTAGATTGGCCATGCTAAATTGCCCCTTAATTGGAAAAAATAATTGGGTAATCTAAATTTATAAAAAAAAAGAAATTCAACATTATCTAACTGTATCTTGATGCTTCAAAATTAAGTTCTGTTCATGCTTTTAAGCAGCAGAAACTATAGTAAAACTGCAGCTGTATTTTGCTTAATGAAAAAATTACTTACGGTCTGATTTGTGTTACCAACTATCAAATGTATTGTTTGTCTTGTAAAGATTGTGGGCCCTGACAATATCCCAGAAATAGTACAGAAGACTTGTGCTCCAAGAACGTGCCACACCCCTAGCCAAGCTGTTCCAGTACAGCTACAACACTGGCATCGACCTGGCAATGTGGAAAATTGCCCAGATGTATCCTGTACACAAGAAACAGGACAAATCCAACCCAGCCAAATACCGCCCTATCAGTCTGTTCTTCATCATTAGCAACGTGATGGAAGGAGTCATCAACAGTCCTATCAAGCGGCACTTACTCAGCAATAATCTGCTCACAGACACTCAGTTTGGGTTTCGTCAGGGTCACTCAGCTCCTGACCTCATTACAGCCTTGGTTCAAACATGGACAAAAGAGCTGAATGCCAAAGGTGAGGTGAGAGTGTCTGCCCTTGACATTATGGCAGGATTTAACCTAGTATGGCATCAAGGAGCCCCAGCTAAACTGGAGTCATTGGGAATCAGGGGGAAAACTGTCTGCTGGCTGGAGCAATACCTGGCACAAAGGATGATGGTTGTAGTGGTTGGAGGTCATCATCTCAGCTCCAGGACATCACTGCGGGAATTCTTCAGGGCAGTGTTCTGGGCCTAATCATCTTCAGCTGCTTCATCAATGACCTCCCTTCCATCATAAGGTCAGAAGTGGGGATGTTTGCGGATAACTGCACAATGTTCAGCACCATTTGTGACTTCTCAGAAAAGGAAGCAGTCCATGTCCAAATGCAGCAAGACCTAGACAATAACCAGGCCTGGGCTGACAAGTAGAATTAACCATCTCCTACAAGAGAGGATCGAACCACCACCCCTTGACATTTAATGTCACTCCCATCGCTGAATCCCCTACAATCAACATCCTGGGAGATACCATTGACCATAAACTGAACTCGAATAGCCACATTAATACTGTGGCGACCAGGTCAGGTCAAAGGCTAGGAATTTTACGGTGAGTTATACATCACCTGTCCCCCCAAAGCCTGTCCAGCATCTACAATGCATGACTCAGGAGTGTAATGGAATACTTTCTACTTGCCTAGATGAGTGCAGCTCCAAAAACAGTCAAGAAGCTCAACACCATCCTGGAAAAAGCAACCCGCTTGATTGCTCCCCCTTCCACAAACATTCAAACCCTCCACCACTGACGAACAGTGGAAGGTGTGTGAACCATCTACAAGGTTTACTGCAGTAACTTACCAAGGTTCATTAGACAACACTTTCCAAACCCGCAACCACTACCATCTAGAGGGACAAGAGCAGCAGACACCTGGGAACAGCACCATCTGGAGGGTTCCTCTCCAAGTCAGTCACCACCCTGACTTGGAAATATATTGTGATTCCTTCATTGTCACTGGGGCAAAATCCTGGAACTCCCTCCCTGACTGCATAGCGAATGTACCTACACCTCAAGGACCGCAATGGTTCAAGAAGACAAATCACCACCACCTTCTGAAGGGCAACTAGGGATGGGCAATAAATGCTGGCCTAACCATCAACGCTGACATCCCGTAAATGAATTAACAAACAAATTATAAACCTGTTTTAGGAGACAACAATGTCCAAATAGTGGTTTGGTGAAATCTGGTCCAGTACTTTCTGATTATCCCATATTACGCTCCTGACATAAATCACAGATTTTCCAATTTACCATTAGCAGTGTCATAGGAAATGTACTGGTATATAAATAAAAGTGTTGCGCCTGATGTGAATTTCTTTCAATCCAATTTAGACATTATGCATGTACATCCATGCAGCTTTCAGCGTCACACTTTCAACCCGATTATCTAAAATTCCAGATTCCTGAACAATTAGAAAACTACCAAACTAGAACTACTAAGGAAATAAAAAACAACAAACCAAGAATGTGAAATTAGAAAATTAAAATGACCAAATAAATTACCAATTTAAAAAAAACAATCAGATCACGACAAACATTTCTTGAAATTTTTTTCCACTACTCATCTTGCTTTATCTACTGCAACTAAGAAAATACTGCAAGAAATATAGTTTTAATATAATAAATGCATTAAAATTTAAAAACTAATAATTAATGACAAATCATTTTTAGTTTTCACTCAGAGGCAAGTGTTCCTCTGAGAAAATTCAGACTGGAGTTCAAGGCTTTCCAAGGCCCATTAGTGTCAAATGAAACCTCTCTGTAACGTAACTGATGGCAGTTCCCAACACACACTTTCACCGAAAGCTACCAAATTTTTTATTTTTTCATAGTAACATGCTATTCACAAATTGCCAGGACTAGCTGTATCTGAGCCCCATCCATCACTTGCATTGCTGTGCACAGTGGAAAGCCCACTGAAAACAAAGAAATCTCCAGGCAATCTATTTTTAATTGCAGTGAAAATAACTGGGAATTGTTTTTAAGTGAGAAAATGGAATCTGAAGTAAATTATGAAGCTTTCGATTTTTTCTTCATTATTTCTGCTTGAAAAGACAATGGGAAAGATTCTCTGGCCTCCCCACCTCCTGTTTCTCGACGGTGGGAGACAGCCTGCCATTGGTCAGCGGCGGGATCTTCTGGGTCCACTGCTGTCAATGGGATTTCCCGTTGACTCCACCCCATCCCGCTGGGAAACCCGGGGTGGGGGGGGGAAATGTGTCAGCGGCAGGACCGGGAGAACCCGTCGGCATGAACAGCCGGAGGATCTCGCCCAGTGTAGGTTATTCTATTAAAAGGCTTATGTATTTAGAAAATACAGCACTGTGTGACACCAATATTAGCAAAAAAGGATTGACAGTTGTTTAGTAGTTCAGAACTTGAGTATTACTGAAAAAAAATACATGCTTTTTGTCTTTGACTTATCAAGACAGCCCACAAAAAATATCAACAGTAAAGGAACAACAATTTACGTTTTAAGAGAAGTGCCGATTGGTTGGCAAATGGATTCTGATTGGTAGAGACGTTGACAGGGAGAATACTGCAGGGAACAGTTAACTGCCAAGTTTTTGTTCAAATTCAAACCAGGCAGGTCAAATTTTATTGGTCAAGGCATTGCCATGGGGAATGGACCAAGTTTTTGGTTAGTTGAAAATAGCAGAATGCATGGACAAGCTCCTTCTGTCTGCAAAGGATAGTGCCCTGTGTGTGAAAAAATGTGGCTTCTAGCATAAGTGAGCCACACTGCAAACTCGACTGATAATGTTAAATTGGTTTTCATACGATTCTCAGCACAACCAAGATTATTTAGTGAATATTAGCAACGGTCAGTATTGTGCCCGTTGCAAATAACTAAAGGAACATTCTGTTTGATACAATCCACTAGACATTGCGTCGTATGGCCTACATACCTGCCATCACTCCAGCACTGAAATTCACATACCATATTACTAATTTGTGTGATTGGCAGAACATCATTTTGACTTGACGACAACATCTTATTAGTGGAGAATACCCTTGTGTTGAATTTGATTGGAACATCAGATATGATTCCAAAATTGGACATATATAAGGAAGAAACTATTTTACAGAAACTAAACACTTCACTAGTGATTTGTTATAAAATTATTTTCAAATACTTTTAATGCATCTCTTCATCATTTTTGCACCTAGTATCACCTGTTACCACCCTGCCCCAGTCTCCACCATTTCAAGAGAGCCAGCATAGGTGTTGCTAGTTTCCCAAAAAGAGTCGACACTGACATTATTTACATTTTGAAAGATAATTTTAAAAGAGAACCTGACCTCCAATGATGAAGTCAATCCTATAATTTATTGGTTGAAACTTTATGGACAATTTTCATCTTCAGGCATAAGTCAGTTCTGATTTAGTTTGCACTAGATTAAGACCCAGCTGAATCTGAAGTGCAATTGCACTCAGTTCTCCCTTCAATGCTCATTTGAATAATTATTCACAAGTTTAAGACGTGATTCAGTCACTACGTTGCCTAATATCTCATTTAAATATCTAGCTACTGGATTCACCCGCTGGTGCCCGGGACTCAACGGCCGCACCTGGGTGACCTCGCCAGGGCGCCATTTAGTACTGGTTCACACAAACATGGATCAGATGTAACAGCAGTGACTGAAGGGACATGCTGCTTGATACGATCCGCCAGCTGTTGGGTCCTAAGGCAAACATAATTGGCATCGCTCTTTGGTGCAGACATGAATCTGCAAACAAGTGATGGCTGCACCAAACACCCTGCCCTCCTCTTGGATGCTGAAGTTGAAGTAGTGCTGCATGAGATACTGGCAAGGAGGGCTGTCTTGTGTATAAGCCCACAATTCCATCCCATAGGTCAGAATTGCAGCATGATGTCTCCAGATCTCAGGCCACAGCTGACTGTTAGTGTCCTTGGAGTTGTGTTGCATGACACCAAGTCCTGTTCCCCATTGCCTGCTGACCTACATTTTTTCCCATTCAAGCAATGTCTTGACTTTAAAATTCTTATCATTTTTTTTCAAATTCCTCCATGATCTCAGTTCCCCCCATCTCTGTAATCTTCTCCAACTCCACAACCCTCCAAGATATCTGTGCGCATCTAATTCTGTCTGCTTGAGTACCCCCAATGCTTCACCTTCAGTTGCCATGCTGTGAGTTGCCTGGATTCTAATCTCTAGAATTCCCTCCACTTCTTGACCTCGCTTTCCTCCTTTAAGATATACATTAGAACCATCTTAGGTTCACCTAACCAAATGGGTGCAAATGTCCGGAAAAATTTCTAAGTATTGTCGCAAGTGGGAATTGCAGTGAGCTTCCCGGTGCTTGGCCCAGTGAGGCCAGCAACGTAATTCAACGTTAATTAGTTCACTTAACGAGGCCTCACGCACTTCTCATTGCAAATCAAAGCTCGTCAGCTGATTCGCCGGGATTGTGCTCACCAGCCCCCCCCCCCCGCTAACGAGGTCGAGCAGCCCCTAAGCTGCATTTGCTCAGCCAACCTCAGCCAGCGCTGAGGACACCGGCCCCAAGATTAGGGGACACTGACCTGGAGAGTCTGCTAGACGCTGTGGAGGCCAGGAGGGATGTCATGTTCCCCTGAGGGTCCCAGAGTGTCAGCCAAAGTGCAGCCAGTGCTGCCTGGGATGAGGTGACGGCAGCTGTCAGCTCAGGGAGTATGACCAGGAGGACTGGCCTTCAATGCCGTAAGAAGGTCAACAACCTATACCGGGCAGCACGAGTGAGTAGACACCAACACCATTCCCTCCCCACAAGGGAACATCCACCCCCAAATCCTCATGCGACCCCCAGCCCTTCCTCCACACCCTCCCCCCTCAAGCCTCCCCCAACCCCTCCTTCACACCACTGTGAACCACGCATGTGGCTAATGGTGCCCTCTCTGTCTCCCATCAGGAAAAGCTCTTCCTTAACAGTCGGGAGAGGGCCCAGACTGGCGGAGGGTTGCCGGTCATTAGAATCCTCATCACCTTCCGGGAGCATACCCTGGAGCTGACCGGTGTGGCCGAGAACAGATCGTTTCGCAGGCGGAGGCTGACAGATGCCGCAGAGGTGAGGAACCACCGGGCTCCACCCGGAAGACCTGTCAATCGCAAGTAGTGGTTGTTTTCCTGACTGACCCATCCCTCCCACTGACCAGATGTCCATTATCCCGAAAGCCCTCCAGCCGACGGCGCCGGCCCATCCTGTGCGGCCTCCTTTCCTGACTCTGAGGAGAACACCTCAGAGGAGAGCTTCGAGATTGCCACCTTAGTCATGGCACAGCTGTCATCCTCAGACCCCACCTGCGCAGATACACACACCTCGGTGTGACATAGTGGATAGGCGTCTGAAACACAATCTGGTGAGCACCACACCGCTGATTATGCACATCAGGTGGAGGCAGGAACTCCAAGGCGACACGGCAGTCTTTGAACCCAGGACCCAGCTGGGCCCCAGCCTGATCTTGAGCCTGTGTACAGAGGTAGCCGGAGCTGATGGAGACGATAGGGACCAACCTGGACATTCAGAGGGAGATGTCAGCGTCAGGGGTTCCAGAGGCTAGGGGCTCAGGAGATGGCGCTGGCAATGATTGGCACCGAGGTCAAAACTGCAAGGGTGGTGACCGCAGTGGAGAGGCTGGTGTATGATGTCGCCACCAGTGAAGGTGTCCAAGGCGTCGTGAAGCCATGGGTCTCGGCAGAATGTCCGACTCGCTGGGGGGTGTCACCCAGTACCGGGCCGACCTTAATGAGGTTCTGTGGGACATGTCCTGCTCTCAGATGGGCATGGCCGAGGTGCTGCGGAGCATGGCCCAATCACTGAGGAACATCGCTGATGATATCGACTCTATGGTGCAGACCGTGGAGAAGCACGGGCTGGCAGAGCCAGATGATGCAGGGGTAGCTGGGGCTTGAATCAGCTGCCCCTCAATCCCAAGGTGAACTGCAGGGCCCTATGGGCACCGATCAGGCGGACGGGGTACTGGATCCCAACGTGGACCAGTCCCACGGAGTGGCGACAGTGGCCACCAGCTCCCCTGAGTTTCACCCCGCTGATGAGGCCACGTCTTGAAGTCAACACATGGGACAGGGCTGCATGGCTGTTCATGTGCTGCCGCAAAGTGAGCCAGGGCCCTCTGGCCCCAGAGGACGTCTGCCAGGGGCATCGAAGGCCATGGATCGAGGTAGGCAGCTTGCTGCCTCCACCAGATGTGCATCCTGGGGAAACACCAAGACATAGTAGTAGAGCTAGAAGGGTTAAGCACATTGAGGATCACTGAGGGCACTGGGAAAGGCACCACCGGGAATGGGGTTTGTACAACACGTCAAACGTCTTTTCGCACAACCATTATGATGCCTCTCTCACATCCTTCCACAATGCGGGCTGACTCCCGGATCCTTTGCCCATCTCTCCAGGCTGGGGAGGCCACTGAATGACAGGAGGCCGTTGGATATGGGGAGGCTCTCGGTAATTGTATGGAAATAGGGCTTAAGTGGTGATAATTGGTTTCTCGCCACGCTATGGCGAGATCCCGATTTTGCCTACGGGGGCGGGCCGGTTGCATCGCAAACTGCTTGGCGCCTGGTTTGCATCTCGCTTTTGGCCTCTCTCGCTGCTCACTGGCCTTGTTACGCTTAAGCAACGAGGCCGGAGAATCGCTCCCAATAACTCCTTATGTGGCTCTGTGCTGCCTTCGGTTTTATACTGCTCCAGTGAAGTACCTTTGAATGTTTTATTACATTAGAGGCGCTATACAAGTTCAGGTGTTCTTGCAGCAATTGGCATAGCCTGACACCTGCCTCTCTGCTAATTCAGGCACAAGAAAGCAGATTATTACATTATTCCCAACAAAGTTTGTCAGGGCTTGCTGGCATGTTTGGTGATTTCCTGTTTGCAGAATTTTCTGGAGATACATACATCTGCAGTATATAAGTCAAGTAGCGTAGGATTCAAACAAAAGCTGAGTGCGTTGATATCTCCTCAATGGCTGATCCTTATAACAATATTAATACAATGACTGCAATCTCAACAGAGCATTCCTTACACAGCAGTAAATCATGAGAAGTGGTACACTATATTCTGTTTTTGGCAGGAAAGCAGCAAATCTTTTCTCCTGGAGTGTGAATACAGAATATTCACACTCTAGGAGTTGGAGAAAGGGCAAGAATGAAACGAAAGGACCTTTTCTACTATTTTGGTTTCCTTGCCTTTTAAATCAATATAAGGTAAACGCTACAATCAATTAGGTTCACAATTTTCAAGAGAAACTTGATATAACATTTGAAGCAAAATACATTTAATGAAGTCCTGCTGGGTCCATAGCTGCCACGAAGCGATGGATCTGAAAAAAAAATAAAACACACAAGGTGTAATGACTGATCCATCACATAAAAACCCAGCAAAATAGATCTTCCCATCATCTGTTAATTAAATAATGTCTGTCTCAATAAAAATGCTTAAAGCAAGTGTTAAAAATACCAGTAAAATTGCAAACTGCAACATAACCAAAATTGATACAAATAACTTGTTGGTGGCAGCTAGAAAATTCAGTGTCCATTCCTTCTAACTGAATTGTCGGATGTCTAATGTTCCTCTGGGCATGAACACAAAAATAAAAAGTAAGCCAATTTGATAATTACACAAACTTGAAGAACTTGTCATAGTGCATATATTGTATAATTATCATATAACTATATTGAGTTTACAGAAGCAGCCACACGGGAAGCATTGGGAACAAAATGTTTATTTGTTTGGGTCAGGCTAAGATGTAGTTCAATTAGGTCAAAATTAAATTTACAGTGCATGTATGTAAACGCATAATCTAAATTTACCACACAGTGGTAAATACCTAGTGGAGTGGCGCAGCAACAACAATCTCTCCCTCAATGCCAGCAAAACTAAAGAGCTGGTCATTGACTTCAGGAAGCAAAGTACTGTACACACCCCTGTCAGCATCAACGGGGGTGAGGTGGAGATGGTTAGCAGTTTCAAATTCTTAGGGGTGCACATCTCCAAACATCTGTCCTGGTCCACCCACATCCACGCTACCACCAAGAAAGCACAACAGCGCCTATATTTCCTCAAGAAACTAAGGAAATTCGGCATGTCCACATTAACCAACTTTTACAGATGCACCATAGAAAGCATCCTATCTGGCTGCATCACAGCCTGGTATGGCAACTGCTCGGCCCAGGACCGCAAGAAACTTCAGAGAGTCGTGAATACCGCCCAGTCTATCACATGAACCTGCCTCCCATCCATTGAGTCTATCTACACCTCCGTTGCCTGAGGAAAGCGGGCAGCATAATCAAAGACCCCTCCCACCCAGCCTACTCACTCTACCAACTTCTTCCATTGGGCAGCAGATGCAAAAGTCTGAGAACACGCACGAACAGACTCAAAAACAGCTTCTTCCCCGCTGTTACCAGACTCCTAAATGACCTCATTAACACTACACCCTGTATGCTTCATCCGATGCTGGTGCTTATGTAGTTACATTGTATACTTGTGTTTCCCTACTATGTATTTTCTTTTATTCCCTTTTCTTCCCATGTACTTAATGATCTGTTGAGCTGCTCGCAGAAAAATACTTTTCACTGTACGTTGGTACAAGTGACAATAAACCAATCCAATCCAATCTAATCCAAATAAGATTAGTGAGATTAAGGGTGCAGAGATCCACGTTGGAATATGATGGGCAGGATTCTCCAGTCTCCCAGCAGCGTGTTTCTCAGCTGCGCGCCGTTAACTGGTGGGGGAATTCTATCCTCTCATCATTTGTCAATGGGATCATGCGCATCGTACCACCACCCATATTGCCCCCTGCCCCGAATGAAGCGCCTCCCCCCCGCCCCCGACTGTTGGGGTCCCGGACAGAGGTGCAGCTGCCACGCAAGGATCATGGACGGTGGGACCATGTTAGAACCACGCTGTCGGGAATTTGGCCGGTTGGCAACGGAGCATCGCAGGGCGGGCTTCAGGCAATGGCCTGAGGCAGTGGATACTCGGTGCGACGTACTTCATGAGTACGCTGATTTTGGGGGGGCGGAGAAGTGGGAAACGGGCGCCGGTCCTGATTTTGTGCGCAAAAACACATTCTCCGCCCCATCACCGAACGCGATTTTGGCGTTGGGGATGCAGAGAATCCAGCCCAAGTTTCTCGAAAATGAGGTGAACCAAGTTGGTCCAGTGCCAGTAGGAGACCATTAACAAAATAATTATTGTAGTATCATAAGATTTAAGTTAGCCATGAAAAGCGGCAAGGTATAACCTAAAATTAAAAAATATATACTTAATTTAAGGAAGCCCAATTTGAATGGGGTGGGAACAAATCTGTCTCCGATAAATTGGAGTCACAGGTTGGAATTTTATTGCCCAAGGATGAGTGGGTGGGAGCTATAAAACTGGTTCCATGGTGGCAGTGCCGCATACCACTTCCTATGGGTATTTTATTCGCAGCAGGGAAGGCATGGACACTCTGCTGTGGGTTAATTGAGGTCAAAAGGGCAATAATAACCGTGGGTGATTTTAATCTACATATAAACTGGAAATATCAGATTGGCGGTAGTAGCCTGGATGAGGAATTCATAGAATGTTTTCAAGATGGTTTCTTAGAACAGCACATTCGGGAACCAGAGAGCTGATTATATTAGAACTGAGTGTAATATTAATTGATTATTGACCTCAGAGTTAAGGCACCCCTGTGTAGCAACGACCACAATATGAATGAATTTTACATCCAGTTTGAAAGGTTTGAGTGGGTTTAAGACTAATATTTATATCGAAAATAAGGGCAACTATATGGTCATGAAAGCTGAGCTAGCTGGTGAACTAGGATACTGAGCTAGAGAATAGATCAGTAGAGAAGCAGTCGGTGACATCGAAGGGGATAGTTCTGAATATTCAGATTAAGTAGAAATATACTGGAAAAGAATTGTAAAGGGAGGACCCAACAGTTGTGGTAAATTAAAGAAGTTAGAGAAAGCATAAAACTTAAGGAAAAGACACATGTCTGCGCAAAGATAAGTGACATGTCAGATGACTGGTCAGAATATAAAGAACAGCAGAGATTGACTAAAAGGTTAATCAGGAGAAATAAAAGTTCTTGGTGTAGGGGGGTAACATTTTAGCATGGGTAGAAGATTGACTGGCTGGCTGTAGCAAACAGAGAGTATGTCAAAAATGGATCTTTGTCTGATTGGCAGGATGTGATGAGTGGAGTCCGGCAGGGCTCTGTGCTGGGACCTTCATTTTTTTACAATTTACATCAATGACTTATGAGGAGAGCAAAGGCATCGTAGCTGAATTTGCAGATGACAGAAAGATAGGTTGGAAAGTATCCTCTTCACAACATATAAGGAGCTTGCAGATGATACATAGGTTGAGGGAGAGAGCAAAGATCTGGCAAATGGAGTGTAATGTGGGGAAATGTGAAGTTCTACACTTTGGCAGGAAGAATAAAAATGCCCAGTATCACTTAAATGTAAAATGACTGCAGAATTCGAGGTGAAGAGGTATTTAGGTGTTCTAGTGAATGAGTCACAAAATGTTTGTATGCAGGTACGGCAATGGAATGCTGTCTTATATGAAGAGAGGAATTGAATCTTAATTGAAGGAGGGAGTGATGGGCAAGCTAATGGGGCTAAAGGTAGACAAGTCCCCTGGCCCTGATGGAATGCATCCTAGAGTGCTAAAAGAGATGGCTAGGGAAATTGCAGATGCACTAGTGATAATTTACCGAAATTCACTAGACTCTGGGGTGGTCCCGGTGGATTGGAAATTAGCAAACGTGACGCCACTGTTTAAAAAAGGAGGTAGGCAGAAAGCAGGAAATTATAGGCCAGTGAGTTTAACTTCGGTAATAGGGAAGATGCTGGAATCTATCATCAAGGAAGAAATTGCGAGGCATCTGGATAGAAATTGTCCCATTGGGCAGACGCAGCATGGGTTCGTTAAAGGCAGGTCATGCCTAACTAATTTAGTGGAATTTTTTGAGGACATTACCAGTGCAGTAGATAACGGGGAGCCGATGGATGTGGTATATCTGGATTTCCAGAAAGCCTTTGACAAGGTGCCACACAAAAGGTTGCTGCATAAGATAAAGATGCATGGCATTAAGGGTAAAGTAGTAGCATGGATAGAGGATTGGTTAATTAATAGAAAGCAAAGAGTTGGGATAAATGGGTGTTTCTCTGGTTGGCAATCAGTAGCTAGTGGTGTCCCTCAGGGATCCGTGTTGGGCCCACAATTGTTCACAATTTACATTGATGATTTGGAGTTGGGGACCAAGGGCAATGTGTCCAAGTTTGCAGATGACACTAAGATGAGTGGTAAAGCGAAAAGTGCAGAGGATACTGGAAGTCTGCAGAGGGATTTGGATAGGTTAAGTGAATGGGCTCGGGTCTGGCAGATGGAATACAATGTTGACAAATGTGAGGTTATCCATTTTGGTAGGAATAACAGCAAACGGGATTATTATTTAAACGATAAAATATTAAAGCATGCCGCTGTTCAGAGAGACTTGGGTGTGCTAGTGCATGAGTCACAGAAGGTTGGTTTACAAGTGCAACAGGTGATTAAGAAGGCAAATGGAATTTTGTCCTTCATTGCTAGAGGGATGGAGTTTAAGACTAGGGAGGTTATGTTGCAATTGTATAAGGTGTTAGTGCGGCCACACCTGGAGTATTGTGTTCAGTTTTGGTCTCCTTACTTGAGAAAGGACGTACTGGCACTGGAGGGTGTGCAGAGGAGATTCACTAGGTTAATCCCAGAGCTGAAGGGGTTGGATTATGAGGAGAGGTTGAGTAGACTGGGACTGTACTCGTTGGAATTTAGAAGGATGAGGGGGGATCTTATAGAAACATTTAAAATTATGAAGGGAATAGATAGGATAGATGCGGGCAGGTTGTTTCCACTGGCGGGTGACAGCAGAACTAGGGGGCATAGCCTCAAAATAAGGGGAAGTAGATTTAGGACTGAGTTTAGGAGGAACTTCTTCACCCAAAGGGTTGTGAATCTATGGAATTCCTTGCCCAGTGAAGCAGTTGAGGCTCCTTCATTACATGTTTTTAAGGTAAAGATAGATAGTTTTTTGAAGAATAAAGGGATTAAGGGTTATGGTGTTCGGGCCGGAAAGTGGAGCTGAGTCCACAAAAGATCAGCCATGATCTAATTGAATGGCGGAGCAGGCTCGAGGGGCCAGATGGCCTACTCCTGCTCCTAGTTCTTATGTTCTTATGAAGAATGTTATGCTTCAGTTATTCAGGGCATTGGTGAGACTGCAGCTTGCATTATATGTGTAGTGTTGGTCTCCTTATTAAAGATGTGGCGAACACTTACCCAGACATCAGAGGCTGAATGCGCATGACTGCTGAAGTGTTCCCCGACTGGAAGGGAACATTCCTGCCTGGTGATTGTCGCGCGATGTCCATTCATTCGTTGTCGCAACGTCTGCATGGTCTCGCCAATGTACCACGCTTCGGGACATCCGTTCCTGCAGCGTATGAGGTAGACAACATTGGCGGAGTCGCACGAGTATGTACCGCGTACCTGGTGGGTGGTGTTCTCATGTGTAATGGTGGTATCCATGTCGATGATCTGGCACGTCTTGCAGAGATTGCCATGGCAGGGTTGTGTGGTGTTGTGGTCTCTGTTCTGAAGGCTGGGTAGTTTGCTGCAAACAATGGTTTGTTTGAGGTTGCGCGGTTGTTTGAAGGCAAGTAGTGGGGGCGTGGGGATGACCTTGACAATATGTTCATCTTCATTGATGATGTGTTGAAGGCTGCGAAGAAGATGTCGTAGTTTCTCCGCTCTGGGAAAGTATTGGACAACGAAGGGTACTCTGTCGGTTGTGTCCCGTGCTTGTCTTCTGAGGAGGTTGGAGCGGTTTTTTGCTGTGGCGCGTTGGAACTGTTGATCGATGAGTCGAGCACCATATCCCGTTCGTACAAGGGCTGTTCCCCTTCAAACCAAGTATACCGTTCTTGATGCTGTTGGGGGGGATGACCTTCCAGGGGAATGCCCTAGCGGCCGGGTCTCTGGCACTGAGTCTGGCTCTGGGGCTCAGAAGGGAAGGGGGGAGAATGGAAAAGCAATAGTGATGGGAGACTCAATGGTTAGGGGAATAGATAGGAGATTCTGTGGGCGCGAGGGAGACTCCCGGAAGGTATGTTGCCTTCCAGGTGAAAGGGCCAGGGATGTCTCGGATCGTTTCTTCAGGATCCTTAAGGGGGAGGAGAAGCAGCCAGAAGTCGTGGTGCACATTGGTACCAACGACGTAGGTAGGAAAAGGGGTGTGGTTGTAATAAACAGGTTTAGGGAGTTAGGCTGGAAGTTAAAAGCCAGGACAGACAGAGTTGTCATCTCTGGTTTCTTGCCGGTGCCACGTGATAGCAAGGCTAGGAATAGGGAGAGAGTGAAGTTGAACACGTGGCTGCAGGAATGGTTTAGGAGGGAGGGCTTCAGGTATTTGGATAATTGGAGCGCATTCTGGGGAAGGTGGGACCTGTACAAGCAGGACGGTTTGCATCCAAACCAGAGGGGCACCAATATCCTGGGAGGGAGGTTTTCTAGTTCTCTTCGGGAGGGTTTAAACTAATTTGGCAGGGAAATGGTCCAGCAACTAAGGTAGCCGATGTTCAGGACGTCAAAGCACGTAGTGAGGCAGTGGGGAAGGTAACACTGACAAAGGAGAGTACTTGCAGGCACCGAGATGGATAGAAGTGTGTATACTTAAACGCAAGAAGCATCAGCAATAAGGTGGACGAACTTAAGGCATGGATCGGTACTTGGGACTACGATGTGGTGGCCATCACGGAAACTTGGATAGAAGAGGGGCAGGAATGGTTGTTGGAGATTCCTGGTTATAGATGTTTCTATAAGGTTAGGGAGGGTGGTAAAATAGGGGGGGGGGGGGGTTGCATTATTAATTCGAGATAGTATAACAGCTGCAGAAAGGCAGTTCGAGGAGGATCTGCCTACTGAGGTAGTATGGGTTGAAGTCAGAAACAGGAAAGGAGCAGTCATCTTGTTGGGAATTTTCTATAGGCCCCCCAATAGCAGCAGAGATGTGGAGGAACAGATTGGAAAACAGATTTTGGAAAGGTGCAGAAGTCACAGGGTAGTAGTCATGGGTGACTTCAACTTCCCAAATATTGAGTGGAAACTCTTTAGATCAAATAATTTGGATGGGGTGGTGTTTGTGCAGTGTGTCCAGGAAGCTTTTCTAACACAGTATGTAGATTGTCCGACCAGAGGGTCAAGTTATAGATTTGTTAGTGGGGGAGCATTTTGGAGATAGTGACCACAATTCTGTGACTTTCACTTGAGTAATGGAGAGGGATGGGTGCGTGCAACAGGGCAAGGTTTACAATTGGGGGAAGGGTAAATACGATGCTGTCAGACAAGAACTGAAGTGCATAAGTTGGGAACATAGGCTGTCAGGGAAGGACACAATTGAAATGTGGAACTTGTTCAATGAACATACTACATGTCCTTGATATGTATGTCCCTGTCAGGCAAGGAAGAGATGGTCGAGTGAGGGAACCATGGCTGACAAGAGAGGTTGAATTTGAATGTCTTGTTAAGAGGAAGAAGGATACTTATGTAAGGCTGAGGAAATAAGGTTCAGACAGGGTGCTTGAGGGATACAAGATAGCCAGGAGGGAACTGAAGAAAGGGATTAGGGGAGCTAAGAGAGGACATGAAAATTCTTTGGCGAGTAGAATCAAGGAAAACCCCAAGGCCACATATGTGAGAAATATGAGAATAGCTAGAGCGAGGGTGAGTCCGATCAAGGACAGTAGCGGGAGGTTGTGTGTTGAGTCAGAAGAGATAGGAGAGGTCTTAAACAAGTACTTTTCTTCAGTATTTACGAATGAGGGGGGCCATATTGTCAGACAGGACCGTGTGAAACAGACTAGTAAGCTCGAGGAGATACTTGTTAGGAAGGAAGATGTGTTGGGCATTTTGGAAAACTTGAGGATAGACAAGTCCCCCGGGCCTGATGGGATATATCCAAGGATTCCATGGGAAGCAAGAGATGAAATTGCAGAACCGTTGGCAATGATCTTTTTGTCCTCATTGTCAACAGGGGTGGTACCAGGGGATTGGAGAGTGGTGAATGTCATGCCCCTGTTCCAAAAAGGGAATAGGGATAACCCTGGGAATTACAGGCCAGTTAGTCTTACTTCAGTGGTAGGCAAAGTAATGGAAAGGGTACTGAGAGATAGGATTTCTGAGCATCTGGAAAGACACTGCTTTATTAGAGATAGTCAGCACAGATTTGTGAGGGGTAGGTCTTGCCTCACAAGTCTTATTGAATTCTTTGAGGTGACCAAGCACGTGGATGAAGGTAAAGCAGTGGATGTGGTGTACATGGATTTTAGTAAAGCATTTGATAAGGTTCCCCGTAGTAGGCTTATGCAGAAAGTAAGGAGCCATGGGATAGTGGGAAATTTGGCCAGTTGGATAACGAACTGGCTAACCGATAGAAGTCAGAGAGTGGTGGTGGATGGCAAATATTCAGCCTGGAGCCCAGTTACCAGTGGCGTACCACAGGGATCAGCTCTGGGACCTCTGCTTTTTGTGATTTTCATTAATGACTTGGATGAGGAAGTTGAAGGGTGGGTCAGTAAATTTGCAGACGATATGAAGATTGGTGGAGTTGTGGGTAGTGAGGAGGACTGTTGTCGACTGCAAAGAGACATAGATAGGATGCAGAACTGGGCTGAGAAGTGGCAGATGGAGTTTAACCCTGAAAAGTGTGAGGTTGTCCATTTTGGCAGGACAAATATGAATGCAGAATACAGGGTTAACGGTAGGTTTCTTGGCAATGTGGAGGAGAAGAGAGATCTTGGGGTCTATGTTCATAGATCTTTGAAAGTTGCCACTCAAGTGGATAGAGCTGTGAAGAAGACCTATGGTGTGCTAGCGTTCATTAGCAGAGGGATTGCATTTAAGAGCTGTGAGGTGATGATGCAGCTGTATAAAACCTTGGTTAGGCCACATTTGGAGTACTGTGTGCAGTTCTGGTCGCCTCATTTTAGGAAGGATGTGGAAGCTTTGGAAAAGGTGCAAAGGAGATTTACCAAGATGTTGCCTGGAATGGAGAGTAGGTCTTATGAGGAAAGGTTGAGGGTGCTCAGCCTTTTCTCATTAGAACGGAGAAGGATGAGGGGCGAATTGATAGAGGTTTATAAGATGATGAGGGGAATATATAGAGTAGATAGTCAGATAAAAGCAAATTACTGCGGATGCTGGAATCTGAAACGAAAGGGAAAATGCTGGAAAATCTCAGCAAGTCTAGCAGCATCTGTAGGGAGAGAAAAGAGCTAACGTTTCGAGTCCGATGACTATTTGTCAAAGCTCAAGACAAGCTTGAGACAAAGACAAAACCAGCTTTGACAAAGAGTCATCGGACTCGAAACGTTAGCTCTTTTCTCTCCCTACAGATGCTGCCAGACTTGCTGAGATTTTCCAGCATTTTCCCTTTCGAGTAGATAGTCAGAGACTTGTTCCCCGGGTGGAACAAACCATTATAAGGGGACATAAATTTAAGGTGAATGGTGGAAGATATAGGGGGGATGTCAGAGGTAGGTTCTTTACCCAGAGAGTAGTGGGGGCATGGAATGCACTGCCTGTGGAAGTAGTTGAGTCAGAAACATTAGGGGCCTTCAAGCGGCTATTGGATAGGTACATGGATTACGGTAGAATGATGGGGTGTAGATGAATTTGTTCTTAATCTCGGACAAAAGTTCAGCACAACATCGTAGGCCGAAGAGCCTGTTCTGTGCTGTATTTTTCTATGTTCTATGTTCATTGACTAGTTGACTGTGTATTTAGGAATCTGGGCCCCTGAACCACAAAGATCTTCAAAAAGGATAGTGAAGGACCTCAAGAGGGTACAGATCGGGCTGTGGGGCGACTCGGGAGAGTCAATAAAGCCTTTTGAAAAGGCATACTGGACTCAGATTTATAAACAGAAGCATCGAATACAAAACCAAGGGAGCTAGGGGAAGCAGTGGCATCGTGGTATTGTCGCTGAACTAGTAATCCAGAGTCATGCTCTGGAGCCTTCCTTATCATAGAACCACAACAGGGGAATGTGAGAGGTAAGCTTCAGAAATGTGGCCAGTAGTGGTTGCATGCCAGGAGGGAGCTGCCATTAGACATGGGCCTTTCATAGTGCATAAGAAATCAACCATCTCTTGCATTCTTGGCTCTCAGGTACAAAACAAAGACATGTGTGTGCACCCAAGAAATCCTGTTATACATTTGGGTGCCGGAGAAACAATTACAGTGGGCAATACTCGAATGGGTTTGGTGGTGGTGTTGTCGCTTGCTTCTCCCGAATGGATCTCGCTGCCGTCTCGCGCTCACCTCCGCTTCTGCCGTTCCTCCCGTCTTTATTCTCCTTGTTCCCTATTCTTGGAGATGCCATGTTCGTTATTGTATCCCGTGCCTTCCTTCCGGCTCTCATTTCTCTGCTTCCCTCCCACCTCCCTGGTTCTCCTCTCTTGTTCCCTGTCTCTTCCCTCCCCCCCCCCCCCCTCCTGTGGTTCGCCTTTCTTTCCTCTTAGGTTTAGCTGATCCCCCCTTCCCGGTCTATCTCTCCCTCTCATGCTCTGGCGAGCTGGTGCACAATACCCTAAGTTATTCTATTTAAGTTTTTATTGTACTTTTTTCTATTATTCATTATTTTCTTTTCTTTGGTATTTTGGGGTGTGCCCTTCTCTTCTGTATATGTGCATATATATAAATATATATCTGTTTCTTATCCTGTGTACATAACGGTAAATATACTTTGTTCAAAAACCCAATAAAAAACATTTAAGAAATCCTGTTATGAAACTGAGTGTTGTTTGTTTGGTCATCACGGTAATAAAAACACCTGAATTTGCTGTACGGTTGCGCTTTAGTAATGGTATATTAACAAAGTACACCATTGTTAATATGTAGAAGTTCCAGGAAATAGAATAAAAAAGCACCTGAAGCAAAAGAGAAAGGGAAAAGGTGTAGGATTAAGCTGCGTTACTCTTGCAGACAGCCACCATGATGGTATGAATAGTTTCTTTCTGTGCTGTGATCATTCTATGATTCCATGATTCATTGCTCAAGAATATTTAAATCTAAATAAATGTTAAAATAATGCAGTTTTAACATAAATATTTCACAGCAAATGATTAAAAAATTATATTACAGAAAGTACAAGACATTTGGCCCTACCATTATAAATCGGTGAACACAGAGGCCAGCTCGTGTGAGAACTCGGTTTCGGAGAAAGGGAAGGTGAGGCAATGTACAAATCATTAGTTGGCAGCAACTTATGATTAACCTGAAAAATACAAAAAAACCGTACTAAGATAAAAAATAAAGTGACTTTTTACATTTATTCATATATATTTTATTAAAAGCCAACTGAAGATATCACATCTAATCTTTCCATCTTACTCTCATGACATCTCAAACTGCACCACAACCAATGAAGTATATCAAGTCTGGCATAGTTTTCATGCAGGAAACCACAGCATAGGAACCCACAAACTACAAATGGGCTGACTGCTGAATGATCAGCATTGCCTGAAGGCAGATTATTAGCCAGGGAACTATGAAACTTTCTTCAAACAGCACCATGAGATCTTGTTAATCAAACTAAACAGGCAGATAGGCACTCGGTGTCATATCTTATCTGAAACAGGGCAGGCATGAAATTCATATCTTCAGGGCCACTGGACATGGCTCTGCAAAGATCCATCATTGTTTTGCTCAACGTGTTGTGCCACCAACCTCTTCCAGTGAGACCTCTCCAAAATGACATCTGAGCAGGTATCCTCAACATGCACAGGGAGTCTGTGAAGCAGTAATATCTTGAAGTCACACTGCCCATTCTGCTGATGCAACAGCAACATACTCAGTTTGTACTATACTGGTCCTAGCGAAGAGTGCATTAATGAATACATCACTCTTCAAATAACTTTGCAGAGATGCAAGATGAACTTTGTACCAGCATTCCTGAAAGGGCAGGAACCCAAATTGCAAGTAACATAATTTTTAAGATCTTCTGCAATTGCAAAATATTTGAAAATGCTCTGAATTGTTTTTGCAGGTACTGTGGTGAATTTCTGGACTTTTCAGTGTTGCATGCATCCAGTCAAGAGGACAGCTGAATTGGTGAGCAATCCACACACGGCTCAAAAAGCAATAGGGAATGCAACAGTAGTGCCTCAGAGTCTGCAGCATAACAGGGAAATGTGGCAGAGGTTGCGGAGAGGGGAAGATCTGTGCCATGCCCATTGCTAAATTGATGTCAAAATCCTCCATGCTTCTTGAGTGAGGTTCTCTGGTGCGCCAGTCTATCTTAGTGTGCATACCCATCAGTACTCGTCTATACGCTGCCTCACTAAGATCCTCATCTGAATTATCTGCAGTAGAACTTGTCTGTGACCATGTAGTCCAAGGAAGCTGGCAAATTAACCATCCTTTATTACTGCCCTAGCTTCAGTATACCTGTGCCCACAGGACTCATCACTTATTTATTCTGAGTCTACTCTAGCTTCCAAAGGACATACAGCGTCAGTATCTGAGCTGGTGGTTGCAAATGAATGCCAGATCAAGTGACAGGATCTCTTTACAATTGTTGTGCTATTGTTTCTCTTCTTCCTTGGGCAATTGTGTCTTGTTGTTCAACTTTCCATAATTTAAATTCCACCAATATTATTCCGTGAAGCTTTCCTTTAAGACGGACAGTTTGCTTTTAGGAAGAGCAGGCCTCACAACATGCTTTCTGGTGAACGTACAGGCAGCCTGCAGCGCAAAGAAGGATGATGCAGCACAGGACCCATTTGGCCATATATAATCATACAGCTGAAGTGGTGCATCGAATGTTGCCCATCTTGATCAGAATTAGTGTAGGCTGGACATGAAATGTGAACTCTGTGCCCAAATATCAGGGGACATGAATTTCTAGCCCAGCATCTCCTGCAATGCAGCACTCCTTTAGTAATTCACTGAAGTATTACCTCAGATTCAGTCCTGGAATATTGATTGAACCAAAACCTTTTGACTCAATAGAGTATTACCAACTGTAAGAATTCAGGAGGGAAGCTGAGGAACCTTTACTCTTGTGGGTTTGAGCCACATTTATGTTGAAGGTTAAATGGGAGCATAGAAGTCAGTACCTAGTCTGCAAACTGTAGATACACAGTACACCTAAAAATAGTTTCGAACAAAATTATTTAAATCAAAGTAGGCATGAGATGTTAGAAATATATATTAAAGGGCACAATAATCAAACTGTCATGACAAATCTCAATGCCTACAATTTTGCCCCCCCCCCATCCCACCTCATGTGCACAGGGCATCTCTGGGCCCGATCACCGCCGCACAAAAAATGCCAACTTGGCATTGCCAGCCTGGCAGTGCCCCTTCCAGCTGACAGTGTCACATGGACACCTTGGCAGTGCCAGGCTGGCACCCAGGTGGCACTGCCAGGGTGCCAAGTTGGCACCAGCAGTGCCTGGATGCTATCCTACCAAGAAGACAATCATCTGGGGGCCTCCAATCGCCTGGGAGACCCTCACGGGTGCCATTCCATCTGGCATGCATTCATGGAGACCACTACTGAGGTCTCCAAGGCGAAGAGGATGAATCCTAATGCCTTGGTTACCTCAAGGAACTGCCTATTAGAGTGTGACTAGCTGTCTCACTTTAATATACAGATTCGCCAAAAAGTGATCCCACTCACAATGGGTGGGCTTCACATCGTGACGTCTCGCGAGATCGCGTTTGATCCTGCGAGGTATGGCAAGCCGGGTAGATCCTGGAAGCAGGGAGTCCAGGCAGTTACTGGCCACGTTGCGCCACAGCATGCTGCTTTTCAGGTGTGGCCGGCAGATTGTGCCTGCATCTTAACATAAACAAGGGTAGAACACCTTTAAGATAAATGACCATCGGTTTCAATTGCTCATTACAAAATTAAAGGTTTTCTAAATGAACAAAAACATTGGAAACACTCAGCAGGTGAGTCAGTATTTCAGCATTTTGCAATTTTCTTGTTTCAAAATGTTAGCATGTGCAGTGTTTTATCTTTCTCCTTTATAAAGAGAGACTTAATGTCAACAATAATGGTTTAACAAGAAATGCTTTCAGAATTTTCAATCTGTTTCTAACGCACAATTTGAACCAATTATTTTGCATTAATAGCACAAATTGTTAAACTACACTGCTGGAAAATAATATCTGATATTCAAGGGATTTAATATTAAAATGCGGAAACTATATATTACTCCACAATAAATTTAACATAAAAGCTGAAAAGAAATATGTAAACATTTACGAATGCTGGACACTGAACCCATGTATAATTTGTACAAGAACTCAATTTTACTTAAATTAACCAAATACTGCAAATCTGAAACAAAAACATTAAATGTTAGAAATATTCGATAGGTCAGGCAGCATTAGTGGAAAGTAAGATGGGGTGGGGGTGAAATTTTAACCTGGATGAGTGGTAGATTTAGGTGTTGGTTGGGGCAGTTGAATGGACAAAAAACCTTTTGAGTGCACTGAGGACCAGCTTACCGTTTTATTGAGGTACGGCTAGGGTGGGCAGTCAATCTGCTCCCGGGATGTGGGTTGGCATTTTAAATAGGTTAACGAGGTTGGAAGCTTCCAATTTAATCTCCTTAGAAGCTTAAGTGTGGCCAGCTGGGTTTACTGAGCCTTGGGAAATCGAGCAGCCACAGTGAGAAGAGGACAGGGCTTGGAAAGAAGACAAGTGCCTTCATACTACTCCTTTGGCCTATGAAAAGCAGGAGTGTTTCCTTGCAGCCCCTGAAGAATCAGACAACCCCTCATACAAAACCCACCCACCTGTCTCAGGAATTGGACACCCATCTGGATTCAATACCCCACACCCCCAGCCCCGGGAAAAGTGACTGCATCAACTAGTTCTATAACCTCCTTCATTGTGGAAATTTCAAAAGGAAATCTGTCAGGACAAAAAAGCACTCATGGTGGAGCTCTGAGTGCATCAGTAAATAAAACGTAATCCCAACCCCCCTTCCCACATAATTTTAATATTTCAGCTCAATCAGGTCAATGATCTTTCACCGGAATTTCTGTTTACTTAAATGAGCATTTTCTCTGGACACTTACATGTCTTATTACAAATGGAGGTTTATTATCTGTTTCCTTTTTAAATTGATAAGGTCCTAGGTTGAGATGTGCAAGTCTCTGATTGGCATCCTCTGAGAGCGCTGCCATCCGTCTTTTGGTATATGGTGATAGAGACCGTGTCTGGGATGCTATTGTGGGTTGCTTATAGCTGTCATCTTTGCTGATCTCTCCGGGGAAAGTTGATGATTTTGCCATAGATTTCTTGACTGGGGAGGATTGTAGTTCCAAATTCTTGTTATCCCCCTAAACAAAGAAGTTACAAAAACATTTTTTTTCCCAATGACATTAATAGTCAATCAAGAAGAACGTCACAAAATATTGTGGAGTATATTAATACAATCTTTAGAACAAACAATCATCTTTGAAAAGTGAGAAACATTTTAGAACATACTCATTTTAGACAATCACATAAAAGACAAATCATATTTCAGAAGCAAGAAAAATGAGATTTTAGTCAGCAGTAATTTTCTTCCTCCAGGCTAAGCAAAACACTAAAAATTGTTAACTGCCTCTGAAAAGAATCACTGCATAATTTCATAATAGCATTACATTGGTGGAAAAATAAAATAACTTTTGCATTTCAATTTTTGGAAACTTGATAGAAGTCAATTTTAACAAAAATAAAACCACATTAGACAGAATATAATACAAACTGGCTATTGCACAATCAGTGCTTGTAGATTTCACTTATTTTCTTGGACTTTTCTCCTTAGTGATTTGTGCTTAACATACTATACACAAGCACAGTATTCAGCAAGAATTTTAAAATTTTTTTAAAAATAGCAACAATGACCATTTCTTCTTGTTTATAATTTATTCAGAAAAAGAGAATGGAGAAGTGCAAGTGACGTTGGCTGTTCCTGGCATGTTCTTCTATACACTTCATTGAACTAGGGTCGCTCATTTGGATTGATTGAGAAGTGAGGGATATGCTGGGAGATGAGGTTAGTTTGTGGTTGAATACAATTCTCTGGATGGTAATGTCCCACAACACCTGTGGACAGTTTTGAGCTGCTACTGGTTTTGAATTTATCCAATTTAGCATGGTGGTATGTGACAAAATGGAGGGCTTACCTCACTTACGAAGAAAGGACATCCTGAATTTTATGTTCCCAGGTCGGTATGCGCCCGACCTTAACGCACGTGAAATTGCATGGAATGTCGTTGGGCATGCATCCCAACATCATCACGGACATGTGCAATATTGATGTTGATGAGCACGCGAATGAGTCAGTCGCATCTAATTTTCAAAATTAATTTACGGGATGTGGGCATGACTGGTTAGACCTGCATTTATTGCCCATCCCTAGTTGCCCTTCAGAAGGTGGTGGTGAGTTGCCTTCTTGAACTGCTGCAGTCCTTCAGGTGTAGGTACACCTACTGTGCTGTTAGGAAGGGAGTTCCAGGATTTCGCCCCAGCGACAATGAAGGAACAGTGATATATTTCCAAGACAGGGTGGTGAGTGACTTGGAGGGCAGCCTCCAGGTGGTGGGGTTCCCTGGTATCTGTTGCTCTTGTCCTTCTAGATGGTACTGGTCATGGGTTTGGAAGGTGCTGTCGAAGGAACCTTGGTGAGTTACTGCAGTGCATCTTGGGGCTGGTTTAGCACAGGACTAAATAGCTGGCTTTTAAAGTAGACCAAGGCAGGCCAGCAGCACGGTTCAATTCCCGTCTCCCCGAACAGGCCGGAGTGTGGCGACTAGGGGCTTTTCACAGTAACTTCATTTGAAGCCTACTTGTGACAATAAGCGATTTTCATTTCATTTTCATTTCATTTCATTTGTAGATGGTACACACAGCTGCCACTGTTCATCGGTGGTGGAGGGTTTGAACGTTTGTGAAAAGAAGAGCAAACAAGCGGCTGCTTTGTCCTGGATGGTGGCGAGCTTCTCGAAGATTGTTGGAGCTGCACTCATCCAGGCAAGTGGAGAGTATTCCATTACACTCCTGACTTGTGTCTTGTAGATGGTGGATAGGCTTTGGGGGGGGGAATCAGAAGGTAAGCTACTCGCCGTAGTAATTGATAATTAAAGGGCAATGTAGGCCATTAAAAAGCCTATTAACACAGATTCTGCACTCGTCGCACTGGCAAAAAGGCTGGCATTAATGTTTTTATAAATTTGTCATCCAAGGGCGAGATAAAATATTCCCGGAGCACAAGTATTTTCATATGTGATTTTGCCGCTGTCATATTTCTGGGTTTTGCCAGATTTCGTTTTGATTGCGATTGCTTTCTAAGCTGGTTCACCTACAAATCTGTGTCAAAGTTCTAACGAAAAAGATCACTCTGTATAAATGATGGGGAACATTGGCATTTGAAAAAGATATTGGCTTTGAAAATCCATGGCCATTAATGCGGAGGGGGGGTGGGCAGTTGAGCTGAGGGTAGGGTCTCTTTGAACATCAGACTCCCCATGACTCAAGCCTTCATTATGATCCAGCATACAGATACGGCAGGTTTGCCATCGGCAATATCCCAATTGACTCAGCAGCAAATATAGAAAATGAGCAGATCCCCGTATAATTAAAGATTTTTTTGTTTTAAAAAATGGATTCCTCTACAAAGGGAAACAACCACACTTTGTTTGCAGACACCCTATGCCCCTTCCCTCATTTCATGCCCTCCTCCCTTCCTACCATGGACACTAGCTGCGCCACTTCAGCCAGTCAGCCCAGAGTTGTTGAAACAGCAGGTGGACTAGATGTGCTCTTGATGGCATGGGTGTCTACCATGTTGGAACATTCAGCTCTCTAGAGTTCAGTAGGTTAAAGGCTCAAGTTCCATTCCAGAGAGTTGAGCATGTGGGTTCACCTTCCTAGCAGTCCTGAGAGAGTGCTGTACTGTTTATGCTGCTGGTATTCAGGTGAGATATTAATCTTAGACCATGTCCACCCTCTCAGATGGATGTAAAAGATCCAACACTGGTGTCTATATGGGAACTATATGGGAATGTGCATAAATTGGCTGGCTGGCACATTTTCCACATTATAGGAGTGGCCACACTTCAAAAAGCAGTCAGGCACTCTGGGATGTCCTGAAGCTATGGAAGGTGCTGGAGAAATGCTTATCCATTATCTTTTCTTCCTTCAATTATGTAAGTAGAAGAAGGGATCCCCCCCATCAATGATGTAAGGAGAAGAAGGGAACCTCCCCCCAAACAACACTTTCTCCATTCCCCCACTTGCAGATTCCTCACTGCTGCCACAAAGTTTAGTTGGATCAGTGGCAGATGTTGGACAGGACCTGTAGATTTTCAAGGCATATTTCAGAGCTATTATATACAAATACATTGAGTCAATACAAGGGGCGGTACAGTGGCACAGTGATTAGCACTACTGCCTCACAGCTCCAGAGTCCTGGGTTCAATTCGGGCCTTGGGTGATTGTCTGTGTGGTGTTTGCACTTTCTCCCATGTCTGGGTGCTCCGGTTTCCTCCCACAGTCCAAAGATGTGCAGGTTAGGTGGATTGGCCATGCTAAATTTCCCCTCAGTGTACAAAAGATTAGGTGGGGTTACTGGGTTGCAGGGATAGGTGGAGGTGTGGGCTTAAGTAGTGTGCACTTTCCAAGGGCCGGTGCAGACTCGATGGGCCGAATAGCCTCCTTTTGCACTGTAAATTCTATGATTCCATGAGTCAATTATTAAAGATTTTAAAGGGCAGCAGGGTGGCACAGTGGACCCGGGTTCGAATCCCGGCTCTGGGTCACTGTCCGTGAGGAGTTTGCACATTCTCCCCGTGTCTGCGTGGGTTTCACCCCCACAACCCAAAAGATGTGCAGGATAGGTGGATTGGCCACGCTAAATTGCCCCTTAATTGGAAAAAATAATTGGGTACTCTAACTTTATTTTTTTTTAAATTAAAGATTTTAATTAGGATCATTTTATAGCTGAAAAGCTGCAGTATTAACCCCAAATTTGTTTCCATGTTGAAGGACCTATTTGTATTTCTATTCACTAGAAGATTAATTGAAGTCACCAAAGTCCTGGAGGGTACCATTGTACCCAGTGGCTGACTCATTCCCACCCCTGCCTGCAATGTCAGGCCAACTGGAAGGTTGTGTTTTATGCTGGGAGGGCCTTAATTGGTCACGCAGCATAAAATCGAGTTGAGAAAGCGATCTCGCCCAGGAGCGGATTCTACACCTGCTACCAGGCCCGCCAACTTCGCACGCAAGCCAACCATGAGATTCGAGCCTTGGTCTCCACAAGGATGTGTGATGGTCACTCCTACCAATACTGTTATGGCCAGATGCATCTATAACAGGCAGACCAGTTCAGACTATGTCAAGTAGGCTATTTCCTCTTACCAGTTCTCTCACCATCTGTTACAAGACTAATCTGGCAGCTGACTCCTTGAAAATTGGTCACCTGAGTCTGTGATGCTACCAGTAAACCACTCCTGGTGATAAATGTTGAAGTTTCCACTTGGATTACATTCTATTTCTTTATTATCTTCAGTGCTTCTCCCAAATGGTGTTGAGTAGTTGGGCAAAAGGTGGAAATCAGCAGGTGGTTTATTTGACCATGTTTGATTTGAAACCTTAAAACCACAAAGCCATGGGTTCTAGACTCACTGTCGAGAACTCCTGGGAACAAGTATGCCACACCTTTGGTGAATCGGTCCTGCTGGTGGAGCAACAAATGCTTTAGGATGGTGATAGGCCGAAAATTCAGGTTGGGGGGGCTGGGTCTCCACCTTTCCACTGCCGATGGTATTTTACCAATGGCAGAGAAGGTCGCCAATGGCCATCCTTAACAGTGGCTAATTGAAGCCCTTAAGTGGCCAGTTAAGGGTCTCTTAAGAGCCTCTTCCCATCAATAGTATTTTACCAGTGGCAGATGGGTCCTCCACCACATGGGGAGAAACTGACAATGTCCTTGTGAGCTTGGAGGGGGTGGGTGCCTCCGACCTCCTGACTGGGCACCATTAGGCCCCGACAAGAGCACTCCTCCATAGCAATATCTTTGTCCCACCTTTAGCAACTAGACCCTCTGATTCAGCAGGGCTTGCTTGATTGGCCCCAGTGAGCCCAACCCCACTTAGCTCATTTTTGGTGTGGTGTCTGTTATGGGCCAGGGCTTAAAAACTCCAAAGTGTATTATGGAGTTCACCTGACCTATAGATTTTTTAGATTGGATTGGATTTGTTTATTGTCACGTGTACCGAGGTACAGTGAAAAGTATTTTTCTGCGAGCAGCTCAACAGATCATTACGTACATGGGAAGAAAAGGGAATAAAAGAAAATACATAGTAGGGCAACACAAGGTATATAATGTAACTACATAAGCACCGGCATCGGGTGAATCATACAGGGGTGTAGTGTTAATGAGGTCAGTCCATAAGAGGGTCGCTTAGGAGTCTGGTAACAGCGGGGAAGAAGTTGATTTTGAGTCTGTTCGTGCATGTTCTCAGACTTCTGTATTTCCTGCCTGATGGCAGCCCACTTCTCAGCCCAGTTCTGCATCCTATCTATGTCTCTTTGCAGCCGACAACAGTCCTCCTCACTACCCACAACTCCACCAATCTTCATATCGTCTGCAAATTTACTGACCCACCCTTCAACTTCCTCATTCAAGCCATTAATGAAAATCACAAACAGCAGAGGGGCCAGAACTGATCCATGTGGTACGCCACTGGTAACTGGGCTCCAGGCTGAATATTTGCCATCCACCACCACTCTCTGATTTCTATCGGTTAGTCAGTTCGTTATCCAACTGGCCAAATTTCCCACTATCCCATGCCTCCTTAATTTCTGCATAAGCCTACCATGGAGAACCTTATCAAATGCCTTACTAAAATCCATGTACACCACATTCACTGCTTTACCTTCATCCACGTGTTTGGTCACCTCCTCAAAGAATTCAATAAGACTTGTGAGGCAAGACAGACCCCTCACAAATCCGTGCTGACTATCCCTAATCAAGCAGTGTATTTCCAGATGCTCAGAAATCCTATCCCTCAGTACCCTTTCCATTACTTTGCCTACCACCGAAGTAAGACTAACTGGCCTGTAATTCCCAGGGTTATCCCTATTCCCTTTTTGGAACAGGGGCACGACATTCGCCACTCTCCAATCCCCTGGTACCACCCCTGTTGATAGTGAGGACGAAAGGATCATTGCCAACGGCTCTGCAATTTCATCTCTTGCTTCCCATAGAATCCTTGGATATATCCCGTCAGGCCCGGGGGACTTGTCTATCCTCAAGTTTTCCAAAATGCCCAGCACATCTTCCTTCCTAACAAGTATCTCCTCGAGCTTACCAGTCTGTTTCACATTGTCCTCTCCAACAATATGGCCCCTCTCATTCGTAAATACTGAAGAAAGGTACTCATTCAAGACCTCTCCTATCTCTTCTGACTGAGTACACAATCTCCCGCTACTGTCCTTGATCGGACCCACCCTCGCTCTCGTCATTCTCATATTTCTCACACATGTGTAAAAGGCCTTGGGGTTTTCCTTGATTCTACCCACCAAAGAATTTTCATGCCCTCTCTTAGCTGTCCTAATCCCTTTCTTCAGTTCCCTCCTGGCTATCTTGTATCCCTCAAGCGCCCTGTCTGAACCTTATTTCCTCAGCCTTACATAAGTATCCTTCTTCCTCTTAACAAGACATTCAACCTCTCTTGTCAACCATGGTTCCCTCACTCGACCATCTCTTCCCTGCCTGACAGGGACATACATATCAAGGACATGTAGTATGTTCCTTGAACAAGTTCCACATTTCAATTGTGTCCTTCCCTGACAGCCTATGTTCCCAACTTATGCACTTCAGTTCTTGTCTGACAGCATCATATTTACCCTTCCCCCAATTGTAAACTTTGCCCTGTTGCACGCACCTATCCCTCTCCATTACTAAAGTGAAAGTCACAGAATTGTGGTCACTATCTCCAAAATGCTCCCCCACTAACAAATCTATCACTTGCCCTGGTTCATTACCAAGTACCAAATCCAATATGGCCTCCCCTGTGGTCTGACAATCTACATACTGTGTTAGAAAAGCATCCTGGACACACTGTACAAACACCACCCCATCCAAATTATTTGATCTAAAGAGTTTCCACTCAATATTTGGGAAATTGATGTTACCCATGACTACTACCCTGTGACTTCTGCATCTTTCCAAACTCTGTTTTCCAATCTGTTCCTCCACATCTCTGCTGCTATTGGGGGGCCTATAGAAAACTCCCAACAAGGTGGCTGCTCCTTTCCTATTTCTGACTTCAACTCATACTACCTCAGTAGGCAGATCCTCCTCGAACTGCCTTTCTGCATCTGTTACACTATCTCTAATTAATAATGCAACCCTCCCCCCAACCTCTTTTACCACCCTCCCTAATCTTAATGAAACATCTATAATCAGGAACCTACAACAACCATTTCTGCCCCTCTTCTATCCAGGTTTCCGTGATGGCCACCACATCGTAGTCCCAAGTACCGATCCATGCCTTAAGTTTGCCCACCTTATTCCTGATGCTTCTTGCGTTGAAGTATACACACTTCAACCCATCTCCGTGCCTGCAAGTACTCTCATTTGTCAGGGTTACCTTCCCCACTGCCTCACTACACGCTTTGACGTCCTGAACATCGGCTACCTTAGTTGCTGGACTACAAGTCCGGTTCCCATTCCCCTGCCAAATTAGTTTAAACCCTCCCGAAGAGTACTAGAAAACCTCCCCCGGGATATTGGTGCCCCTCTGTTTTGGATGCAACCCGTCCTGCTTGTACAGGTCCCACCTTCCCCAGAATGATCTCGAAATACCTGAAGCCCTCCCTCCTGCACCATTCCTGCAGCCACGTGTTCAACTGCACTCTCTCCCTATTCCTAGCCTCACTATCACCTGGCACCAGCAACAAACCAGAGATGACAACTCTGTCTGTCCTGGCTTTTAACTTCCAGCCTACCTCCCTAAACTTGTTTATTACATCCACACCCCTTTTCCTACCTACGTCGTTGGTACAATGTGCACCATGACTTCTGGCTGCTTCCCCTCCCCCTTAAGGATCCTGAAGACATGATCCGAGACATCCCTGGCCCTGGCACCCGGGAGGCAACATACCTTCCAGGAGTCTCGCTCACGACCACAGAATCTCCTATCTATTCCCCTAACCATTGAGACTCCTATCACTATTGCTTTTATATTCTTCCCCCTTTCCCTTTTGAGCCCCAGAGACAGACTCAGTGCCAGAGACCTGGCCGCTTGGGCCTTCCCTCGGTAGGTCATTCCCCCCAACAGCATCCAAAAGGGTATACTTGTTTTGAAGGGGAACGGCCACAAGGGATCCCTGCACTGTCTGCCCGTTTGTTTTCTTTCCCCTGACTGTAACCCAGCTACTCTTCTCCTATACCTTGGGTGTGGCTACCTCCCTGTAACTCTTCTCTGTTACCCCCTCTGCTCCCGGATGATCCAAAGTTCATCCAGCTCCAACTCCAATTCCTAACACGGTCTCTGAGGAGCTGGAGTTGGGTCCACTTCCCGCAGGTATAGTCAGCGGGGACACCCATGGTATCCCTCACCACCCACATCCTACAGGAGGAGCATGCAACTGCCCTAGCCTCCATCCCCTCTTACCTTACAGAATACAGCTGCACTGTGGACCAACTGGAACTCCGCCCTCCAACTCTGCTCCCAGTCAGCTGTACTCTTGGTAAACTCCCGGCTCCCTTCACGCTCTTTGAGGAAATGTAGGAAATGAAATGAAAAGTAGCACCTTACTCTCTACTCACATAACTCCCTCAGTCACCAAACTCTCACTATAGCACTCAAATGCACCCAAATTCAGCAGTCAGTGCAAACAAAGTCTGCACTGTAACTAGCTCAGATTTATACTATGACTCTAGCCTCTGAAAACTGGCCTAATCCAATTAACTAATTAACAAGCTCCAGCTACAAGTAGTTACAAGTAGAGCTTTTGTTTAAAAGCTGATTGAAAATTCACCTTCTTCGCAACCAAATAGCAACGTTTAAGTTAATTAACTAAATAAAAGAAAAACTAGACTTTAGATAAAAATTAAAAATAAACCCTTAATATCCCTCAGTCACCAAACTCTCACTATAGCACTCAAATGCACCCAAATTCAGCACTCAGTGCAAACAAATTTCCAGATAACTGCCACACTCAAAAACCATCACCTAAATTCTGTAAATTCTATGTAAACACACCTTCCATGGATTGGTGAGGCACAGCTAATGCGTTTCATCACATATGCACAAAGCTAAAACGTTCAACCAGGCATGTACTGCACTTTCTACTCGTTAAGTGAGAGGATATATAAAAAGCTTCCTCAGACAAAAGTCTAACTTTGAGAAAGTTAGTCAACACATTGCAAAATAGGTTAGCACCTGGAGTGCCATTAATTACAACATACTGCACAATGATCCAACAAATGTCGAACGTGATTAATGATAATTTAAAAAAGTTAAAAGAGGATGTCTATTCGCTGAGTCAATATAACATGTGCAGAAAGATCTGGATAACAATCAGGCTTTGGTTGAAAATGGCAAGTAACATTTGTGCCAGGCAGTACCGAGCAATGACCATCTGGCCCCTCGAGCCTGCTCCGCCATTCAATGAGATCATAGCTGATCTTTTGTGGACTCAGCTCCACTTTCCAGCCCGAACACCATAACCCTTAATCCCTTTATTCTTCAAAAAACTATCTATCTTTATCTTAAAAACATTTAATGAAGGAGCCTCAACTGCTTCACTGGGCAAGGAATTCCATAGATTCACAACCCTTTGGGTGAAGAAGTTCCTCCTAAACCCAGTCCTAAATTTACTTCCCCTTATTTTGAGGCTATGTCCCCTAGTTCTGCTTTCACCCGCCAGTGGAAACAACCTGCCCACATCTATCCTATCGATTCCCTTCATAATTTTAAATGTTTCTATAAGATCCCTCCTCATCCTTCTAAATTCCAACGAGTATAGTCCCAGTCTACTCAACCTCTCCTCATAATCCAACCCCTTCAACTCTGGGATTAACCTAGTGAATCTCCTCTGCTCACCCTCCAGTGCCAGTATGTCCTTTCTCAAGGAGACCAAAACTGAACACAATACTCAGGTGTGGCCTCACTAACACCTTATACAATTACAACATAACCTCCCTAGTCTTAAACTCCATCCCTCTAGCAATGAAGGACAACATTACATTTGCCTTCTTAATCACCTGTTGCACCTGTAAACCACCTTCCTGTGACTCATGCACTAGCACACCCAGGTCTCTCTGCACAGCGGCATGCTTTAATATTTTATCGTTTAAATAATAATCCCGTTTGCAGTTATTCCTACCAAAATGGATAACCTCACATTTGTCAACATTGTATTCCATCTGCTAGACCCTAGCCCATTCACTTAACCTATCCAAATCCCTCTGCAGACTTCCAGTATCCTCGGCACTTTTCGTTTTACCACTCATCTTAGTGTCATCTGCAAACTTGGACACATTGCCCTTGGTCCCCAACTCCAAATCATCTATGGAAATTGTGAACAATTGTGGGCCCAACACGGATCCCTGAGGGACACCACTAGCTACTGATTGCCAACCAGAGAAACACCCATTAATCCCCACTCTTTGCTTTCTATTAATTAACCAATCCTCTATCCATGCTACTACTTTACCCTTAATGCCATGCATCTTTATCTTATGCAGCAACCTTTTGTGTGGCACCTTGTCAAAGGCTTTCTGGAAATCCAGATATACCAGATCCATTGGCTCCCCATTATCTACTGCACTGGTAATGTCCTCAAAAAATTCCACTAGATTAGTTAGGCACAACCTGCCCTTTATGAACCCATGCTGCGTCTGCCCAATGGGACAATTTCTATCCAGATGCCTCGCTATTTCTTCCTTGATGATAGATTCCAGCATCTTCCCTACTACCGAAGTTAAGCTCACTGGCCTATAATTTCCTGCTCTCTGGCTACCTCCTTTTTAAAAAAGTGGTGTCACGTTTGCTAATTTCCAATCCACCGGGACCACCCCAGTGTCTAGTGAATTTTGGTAATTTTGGTAAATTTCCCTAGCCATCTCTTTTAGCACTCTGGGATGCATTCCATCAGGGCCAGGAGACTTGTCTACCTTTAGCCCCATTAGCTTGCCCATCACTACGTCCTTCGTGATAACAATCCTCTCAAGGTCCTCACCTCTCATAGCCTCATTTCTATCAGTCGCTGGCATGTTATTTGTGTCTTCCACTGTGAAGACCGACCCAAAAAACCTGTTCAGTTCCTCAGCCATTTCCTCATCTCCCATTATTAAAACTCCCTTCTCATCCTCTAAAGGACCAATATTTACCTCAGCCACTCTTTTTTGTTTTATATATTTGTAAAAAATTTTACTGTCTGTTTTTATATTCTGAGCAAGTTTACTCTCATACTCTATCTTACTCTTCTTTATAGCTTTTTTAGTAGCTTTCTGTTTCTCCCTAAAGATTTCCCAGTCCTCTAGTCTCCCACCAATCTTTACCACTTTATATGCTTTTTCCTTCAATTTGATACTCTCCCTTATTTCCTTAGATATTCACGGTCGATTTTCCCTCTTTCTACCGCCCTTCCTTTTTGTTGGTATAAACCTTTGATGAGCACTGTGAAAAATCGCTTGGAAGGTTCTCCACTGTTCCTCAACTGTTCCACCATAAAGTCTTTGCTCCCAGTCTACCTTAGCTAGTTCTTCTCTCATCCCATTGTAATCTCCTTTGTTTAAACACAAAACACTAGTATTTGATTTTATTTTCTCACCCTCCATCTGTATTTTAAATTCCACCATATTGTAATCGCTCCTTCCGAGAGGATCCCTAACTATGAGATCACAAATCAATCCTGTCTCATTACACAGGACAAGATCTAGGACCGCTTGTTCCCTCGTAGGTTCCATTACATACTGTTCTCGGAAACTATCGCGGATACATTCTATAAACTCCTCCTCAAGGTTGCCTTGACCGACCTGGTTAAACCAATCGACATGTAGATTAAAATCCCCCATGACAACTGCTGTACCATTTCGACATATGCATCAGTTATTTCTTTGTTTATTGCCTGCCTCACCATAACGTTACTATTTGGTGGCCGATAGACTACTCCTATAATAACAGAGCAACACCACCTCCCTTACCATCCACTCTGTCCTTCCGAATAGTTTGATACCCTCGGATATTTAACTCCCAGTCGTGACCATCCTTTAACCATGTTTCAGTAATGGCCACTAAATCATAGTCATTCACGATGATTTGTGCCATCAACTCATTTACTTTATTCCGAATACTACGAGCATTCAGGTAAAGTACACTTATGTTGGTTTTTTTACCTCTGTTTTGAATCTTAACATCTCCAGTTTTATTCCTTTTAGTATTACTGGGCCTATTCACTGAGCTCCCCTCAGTCACTGTACCTTGTACTGTCGCCCTTTTTCATTTTTGACTATGTTTTCTCTGCCTTGCACTTTTCCCCTTACTTCCTTTTGCTTCTGTTCCTGTTTTCCTACCTTCCAACTTCCTGCATCGGTTCCCATCCCCCTGCCACATTAGTTTAAACCCTCCCCAACAGCTCTAGCAAACACCCCCCTCGAGGACATCGGTTCCAGTCCTGCCCAGGTGCAGACTGTCCGGTTTGTACTGGTCCCACCTCCCCCAGAACCGGTCCCAATGCCCCAGGAATTTGAATCACTCCCTCTTGCACCATCTCTCGAGCCACGAGACTAGCCATATAAATACTGTGGTGACAAGAGGAGGTCAGAGATGGGAATTCTGCAGCAAGTAACCCACCACCTGACTCCCCAAAAACTGTCCACCATCTGCAAGGCACAAATCAGGAGTGTGATGGAATATTCTCCTCTTGCTTAGGTGAGTATAGCTCCAAAAACACTCAAAGTCTACACCATCCAGGAAAAAGTAGCACGCTTGATTGCCACTCCATCCACCACTTTCAACATCCTCTCCCTCCACCACCGACACACACTGTGTGTACCATCTACAAGATGTGGAGATGCCGGCATTGGACTGGAGTGAGCACAGTAAGAAGTCTTACAACACCAGGTTAAAGTCCAACAGGTTTGGTATACGCTGCAGGAAAGGATGTCCCGAAGCGTGGTACATTGGCGAGACCATGCAGACACTGCGACAACGAATGAACGGGCATCGTGTGACAATCACCAGGCAGGAATGTTCCCTTCCAGTCGGGGAACACTTCAGCAGTCAAGGGCATTCAGCCTCTGATCTCCGGGTAAGCGTTCTCCAAGGCGGTCTTCAGGACACGCGACAACGCAGAATTGCCGAGCAAAAACTTATAGCTAAGTTCCGCACGCATGAATTCGGCCTCAATCGGGATCTTGGATTCATGTCGCATTACATTCATCCCCCACCATCTGGTCTGGATTTGCAAAATCCTACCAACTGTCCTGGCTTGAGACAATTCACACCTCTTTAACCTGGGATCACCCCCTATCTCTGGATCTGTAATGATTTGATTACCTGCAAATGCTCGCATTCCAAGCATTGTCTGGCATCTCTGACTTAGTCTATATAAATGATTCTGGAACATACCTCTCCAGTCACCCGAGGAAGGAACAGTGCTCCGAAAGCACGTGTTTGAAACAAACCTGTTGGACTTTAACCTGGTGTTGTAAGACTTCTTACCATCTACAAGATGCATTATGGCAAATCACCAAGGCTCCATCGACAGCACCTTCCAAATCCATGACCTCTACCACCTTGGAGGACAAAGGTAACAGGTGCAAAGTCAGAGATGCCAGACAATGCTTGGAATGCGAGCATTTGCGGGTAATCAAATCATTACAGATCCAGAGATAGGGTGTGATCCCAGGTTAAAGAGGTGTGAATTGTCTCAAGCCAGGACAGTTGGTATACGCTGCAGGAAAGGATGTCCCGAAGCGTGGTACATTGGCGAGACCATGCAGACACCATAATCTGCCCGACCCGATCTCTGACTCCCTCATCCCCGACCTCTAATCTCTTTCAAACCATACACTATCTGACATTGTCACTAGGTCAAACTTCTGGAACTCCCTCCCTAATAGTGCTGTGTGTGTAGCTACACCACATGAACTGCAGCTGTTCAAGTAGGTGGCTTACCACCACCTTCGCAAGAGCAATTAGGGATGAGCAATAAAAAGTTGGCCTAATCTGCTTACATTCCGTGAAAGAATTTTAAAAACTTACCACTGTGCTGATGTGGGCAACCATGACACATGACAATCATTGGCAATAGCAGGTTGACAGCATGTGGAATGTTGCAAACAGCACCCCATAGCAACACCAGCTCATACATAGCACTTGTTACACAACTTTTTTCACCTGCTGGTATCTTTAGCCCACAGCAAAAGTGAACCATATGAAACTATCTCATTGTCAATGAATTTGCTGAATTTCCATTGTTTAAAGTGGATGGAAGGATGCTGGTCAATGTATGAATTGAATTAAGGAACTGAGTGTAATATATCTATGTTACCTGAAGATACAAAGCTAGGTGGGAAAGTAAATTGTCAGAAGGCATCTGCAAAGGGATAGATAAGTGATTCGGCAATATTGTGGCAGATGGAGTATATTGTAGGGAAATGTGAAGTTATTCACTTTGGAGGGAAAAACACAGTGGGCCATAATCTTGGTGCTCCCTAGCATCGGATTTTGGGGGTACCCCAAAGATGTGCTGGGAAATCCTTCTTGAAAATTACAGATATGGTTTGCACTGCAATTACTCAGAAGTGCTAACTTCCTCTGGGAAATTGTCCTGCATTGGGAACCATCTGAAAATGCCATTTAAATCGCAAACTTCGGATGGCTCTGCCAGGGTTACAGCAAAAATTACTTTGAAAAAGGTAGAAGATTTAAAACCTCTTCCAACCTTTGCGTCAGTATTGTAAACACCGAGACCAATCCCCTCATGGGATTCCCCCCCACATCCCGGGCTACCCTCCCCCACAGGGATTCCCCCCAACAGGCCTGCACCCATTCCCAACCCCCGACCCCTTGAACTAATAATCCAATCCAAGCTCAACCCCGACCCAACCCCCACTGAATCCATGGACGCGACTTCTGACTCCCCCGACCTCTGATCTGCACAATCTCTGACCACCTACACCCTTCTTCCTGGGCCCTTTATACTTAGCTGCTTTATGCTGCAAACAAGGGGCCACGGCCACCTTGCATCCACTGGAGTTGGACTGCATGGAATCTTTGGTGGGGGCCTCGAGCAGCTCTACTAACCAGAAGTTTTGCCCTTTTCAAGAGCAAGTAATTAAATTTGTCTAAATCCAACAGTCAGATGTTATAACCCAATATTTGTTAAACAATGAGAAACTATTGAATTCTGGTATGTTCAGAATTTCATCTTTCTATTGTTCTGGCTTATTGTGGTGTCCTACTTTAACTATAAAGTGGATATGGCAATTGTATTCTTAACCTATGAGTGACTAAACTGCAACTTATCCTTCATCACTGATAAAGCTTGCTTCTTGTGCTACAAATTAACCTGCCATTGGGTGACGTATGGCTCAACTTAATTTTACCTTTTATTCTAACATCAATATGATTTTCCAATTGTCTTCCCTTTTAAATTATTGCAGCAATGTGGGGAGATAATTGTGCTAATCCTTGTGCATTAACCTTATCTCAGCTCCAGACCTGTACCATGCTGGTGTTTAGGGAAGCTGTACTTTCCTTCCCGTATTTCTGTTTGCATATTTTTTTCAAATTTTATCACAGGCTTTTCATGTGCTTCCCCCTCTCGATCCCCTCAAAATTACTTAAAGACTGTCTGGGGTAATAAGAGACCCTATGATATTCTAGAATGTAAGTGTCCTGACCCAACTACCCTTTTCAGCATCAGATCTTTTGTTGTTTCCCGGTTTTGGTCAGACAGTTTGGCTCCTCTTAGTATTTTACATTGATTACTTTCAGAGTAACCCTTCTGAACAAGCTGTTGTTCTCAGAGAGCGCTGCACTATTTATGCTACCATTTAGGGAGCCTTCTGGTGAACACCCCAGAGAGTATAGTGGTGTAAGAAATGGTGCATCAACAATTTTAAGCTCAGCGAGATCTTAGAGATCACACATGTGGTGTGTGGTAGAAAACCAACTAACAATTTACAAGACAATTGCCCTATTAAGAAAATATAAGTAGCTCCCAGCCACGTTTCCTCTTACTTCAGTTTGCTGTGTGCAGCTATAATGCACGGTGTCTTTAAGCTTTATTCGCAGCCACAAATTTTCTCAGCTTAAAGGGAACAGTGCTTGTGCATGGTCTCTTTATTCCATGAGCAACACATGTCCAATTGCTGTGCAATGCACACCCATACAGCTTAGAGGGTTCACTGGACTCCGACAGCAGCTAAAATCCTTTAGGCAGGAAGGAACATCGGTTTCTTAACCAAGATGTCAACTTTTACAGAATTCATACAACTGACTGGGTTGGATTCTGGCATCAGCAGTGAATTACAATTGCATACATACTTTCCATGAGTTTTTACACTAGAAATTCATGTCAGTCAACTGTTTAAAAAGTGCAGTATCCTCGACAGACATCGGGAAGCTGTGTGAAAATGGTAAGCAACTTAACCAATCAGACTAAAGAATTGTTAATGAGCAGTGCAGAATCTGGTTCAGGGAATGTGTGTTATAATAAAAGAAAATTAGTACGGATGCTGGCCAGTTTGACAAAGAATCACCCAGATTCGAAACGTTAGCTCCGTTCTCTCTCCATCGATGCAGTCAGACCTGCTGAGATTTTCTGCTAAGGTGTGTCATAATGAATGTTGCTTTCATTGTCAAATTAGGTACAGAAAGCAAAATAACAAGAGGAATAGAAATATTGGATTAAGAGAGAACGATAAGAGAGGCAGGAAGATAAAGTTAAAATATATTATTGATAATAGCCATATAATTAAATTCTGAAGGAATAAGTCTTCATGCTAATAAAAGCTGCTTCAGTGCCAGAGAGATTAAAAAAGAGTTTTTCAAACTCAGGGTCGCGACCCGCAGGTGGGTCGTGGGTGGGTGTCGGGACGGTCGTGGAGCGATCGGTTGTGGCATTCCCGATCGCGGGAAGTTCCCAACTACCGCAACTGGCTTTTAAGGTTGCCGGCCGTGGGCAGCCCCCGATTGGTTGCGGCGTTTGAGAGGCTGGGCGGCTCAAGGCTGGGCTGTGTGCTGCGCGCAGAGCGGTGGGGAGGTGGGGAATGGGCTGACAAGCGTCCGTGTGGACGCAATGCTAACAGTGCTTTATACTAACATTGCTTGGAGCTCCGCTCTATTGCTCGTCCTTTGCGCACAGCTCGGCTCATCCCCCGCCACCGATCAGCAGTATGCAACCTGCGGCTACTTGGTCAATCCGTTCAACGGCCAGCACAACGTACGTTTGCACTCCCACGACGGTAAGTACTGGTCGGGAAGTGGCCTGTGACTGGGGTGGATACAGTGAGAGGAAGCCAGGCCAGGTTTTTCAGAATACTGATTAACCGAGGCCAGTCAATATGTGAACACCGGAAGAAACCTACAGTCATCACTTTGTGTCCCCTCTCTGGAAACTAGGAAGTAAGTGCTTTTGGTGAGAATGGAGCAGTAGGTGACTTGGATGTTTGGATAGTGTAATGAAGTGGCACCAGTAAGAAATAGTGTGAAACTGTGCGTGTTAGACAAGTTACTTCATCTCCACTAAAGTCATAGTTTGTAAAGTAAAAACAAAATTGTACTTTTTTCTCTAATTGATTAAATTTCTAAAGAAATGGGAATCTATTTAAAACAAAGTTTGTGTGTAAATGCAAGGATGCACATGTTCAACTGAAGTTATTTTAATTTTTAACAGTAAAAAGTCATAAATTTGGAAACATTAGGTATTGGAAATAAAGTTTAAAAGTAAAAAAAAAGAATGCTGGCCGCGACCGGCCTATAAATATAAACGATGAGTCTTTCCGGCAGAGAGAAGGTAATTTAGCCAGCACGTCAATGCTTTGGGTACAAAATCGTAGAGGTGAAATTCCTCCATTGTGTAGCTAGCAGCAACAGGACTGTGTGAAGAACTGAAGATGGGTCATTTTGTAATAAGGTAGAGAGGGCCAGAGGTACAAAGATACAAACAGAACAGGATCTCACAATTAAATCTGCTGGAGAGAGCTTCTCAGGAGAGCCCAGGGTAGGACAAGGCAGTGCTGGTGTGAACTGTATCCCAAGCTCCAGGGCCTCTGGTGAACAAACAATTAAGACGAAACTGAAATTGGGAACAAGGCAGTATAAAGATGATTTATTGAGGTATGGCACTCATTGTACCAATGCAAATCAGGATGCAAAGTCCATGTGTGTTATATGCAGGGAAGCACTGACAAATGAAGTTTAAAACCCTCAAATCTTCATTTGAAGACTCAGCATGGCGAGTTCAAGGACAAACCTCTTGATTTTCTTTCAAAGCATGCAGCAAGAACTTATATCATCAGCTGAAGTCCCGAGCAGAAATGTAACATTGAATAACAAAGCAAGAGATATAGTGCCAAGCTGCCCCACCTGCCGCATTAAAGGTAAGCACTAATGGTGTGCCCAAAGGCCGGCCAGCGTGGGTCGCTGATGTCAGCCAGCATGTCTCTAAGGTTGGCCAGCATGGGTCCCGAAGTTCTGCCGGTTTGTAAAAGTGGGTCCCGACTCCCGGGAATAAAAGTTTGAAACACAATGGTTAAAAGGATACATGGCTGGAATGGACAAGCCCTAACGTTTTCTGGTGAGTTTAATGTTCATCTATCTATCAAGTAAATACAGAAGTTTCATGCCATTCTATACATTTATTAATGGGTTTCTCCACAAGATCCTCTTCTTGTACAGCTTCTGGAGGAGCAGGGCATCTCAGACAGCAACCTCCTAGTTCCCACAATTAATTGCACATGTGCAGTTACAGGAAATAACTTCAATTTCCGCTTAATTATTGGTAAGTGCTGTTCACCTCACCATTATTTATACTGCAAAATTCAGCCCAATTCCAAAACCATGCTAAAACTATCTTGCAAAATCCATTGGGGGAATTCAGAGTAAAATACAGATGCTATCAGCTTATTTTGTTACAGATAAGAATGGATATATATTTTGTCAGAAATGCTGAAAAGAATGTTCCTAATATTATTCCATTCTCAGCACAAACAGTACTAATCTGAGTCAAATAAAAATAATTAAACCTGTGGCGATACTGAACTACAGCTTATTATTACCTGCAATATAATTAATCAATGCTCACCTCATATTGTATTTGTGCAAGGTCTAGTGGACATTCTTTGATTATTGAAGTTGTTGAGAATTCCAGTCTAGGAGCTATACCCTGAAGGAGCAAAGAGCAGATGATATCAGAGACCATTGTCTCTTTCATATACACATAATCATGCAGGAAAACAAAAACATAGGATTATCAAAACATTTCCAATGACTCTAACTGCACTGATCTACTTTTATTCACATTTCAAATACAGAAAATCATACAGTAACGGTTTCTACTGCCATTCCAGGACTTGAGTATATGCATTAGACTGACGGAAATCCAAAAGATTTCCTCTAGTTTGCGTTGAGCTTCACTGGAACATTGCAGCAGACCAAGGACAGACATGTGGGTATGGGAGCAGGGTCTTTTGTTAAAATGGCAAGCAACGGGAAGGTCAGGGTCCTGAATGCGCACAGACGGAAGATGCTCAGCAAGCGATCACCCAGTTTGTGTTTGGTCTCTCCGATATAGAGGAGACCACATTGGGAGCAGCGAATGCAGTAGACCAAATTGGAAGAGATGCAAGGGGCATCGAAGGCCACGGGTCGAGGCAAGCAGCTGTCTGCTTCCACCTCAGATGCGCAACCTAGGGAGAAAACGTAGTTGTAGAGTTAGGGGGGCCAGGCCTGTGGAGGATCACTGAGGGCACCGGGAGCGGGGGCGAGTTCGGAGTTGGAGGGTGGGGGGGGGGGGGGGCGTTGGCGTTTACATATCATTAGCGGGCCTGACCTAGTATTCTTTGGGGCCTCGCCGCTGCTCTGCCTCTACCGGGGGAATTCCTGTCGGCGAGGTTCACTATGCGAAGAGGCACAATCGTGGGCTGCCGGTTTGACACTGGCCAAGCTGGTTGGGGTGGGGAGGGGGTGATGGAAAGACGAGCCTTGGGGCCGGGGTGATCCTCCACGGGGACTGGGGTGGTGTCCAGGCATGGACCACCATTGCCGCAGCCTGAAAGGCACCCATCTTGCTGTGCACCCACTGACCACCCACCTTGGCCCCTGGTTCTGCAGAGTGCCAAGGGCCGTATGGGTGCTACCCCCCTCCACACCCCAGTCCACCACCCTCCATCTCACCACCGCTGCACCTCTCCTAACCGGCCGTCACCCTCCTGTGGAGTATCACGCAGCCCTCCCAAGGGCAACGGCCATAGTAGTCCCTACAGGGTGGAGTGTACCGCTTGCAAGGGCTTTGCCAGCCAATGGCAACCCTGACAGCAGGAACAGAAGCCAGGGCACTTTGGGGCCAGGGTGTGGGTATGAGATGGGGACATGCAGGGGCAGAGTCCACAGTGCCAACCAGGGCCACCGTGTAGCCCATTGGACCTGGTTGGGCGTGGGGGTACACACCATTCTAACATGTCTGCCTTTCAGCCCCTGCAGACAATGGATCTTGGAACACAATCAACAATGGTGGCCTGCCTCCTCGTGCTGCAGCCCTGGGGGGCTGCACTGTGGTTGTATGAGCTGGAGTTGCTCGAGGAGGAGGAAGCTGCAGCAGCAGAGTGTGCCCCAGACGAACTGGAGGCAGCCACTAAGGACGGAGGGCCGACCACCCAATAGGCCAAGGATGTGGTGCAAAGGAGATGCCGCATGAGGCTTCGCATGTACCGGCAGCGCCAGTCATTCGTGGACTTGCCAGACCGGGCAAGCCATCAAGGACTCCGGATGAGCAAGGGGAACAGTGCGACATATCTGCCGGATCATGATGCACCAGACACCACGGGGGAATGGGGGCGTACACTCATTCCTGGTGGCCGTCAAGGTGACAATGGCACTGAATCTTTATGCCACGGACTCCTTCCAGGCATCGATCTCAGAGCTCAGTGCACAGGTTCGTCCATGCCATCATGGCCTATATGCCCTATATGCCCATTCAGCCAATACATCCATTTCAATGTAGACCGAGCTCACCAGGATGCCCAGGCCGCAGGGTTCGTCGCCATTGCTGAGATGCCCCTGGTCCAGGCGGTGATTGATGGGATGCATGTCGTCCTACGAGCATCTGCAGATGACAGGCAACTCTTCACAAACCGATAAGGGTTCCACTCGATGAACGTGCACCTGGTGTGTGACCATCGGATGCGCATCATGCACGTCTGTGCCTGATACCTGGGCAGTGCGCACGACGCCTTCAACCTGGCACACTTGACAGTTCCTCAAATCTTCGAGCCCCCCCCGCCAGGTTGGGAATTGGCTCCTGGGCGACAGGGGTTATTCGCTGCGGACGTGGCTGATGACACATACCTGGTGGCTACAGTCTGACGCGAAGACCTGCTACAACGAGGCTCATGCAGCGACCAGGAGCATGATAGAGCGGTGCTTCGGCATCCTGAAGATGCGGTTCAGGTGCCTTGACCGCTCTGGACGGGTCGCATCGTGATGGCCTGCTGCGTCCTCCACAACATTGTGGAGCAGAAGGGAAACCTGCTTGAGGAGGAGGTTGAACACCAGGCCTCGTTCAACAAGGAGGATGTTGGGGAAGGCGAGGATGGGCAGGACATGGGCATGGGAGGCCGCACAACGTGTGCGCCAGGGCCATCGCTCATCGGGCGTTTTGATCGCCTCCAGGTTCACCGAGTAGGGTGGGGGGTTGGGGGGAATTGGTCAGGGTCACGGACACTACATCCAACCTCCACCCGCCTCCCTCCTACAACCCCTTTCATACCTACCTGCCGCACTACAGGGTGTGGGCCCTGGGTTGGCAGTAATAGCGGGTATGGTCTATCGGATGGAGGATGCTGAGAACCCGCTCTGCGATGAGCTCTGGTGCTTAGGTCTGACTCGTGCCCATGGTGGCACTTTGCACCGTCCACCTGGGTGATGCCTGCATGCGAGCTAGCCATTACATCACAAGGTCCCATCGATCCCCCCTGGAGTGGCGAGGTGGGGACAGCAGGGATGAGAGGGAAAGGAGAGAAATGGGGGTTGGACACCGGAGCGGTGGCTGAACTGCGGTCCCTGAGCCAAGCCCACCCCCATTATCCGCCCATCCAACCCCTCCCCCCCCGCTTCCTCTGCAGCCAGCCCAGACCAACCCACTCCTCATACACTTCTGACAGAGCATAGAGGCAGGTTGTAACATTGTGTGCAGGTTTTTAAAGTGAAAAGATATATGCAGATTTGGGCCCTAGCCCCTAATGTTAAAATGTGCCCTGCACCGTGCCAACTTAACAGATGTCCATTTTCTGGCCTTACTGGCCCTAATGCTCTGCCTAGGTGGATCCCCAGATGGTACATCAGGAGTGGAAGCAGCCTGCTGTGATTCCCACCCTGCGATCTGGGTCCCCTGTGGCAGCCGTCTTCTGGGGTGACCAGGCATGGATTGAACTGCATCTCATCAGGATCACACTTCCTTGACTGATGCCGACCTCCACCCCAGCCCTTTCTTCAGGCCCACAGAACACGTCCAGGGCCCTCTGCTCTGCTGCGGTGAGGGGCCACAGGTCCGGCGGTCTTGCTCCAGTATTCTCCGGCTCCCTGCGGTTTTGGGCGGCCTTCCCCTGGAGGAGGGGGAGGGGGAACAAAAAATACACAGTGTTAGACAGTCCAACACATGCAGCCCCCCAGGGGGTGGGTAGCTGGTGGCTTCAGTGGCCAGGACACCTGGCCATGGCGGCCAATCTGGGTGCCAGCATGTGGTGCACGGTGGGAGTTCTGGGTTGGGGGAGGTGTGGGGATTTGTATTACAGTGTGAAATGTCAGTTGGTGCCTACCCAACCTGGTTGCCCTGATGAGGTTGTGCAGTTTCTTCCTCCACTGCTGGCCGGTCCGGACATTGTTGCCCACGCACTGACCACCTCTGCAAACTGCGTCCAGGCACAGCAGTGGCTTGCATCGATTGTGTTCCACGTAGCGTCGGTGCTAGCCTCTTAACAGTCGGTGAATCAGTCCAGATGCGGCGCCAGTTTTGCTGTTGTAGAAGTCCACGAATCCTGCCCTGGCATCAACACTGAGTCTCAAGAACGGAGAATTCTACCGATTATCTTAGTGACTGAGATAGGTGATGACCTGGCCACAGACTTTGTTATTGTAAATAAACATTTTGATGAAAGTTCCACCATTTATAAATAATGGCCTGGATTTTCCGTGCCTTGGCTCCAGGATCGGGATCGTGCAGAGAATTGGGTGACTGGCTGAAATCGACGTTCGACCGGGGGACGAACTGACTGCTATGCCCCGGCCCCGGGCTGGCAGTAGGATAGGAGATCCTTTCCGCCCGTGCGCCAGTGGGAGGATTTTAATGGCTCCTAATGACCCATTTGCATACACTTTGCAGTCCAGTCACCAGAATCTCCAGGACCTGGGAATCTCCGGTACCCTGTGGCAGGAAGTATGTGGGATTCACAACAGGTATCAAACGTAAACCTGACATGGTGGACATTGCGGTGGGCCAAGGGGTTAAATCCTCAAGGGAGTTGCCCCCAAAGTCCATCTAAGGCCCACATTTCTCCCCCCCCTGCACAATGCATGCCCTGCCCACCCCTCTCCTACCAGACCCTCCGCACCATCCCCACCCCAGTGACCCACTAAAATGTGGACCGCTCCCAGGGACTTCTTAACAAGGGAAACACTCCCGAAGGACCCCCTAACTAAGGGAACCTCGACAGAGATCCCCCCCCTAACTACAGGGACCACCTCCAAGAGACTCCACAAACAGGGAGACCCCTCACAGAGACTTCCTTACTAAAGGAAACCCCCCCCCCCCCCCAGAGAACCCCTAAATATGGAAACCCCCACAAACCACTGTGAGCCTTGCTTCATTCATCTTCTTCATTGCATTCTTCAGTGCATTCCAATCACGTCTCTTCATGCTGGAGTGATTTTGAAGTGCTCAGCTAGAAATTGACAGCACTTTGATGTTACTGATGTTTGTAATCATTGTGTTTTCAGCACTTAAACATGCTCATCTGTGAAGAAGATGAATGAAGCAAGGCTCACAGCTGGTTTGTAGATGCCGACAATCACAACCCACTACCAGAAATGAGTGAATGGCTTGAGCTATTAGATCTAGGGGGGTCTAAACAGGCCACAGCTGCTCTCTTTCCAGGAATGGACATGTGGTGTTTCCAGGTATGTGTTACAACTGTAATTTTATTTACTGCCCCTGTCTGGACTGCTCTCCAGCTTCCAGACAGCGGTCTTCTTTCCGGTCCGGGGGTGGGGGAGTCCTTATGGGGTGTTTGTTGGGTTGTGGAGTACCTTTGGGGTTCTTCCTATTTCGGGGATCTCTGGGGGTCCCTCTAGTTAGGGGGTGTCTGGACGGGTCCCGTTATTTAGGGGGGAGGGTCTCCCTATTTAGGAGGTCCCTGGGGTGGGGTTCTTTTAGCTGGGGCATCCCTGTGTATGGTCTCCCTATTTGGGGGTCTCTGGGGGTGCACTCTAGTTAGGGGGTCTCTGGAAGAGGGGGTGGGCTTTCCTATTTAGGGGGTTCCAGGGGGGTCTGGGGGGGGGGGGGGGGGTCAGGTCATCACAGTCTTGAGGAAGGGGGGGGACACACCAGAAAACTTGGGGGTGTGGGGGACGCTGCTTTGCAATGGTGGGGAGAAGCTGATTTCCTCTGCGCTGGGTTGGGGGAGGTTCAAATCATGTGCAATTCAACTTCAGCGGGAGAATCCCGCCCAGTATGTTTTATTAATAATGTGGAAAGTGGATCCTGCAAAATAAAACCTATGAGGTGGCATCGTAGTACAGTGGTTAGCACTGTTGCTTCACAGCGCCAGGGTCCCAGGTTCGATTCCCAGCTTGGGTCACCGTCTGTGTGGATTCTGCACGTTCTCCCCATGTCTGATGGGTTTCCTCCCACAGGTTCCGAAAGACGTGCTTGTTGGGTGAATTGAACATTCTGAATTCTCCCTCTGTGTACCTGAACAGGCGCCGGAATGTGGCTACTCAGGGTTTTACACAGTAACTTCATTGCAGTGTTAATGTAAGCCTTTTTGTGGCAGTAAAGATTATTAACTAGATAAACCAGCTGTGTGAAACTAAAACAAATTAAAAGCAGAGTAATTAAACATGAAGAAATAATGTTTTGTTTATCTTTATAAACTGCTGTGATCAAAAGTATAACTCAAAAGAGTATCTAACTCAAAACAAGATAGTTACAGTCACCAATTTCTAGATCTTATTTATTTTTGGCGATTTTATGTTGGTTGAGGTGAATAATAGTCCTGGGTTGACATCCCTTCACTCTACAGCAGGATCACAGCATGAGACCGCTCCTCCATCCTAACATTAGCTATCTTGTTGAGCCAACAACATTAAATTTAGAGATCTGAGCTGAAGCAAACCATTTTCACCTAATTAAGAGGGGATCCTTGAATTATGCCATTGTATTAATTTATACATCTTAATTTCAAAAACTTACATCTATGCACACTTTGTAAAACCATACTCATATTGCCATGGTACAAATGAGGCAATTGATGGAATACACTCCACTTGTCTGGATCCAAAAACATTCCTTGATGTTTTTTAATATCAGAACAGCATTCTCTTCCCTCACCAAATAATTTTCACCAAATTAAGGGAATGCAAAGCATATTTATACAACTTTTCTTCATAATTTAACCCTTCAACCCCAATATTCTTACAAATCTGTGTTTTACTCGCTTAAAAGACCAATACGTCCTTCCTGAGATGCAGTGTGCTAGCCAAGAAGGAAAAAAACTCATCAAAATTGTCAAATCCCAGTAAAAATCAGTAATATAGGCATGAGCAATATTGGAGTTCCATTTTAAGATGCACATAATCAGTTCAGGTGTGGTCAGCGCTGGCGTGAAGATGTCGTATTGGGCAGGCCGCTCGGCCCATCCGGGCCGGAGAATCATCGCTCGCCCATTACAAATGGCGAGCGGCGATTCTCCGAGCGGCTAGCCGTAAATCTCGGCACGCCGGTTTGGGGGGGGGGGGGGGGGGGGGGGGGGGGGGGGAGAATCGCGTGCGGGTGCCGGGGTGGCGTGGCGGGACTCGCCCGGCGCCCCCGCGATTCTCCCACCCGGCGTGGTGGGGGGGGGGGGGGGGAAGAATTGCGCACAGTGTTTTTTCCTGGCTCACACGGTGCCTCTGCAAGTCTGTGGGCACGGTAGCACAGTGGTTAGCACTGTTACTTCACAGCGCCAGGGTCCCAAGTTCGATTCCCGGCTTGGGTCACAGTCTGTGAGGAGTCTGCACGTTCTTCCCCTGTCTGCGTGGGTTCCTCCAAGTGCTCTGGTTTCCTCCCACAAGTTCCGAAAAATGTGCTGTTAGGTAATTTGGACATTCTGAATTCTCCCTCAGTGTACCTGAACAGGTGCCGGAATGTGGCGACTAGGGGCTTTTCACAATAACTTCATTGAAGCCTACTTGTGACAATAAGCGATTATTATTAATGTAAGCCTACTTGTGACGATAATAAAGCTTATTATTAGTAGTAGTCGTAGCTGGCTCCTCAAACCAAAAAGCTACTGGAGACCACCCACTACAGTCATCTGAAGTGTCCTCAGTGGAACTTCAGCAGTATTTGGGCTAAATCTTCCCAAAAGGGCACAAAGTCCTCAATTGAGCGCGTTTAACCAGGTGTTTACCGGCACTTGCGGTGCTGAGAATCACATGGCTAATCAATGCGACTCGTTTTGAATTAGGGGCCTGAACAGGGAACGCACGATCCAGGCCACACATTTCCCCATTTTTTTACAATCAGCCCAATGCAGAAAGAGATTGGGACGGCATTTTTAAATGGCATCCCGATCTCCGAGGCCCCAAAATGACTTCCCGTACTCCCCCACCCCCAGCCCAAACACAACATGGGATGCAACATTGGAGGGTTCCCTCCACCACACCATCCAACTCTCACCCTGGCCAATCCCGGGCCGATCGCTTGCGAGCAAAAAATGCCAGCTTGGCACCTTGGCAGTGCCAGCCTGGCACTGTCAAGGTGCCCAGGTGGCACTGCCAGGGCCAGGTTGGCACTGCCAAGATGACAAGCTGGCATTTTTTGCACCTGCACGATCAGGCCTGTGTTGCCCACTGTGGGTGTTGGGAGGTTCGTGGGGGGGGGGCACCCTCTCATGTTGCATTCGGGCTGGGGGGAGGTCGGGGAATTTTTTACGTGGGCCTCAGAGATTGGGACGTCATTTAAAAATGGCGTCCCGATCACGCGCTACAACGGGGAGTTCCGGCGAGCAGAGCTCCTCATTGTAAAAAACGGGGCTATGTACGACCTCAGCTATGCATTCACCATTTAGGCCCCTTATTCAAAGCGAGTCCCGTTTAATAGCCATGTGTTTCTCAGCACTGCAAGTGCCGGGAAACACACGGCTAAACACAACTCGCTCGGGAACTTTGTTCCCTTTTGGGAAGATCGCGCCCTATGTTTATCAAGTTCATCATGACAATCAATCTTTATGTCATGGGCTTCTTTCAAAATACTCCTGCTGTCATCAGTAACATATGACAACTTACACATCACTGCATTTGGGAAGTCACTGGGGCATTCCAACTAAAAGGGACACTTACATCTTCTTCCCCATAGTTGTTGATTCAAATAACTCTGGTGTGTGCCACAGACACTTATAGGTCAACCAATCTAATAAAATAGCACTAGGCTTTACCCGTATGTCAGGTACAAGATGAAATAACTCACCCACGTTGCTTTGTATATTCCATGGTGTCTTTATCAATTATGAGAAATTCTATATCCTCAATGTGCAGTTGCTTTGCAACCATAGACATTACATCATATAGATCTGTGCCCAGTATCCTGATTGTATTTAAGACTCTGTAATAATGCTCCCGAGATCCATGGAGACACTCCAATTGATCTCCCCATGGGACTCGTGGAATACGAGACTCGTGGAATACGAGACTCGTGGAATACGAGACTCGTGGAATACGAGACTCGTGGAATACGAGACTCGTGGAATACGAGACTCGTGGAATACGAGACTCGTGGAATACGAGATCCCTGCTAATGGGCGGAGGTCCATCAGCTGGGGTTCGTAGAAATCGCCTCATAAAAGCCGGCCTAGGCTGAATAGTCTTGTGATTCCCATTTGAGACCTTGGAGCTGTAAGTCACGTTTTTGCCTTTACTTTTGTTGTCGCATTAAACCTATTTTGGATTTACCTTCTCGGGCCTCCTGAGCTATTATAGGCTCATTCATCTTCTGGCAGTCCACTGTGCAGCCCTTGTTCCAGTCAGGCCTTCAGATTACATACTGGGAAACAAAGGCTATTCCATTGAGATATAGTTCATGACTCCTATCTGGAAACAAGGCAAAGCTCTTGGGCTGGCCAACAACTTGAGCCATGCTGCTACCAGTTACATCATTGAAGAAATAATTGTCATGATTAAACAAAGTTCTGCTGTGTGGACTTTTTCTGTGGAGATCTGCAGCGAACCCCTGAGTAGGTGTCCAGATGAGATCATCTGCTGAATGTCCCAGAGCTTTGCAATTATGAGGGATCAGTCCTGAGCACAACCTGGGAGCAAGAAGTATGGCAGGAGAAGAAAGAGAAGTACAGGCATCAATCACTAGTACCCGTACTTGCTAGAGTTCTCAAAGGAGCAGCTAATTGAGAAGCACTTAACTTGAACCATCCCTCCCATTTCTAATTTACCAATAATTCCACAATCCTTATTAAAATCACCAATTGCCTTCTTTCAGTTCAGCAGGATCCTGATCTCACTTGACTACAAATATAAACACCTACATCAAATCTAGAACAAAAAAAAGAAATATATTAAACAATGAAGCAGGGGCAAAATGTAATAAATATAGGAATGTCCTGTGCCCTGAATATTATAATTTCCACAGGTGCTAGCTTACAAAGCACATAGGGACTAAAAACTGATTTCATGACACTGTGTTTATGTGCATCAGAAATGCCCAATTTCTGGTCCTCCAAACAGGCAGGTAAAAATCAATAGTGTGAGTAGCTCTGGCTACACACCTACTACCAGCTTTGCAGCACAAATATTGTACGCTGCCTGGAGCAACACAAACAGGTGCATGCAATCCCACCCTATTCCCTTCGTATCCATTTCCTGGTGCAATGTAATTACTAGGGGAACGATTCTCCCAATGGGAGACTAAGGGCGCGATTCTCCGCTCCCCACGCCGGGTGGGAGAATCGCGGGAGGGCCGGGCGACTCATTTCACGCCACCCTCGCGATTCTCCCACCCCCGCTCGGAAGAATCGCTGCTCGCCGTTCGCGACCGGTTCACGACGGCGGCAACCACACCTGGTCACTGCCATCGTGAACATGAGCGGCAAAGGCCCGTTTGAAGCTTGTGGGGGGCAGAGAGGGGAGTGAGCACCACGGCCGTGTTCGGGAGGGGACTGGCCCGCGATCAGTGCCCACCGATCGTCGGGCCAGCGTCTCAAAGCGACGCACTCTTTCCCCTCTGCCGCCCCGCAAGATCAAGACGCCACGTCTTGCGGGGCAGCGGAGGGGAAGACGGCCACCGCGCATGCGCGGGTTTGAGCCGTCAGCCGTCATGACGTCAGCCGCGCATGCGCGGGTTGGAGCCGGCCAACCTACGCATGCGCAGCTGACGTCACTTAGGCGCACCGGCCGCATCATTCTCGGCGCGCCGCCTTGACGCGTCAAGGCCCGGCCGCCAAGAATAACGGAGCGCCGCTCCTAGCCCCCCCGGGTGGGGGTGAATACGGTGAGAGGAGCGGCCTCCGAGGCCATCGTGAAACTCGGCCGAGTTCACGACGGCCTTCCCGATTTTCCCGGGAGCGGAGAATTCCGCCCCAAGTGCCGACGCCGGGGTGAAAACCAGAGTGTTTCACTCCGGCGTCTGAGGCCGCTCCTCGCCCCCTATTCTCCCACCCCCAGGGGGCAAGGAGCGGCGCCGTGTCAATTTTGCACGCCAGGCCTTGGCGCCTGCGTCAAAGCGGCGCCGCCTGAATGACGCGGCCGGCGGCGCCTAAATGACGTCACCCGCGCATACGCAGGTTGCCGTCCTCCCCACGGGCGCCCCGCAAGACATGGAGCATTGATCTTGCGGGGCGGCGGAGGGAAAAGAGTGCGTATTTTAGAGCGGCCGGCCCGCCGATCGGTGGGCACCGATCGCGGGCCAGACCCCTCCTGAGCACGCCCCTGGTGCTCGATCCTCCCTTCCCCCCACAGGCCGCACACGCAGCGTTCGCGCGTTGTTCACGCCGGCAGCGACCAGGTATGGTTGGCGCCGGCGTGAACCGGTCGGATTGGGCAGGCCGCTCGGCCCATTCGGGCCGGAGAATCGCCGCTCGGCCGTTAGAAACGGCGAGCGGCGATTCTCCGAGCGGCCTGTCGTTAAACACAGCACGCCGTTTTGGGGGGGGAGAGAATCGCGTGCGGGTGCCAGGGCGGTGTGGCGGGAATTGCCCGGCACTCCCGTGATTCTCCCACCCGGCGTGGGGGTCGGAGAATCGCGCCCTAGGTCTGTGATTCAATTCCAAGATATGGACAAGCATACACTATTTTTTCATGCATTTTTAGAAAGAAACATTCTTCATTCCATCATGTATTATATTGACATGCTTCCAAGGTTTCAAATCCTCAACATAATCTGGTTGTCTGATGATACTTCTTTGTTCTTGCTTTTGCTAGTTGCTTCATATTAAATATTAAAAGTTGCCGTAAAATTATTTATCCAACATTGTATGACATTAAAGAACTTGCAATTTCAAAGCTATATTTAATATTCGGTTAATAGAAACATTTGAGACTTTAAAGTGGGAAAGATGGCAGGGAATGTATTCAGTCCTATCCAATGAGGATGGACGTTTCTAGGTACTTGGAGACACCATTAGTTTGAGAACCAGTTTCCCCACTAAGCAGATATGCCACATTGGATCTTTACTCCCATCAAAATGGGTATTCAATCAGTCCTAAAATGTTTCAAGCAGCCAACTCCAATACAAAATTATAAGCTTCCACAAGGGAAATATTTTGTCATTTTGTTTGCCAAGGTAACTCACCTTTTTTAATCCAATTACCTATCCATTCTTTATGTTCCTCAATAAACATATTACCAGGTAAGCATAAACAACTGAATATTTTTGTTTTACTGTATGCTGCCCAGCCATGTCAATTACTATTAATCTTCTCTTATAAATCCAATTTTAAGGGATCTTGGGGTGAATATACAGTTGATTAGAGAAAAAGTGAAGCAATAGGTTAGCATACCATTCTATTAACTCTGGAGCCTCGATTTGAATCCAGACCATTAGTCAGATAAAAGTTTTCCATTTTCATATAAAATGCAACGGTCCAACTCATACAGTGGGGTGATATTGATATCAGAGTAAAATACGCTTTTTCTCTGAAACTAAGATGATATACTTGACTTGGGAATTCTTAAGAGGCTGTTTCCTGTCTTGTTCTGCTTGTGACATCTACGATCAGGAGATCTACTATCATGGTCCAACACTAGTTCCAAAAAATGCAAAATGCTCCTCTCTGCACCCGTGTCACTAATCTTGATAAACTGTATATTTACCCTTAAATCTCTTAAAATTGGATTTTTAAGAGAAGATTTTTATTCCGTGGATCAAAGAATTGCAACCAATGTTGTGATGTAACATGAGATTTTATATTAGGAATGAATTCCACATTAATACTCACAGGAAAATCAATTGATCTCTTCATCAGGAGCTCTCTGTCCATCCCAGGATAGCTTGGTGTCAGCCTATGACCAGGATAAAGAAATTCTCTGGTGTTCTGCTCATAGATAGCCAGTGTTTCACCCACTGCAAAGAAATATTTTAAAGCTATCAGGTCTTAAAGCTCGTAATCCTATTTCAGCACCATAACAAATGGCAGAATCGTGCTACTAATGCATTGCAGAGTAAAGCACCTGATTCATTTAGAGTTTCTAGGATCAGGCAATACTGTTGCCAGATTTTTGCAAGTGCAGCATGGTGGTTAGCACTGCTGCCCACAGCGCCAGGGACTCGGGTTCAATTCTGGCTTTGGTTGCCTGTGCTGAGTTTTTATGTTCTCCCCGTGTCTGCGTGGACTTCCTCCGGGTGCTCTGGTTTCCTCTCACAGTTCAAAGATGTGTAGGTTGGGTGGATTGGCCATGATCAATGTGCGGGGTTAAGGTGGGGGAGTGTGCCTAGGTAAAGTACTCTTTAGGAGGGCTGGTGCAGTCTCGATGGGCCGAATGGCCTCCTTCTACACTGTAGGGGTTCTATAGATATCCGTAGCACCAGAGTGGTCACTCAATAGGGAGCTGGAATGTTCAATGATGGACATTTAATTAGGGACACAACCAGCCTGGGTCTCTTTTCCCTTGAAAAACGAAGGCTGAAATGTGGCATAATAGAATTCTTAAAATTCTGATAGGTTTTGATGTTAGGATAGGAAATAGTGAACAGCCAAGTAATGTTTAAGTTAGTATTTGTAGGTTAATTAGTTAAGCACATCACTGAATGTATATAAAGGGGAAACAGGTGTGCTGGTGGTTGGAGTTTGGGAATAAAGCTCTGTATATAAGTCAATGGTTTCTTTATTACCAACCAGCCACTGGACTTCAACAGAGGTAGCAGAGGATGATTGCTGCTTGTAAATAAAAGATTGAAAACTAAGCTTTCTTCAAACAGAACACTGTATCTGGAGCTAACATTAAGAAAAGAGTGGTTTGGAGTAACTTTGGAAAAAGGCTGAATCAAAATGTAGAGTGTCGGGTTATGATTACTCACCGATGTTTTCTGAGACTAAGTAATGGAAGAATGATGTAACAATGAGGACACTGGTTATGTCCTTGCCGCAGAGAAAACAAGGAATGAATGGCCCTGGCACTTTCGATACCATACAAAAGCAAAATAAGATACCAAGTATTTTCAGAGTTGGAGCCTGAGCATTTGAACACAAATGAAAGTCTGGAGACACTATTAGATTTTATGGATAAGGTTTATTTATTAATTGCTACCGAGGTGTGGTCAGAATTTTGACAAATTTAAAATGTTGGAGGATAATTCCACAGATTACATAATGGAATTTAGTCGACTATAGATGCAAGATACCAAAATTCCCCAATTGGTGCTGGCATTTAAGTTATTTGACTATGCTAAAGTAGTGCGAATGGATAGATTTCTAGTTCTTGAATTGTTCAATGTTGAATAGAAGATGCATGTCAACTGTATATGGAATAGACTGGCTAAAAAGCTACCAAATTCCTCCAGTAATAATGATTAGAACAAGGTTATGGAATTTGAGAGTTCTACGAGGTTCAGATTTGGAGATAACACACTGAAATCTTCAAAAAGAGTAGTTATTCCCTGCAAGATAGCCGGTGTGAAACATTTTATTAGCACAGATGTAGTGTCCAAAGAAGTACTGTTAATATTGAGCAGGCCATGGCAAAAGAACAAATTAAACTGGACATGGAAAACAACAGGGCCGTTGTATTTGGAAAGCCTATGAATCAACAATTTACACAGTCTGGACACTATTGTATTCCTTTAAAGAAACTTAACTTTTCTATTATGGAAATTAAGAAAGTGTTATTAGCATCAAGGATAGGAATTTAGAGGGCCAAAAGTTTATCAGGATAAAGTATCATCAGGATAAAGTATCATCGGCAATTTGCCCATCCCTCTTTCTAAGGGCTGGATTCTCCATTTGTGAGACAATGTTCTCCCGCAGGAGCTGAACCGCTTCTGGTACGCGTTGGTGCTAGGAGTGGCACTTCGAAGCGATTCACTTTCCCTTGCGGTGCAAATCTATGTATGGTAGGGATCACAAGGGCTTACATAGATTTTACATAGAATTTACAGTGCAGAAGGAGGCCATTCGGCCCATCGAGTCTGCACCGGCTCTTGGAAAGAGCATCCTACCCAAGGTCAGCACCTCCACCCTATCCCCATAACCCAGTAACCCCACCCAACACTAAGGGAAATTTTGGACACTAAGGGCAATTTAGCCTGGCCAATCCACCTCACCTGCACATCTTTGGATTGTGGGAGGAAACCGGAGCACCCGGAGGAAACCCACGCACACACGGGGAGGATGTGCAGACTTCGAACAGATAGTGACCCAAGCCGGAATCGAACCTGGGACCCTGGAGCTGTGAAGCTTCCGTTATGAATCCCATTATCGGGCTACTACTTTGAGCGGCTGGATAGTGAGGTCTGGCAACTGGCTCCCCTTCCCCCGCAAAGCATATCCACCCCCCTCGCTGACAAATAGTGGCACCCTCCCCCTCCCCTACCATGGGAAATCCTTGGTCACCCTCCTCACGGCATACGCACAGGAGTGTTACCCGACCCCCAATACCTACCCCCCATCAGAGACACCTTCATCAGAGACCCCCACCAGACTCCTCCCAGGCATATAAACTGCAAGTTTATAAACATGTAGTTATGATTGACAGCTCCTGATCACATCAAAAGCAGCTAAGTGTTTTCTGTTGAGAAAATTAGGAAGTGAAAGCACTTAACTCCTGGATGTTTATGAACTTTGTGGCTAGGTTCAAAGTAGTCTACTTGAGATATATTCAAATGTGAAGTGAAATGAAATTAAACAATCCAGACGTCCGGTTGTCTGCAACCTGCCAATTATAGCCTGCTAAAAGTTTTTTCTATTTTAAGTGAATAGATGCCTTGCAAATCAAAGGATCTAAAGGGGTTTAAAGACTTGTGATCTGATTTTGGCTTTCTATGAAGTAACAACTGCTGCTTTCTAGATATCTGTCTGAGGCAGCAGGTGTAAGGGACAGGTGAGTGAAAAAGCCGTTATGTTTTTCTCTATTTCTGTCTGGGCTGCTCTTAGCTTCCAAACAGGGGTGACTGGTGGGGGAGGTGTCTCTGTTATGGGAAAGTCCCTATTATTGGGGGATTCTCTGGTGTGAAGGGGTTCTCTGGTTATGAGGGGGTTCTCTGATATGGGGGTACTATTTTATGGGGGATCACTGTTATGGGAGGTTCTCAGTTATGGGGAGGTTCTCTGATATGGGGATGTTCTCTACTATGGGGGGTTCTCTGATATGGGGGTTCTCTGATGGGGGGTCTGATGTGGTGGGTAGGATTTGCATTGTGGGAGGGGCGGGACCCTCAGATGGACTTTAGGGACACCAACCTTAAATTCATATCTCCTTGGCCCTGCGCAGGATCCACCGCATCAGGGCAATTCTGGAAAATACTTGTACCCATCTACGCCCACATGAAGTCCGGCCCAGAAGACCAGAGGCATTGAGAATCTGGTTTCCAGCCTGATAATAGGATGCAAGTATCGGAATGGGATCGGTGCGCGTTTTGTTCCCCAATGCAAAATTCTTCATCACATCAGGAACTCCGCTATTGGCGGCAGAGAATCCAGCCCTGAAGGTTCAAAATTTGCTAAAAGATACAAGGATAAAGGATGAAGAGTACACTAAACTTGGTGATAAGTGATAGCTGTGATATATGTAAGGATTATGGAAGGACACCATCGCAACTCATAGTGAGTCTACCCTTCGAAAAGGATTTTAATGAAGTGGCTATCGATTTAAAGGTGGGGGCAAAGAAAAATAATTTTCATTTTAAATTTCATAGAATTGGTAACTTGGTTTAGTGAGTCGACAATAATCCACAGTAAAGAAAATAATATAATTGTGGAAAAGGTCATGTAAAAGTAGAAAGGGACCGAATGAGAGCCACTGGCAAAATATATCCATGATATTGGGCGTAGAAGTTTAAGGAGGGAATTCTACACAACTACCAATGGTGCCTCATTCAAAGGCACAGTGCCTGATCAAAGGACTGGCATTGGGGAGGGGGCCTCTGCTGAGAGCCATACCCCTGCCCTTGCTGTTGACCCCCACCTCTCCCCAGAATTCCTAGCCCGCCTTCACTCACCTTTGGTCTGAATTCCCTCAGCAATCCTCGACCTCTTATGGGTGCATCACTGGAAGATAACTCCACTTCCCTGGAGGACAGGCAGGATTTTCGTCCTCTGGGTCCTTGATCCTGGGGAAAAGGCCTGTCACTTAAGTACTTTGTGGGCACTTAATTCGATGGGCCTTCCTAAAATGAAGCAACGCAGGGCTCTCACCAGTTCTCCAGTGGGTAGGAGAGATGCCTGTTTCCTGCGTTAAATACTGCCCAATATGATGAAGGCTGTGACATTTACTTTGTAGGAATGCCACACCCAAGAGTAGTCAGTGGATAAGTATAGAGTTAATCAGGTTTTGTATTTTTATTTTGTCTCTACTTTTATTTTGATCCTTAAATTGCCCTCCTTAATTACTTTCTGGGATATGGTTCCACAGATAGCAATTGCCTTTTAATTATCCTCTCAACCTGATGGTGTGTGAATCACAGATGCATCAGAATGTAGTCTAATCCTGTATTTTGCAAGGATTCACACATATAGCAAGCCTGCCATTTTATAGCAATCAGGACTGAAAACCCATCTGATTTTGTCTTATTAATCTGGGGATTGAGATGCCAATGATAACATGACTGCTGTTATTTGAGATCTTAGTCCAGACTGGGAAATTTCCGGATATCTTCTTGGTCACAACTGCTCACTGACTCAATTGATAAACTCACTGAGGCACTCACTTAAGGTAGTTTAATTTTCCTTTTTCCATTTCAGGATTTATGTATGTGCTTTGAATCTTCCTTTCACTCCTAAGTATGAAAGAACCTGATGCATTTTAACAAAATAAAATGCCGTTAGCAATCTGTGTTTCTATTCACATAATGCATTATTTCTTTTATTTTGTTCTGAGTTTATATAAAAAGGAGAAATGTGTTCTTAAAATAAGCATCACATCACCTATGTATGTTAAAGGATAGTGGTACTTTACTTGATTCTGGTAATCTTGCTAAAATGTATTCCCATTGTGCAAATAACAACTGACAAACATATTGATATTTTTGCAAATGTTGATGGTACCTGGTGGAGTCAGCTGTATCAATTCAAATTTTGTTGTATCCACTGTGAATAAAAGAACCATATTATATCAGTACTAATTAAATGATAAATGAGTGTTGCAAATACAAATGCATGAATATCAAATATAACAGATTGATTGTTCTTACTTTCAAGCATGTCTGCAACATCCCCAGGATTCATGGCTTCTGGAAAGTTCTGTATTTACATAAAACAATAAAAAGGAAATCAACTACAAAGAAACAAAATTGCATATCACTTGGAAATAATCTTCCAATACCAGGAAACATGTAAAGCCAAATGAAGTACCTAGTGATGATTCTTTGGAGAAGAATTATGGATCCGGACGAATCGGCTGAGCTTTGAACTGAAATGGAGCTTGTTGAAATGGCCAACAGAAATAGTTTACCACTTAGGGGAGAAAACTGCTGTATTTGTAAAAAGCATTTTGGAATGAACCGAACTCAGGTTAAGCACTAAATTATTAGAAATTTCAGATTAGGGGTGGCATGGTGGCGCAGTTGTTAGCACTGCTGCTGCCTACAGCGCTGAGGACCCGGATTTGATCCCGGCCCCAGGTCACTGTCTGTGTGGAGTTGCACATTCTCCCGTGTCTGCGTGGGTTTCACCCCCACAACCAAAAGGTGTGCAGGTTAAGTGAATTGGCCACATTAAATTGCCCCTTAATTGGAAAAAAAAAGAATTGGATACTCAAAATTTTTTTTAAAATTCAGATTAGAGTTTCTTTGCTTAACCTTTTTCTAGGTTTGATCTTACAGCTGATATCAATGGTTTGTGACTTCTGTTTGCTGCGAAGGCTTCTACAAACATTGTTGCTCTTTGTTTTAAAAACATTTTTATTGAGGTTTTTCATTGATAAAATACACAAGAATACAAACCGCCAATACAAACATAATATACCCCTCCCACAACCTAGCCCCTCCCCCAAAGCTTTGACATAGGGTCATCTGGACTCGAAACATTAGCTCTTTTCTCTCCCCACAGATGCTGCCAGACCTGTTGAGATTTTCCAGTATTTTCTCTTCTGGCATACACACCAGAAGTACTCCCTCCCTTCGATCCTGCAAGCGAAAGAACCCTCCCTGTTACAGAGGTTGGTGGCGCCTGTTATGGGCCAGGGTTTAAAGAACCCCAAAGTGAATCATGGAGTTCACCTGACCCACAACTTTTACTAGATTGTGGTCTGGGGAGCACACGGCCCACTCTACAGATGTGGTAGAGCAGAAATGGAAAAGTATTTTTTAAAGCAAAACAATGTTTATTCTATGAACTCAAGTTAACCTTTTTAAAACAAACAGTGAACATCTTAGCAACCATTAATTCAAATACAACCCCCAAAGAATACAATACTAAGTAATCCGTAAGCTGTCCTTTTAACATCCAGACTTTAAAAAAAAACCTTTAAACTGAAGCACATCAGGTTCAAGTCACTACTGCGAGCAGGTATTAGTTTTAAATCACAAAATGATCAAGAGATAGTCTTTTGATGGCAGAGAGAACAGCAGTACACCTGCTTGGTCTGGCATCAGCTCAAACACTGAAAATTAAACTAAAACACACCCTGCAGAAAACAGCCTAAAACGAAAGTAAAAAGCTGACAGACAGCCTAGCTCCACCCACTCTCTGACATTACGGCAGTAATAAACACCCATTTCTTAAAGGTACTCTCACTACAGATATTTATATTCACACCCATTTCTAAACACAATTTTTTAAAGGTACTCTCACATGACAGCACCACGGGGAATGTCAGGAAAATTCGTTTTGCAAATTGCGAACTTGTAAATATCTGAATAAGTGAGCTGCGAGAGCCTGAACTCTGGACTGGCGAACCACCCCTCCAGAAACAAATCACCCACTCTACTGTAAGGATCTTCCTGTTAACTAAATTGAATTTACAGTGCAGAAGGAAGCCATTCGGCCCATCAAGTCTGCACTGGCCCTTGGAAAGAGCAGCCTACTCAAGCCCACACTTCCACCCAATTCCCGTAACCCAATAACCCCACCTTTTAGATACGAAGGGCAATTCAGCATGGCCAATCCACCTAACCTGCACATCTTTGGACTGTAGGAGGAAACCGGAGCACCCGGAGGAAACCCATGCAGACATGGGGAGAATGTGCAGACTCCGCACGTGACCCAAGCCAGGAATCGAACCTGGACCTTGGAGCTATGAAGCAACTGTGCTAATCACTATGCTACCGTCTGTCTCTTGTTGTTGTTTTTAATTTCTGTTATTCTGCTATTTAAATTTTTGTACCTTGGACAATTAATGGGACCTATGCCTTTAAGATGGACTTCACCTTTAATTTTAAAAATACAGGGCACTTCAGCAGGATGTGCTGTTTGGTCTGACATCAGTGTTGTCACCTCTTGATAGACTTGGCTGGCAGCCCATTAGCTGTTTTACATGAAATGAAAATGGAAAATCGCTTATTGTCACAAGTAGGCTTCAATGAAGTTACTGTGAAAAGCCCCTAGTCGCCACATTCCGGCGCCTGTCCAGGGAGGCTGGTACGGGAATCGAACCATGCTGCTGGCCTGCTTGGTCTGCTTTAAAAGCTAGCGATTTAGCCGAGTGAGCTAAACCAGCCCCTGGTTTATAAGTTCATAGGTTTCATAAGTTCATAAATTCATAAGATATCGGAGCAGAATTAGGCCATTCGGCTCATCAAGTCCGCTCCGCCATTCTATCATGGCTGATATGTACAGCATCTTCTACCTCCAATGCTACAGACCAAGAGCTGGATTGCAAAATCAGCCAGAGCTTCTCCTCCCTGGAACACATGACCTAGGAGCAGGAGTAGGCAATTTAGCCTCCCGCGCCTAAACACCCTCAATATCATCATGGCTGATCCCATCCTGGCCTCAACTGCACTTTCCTGCCCCTTCTCCATAACCCTTCAACCCATTACCAATTAAAAATCTGTCTAACTGCTCCTTAAATTTACTCACTGTCTCTGCATCCGCCGTACTCTGGGGTAAATAATTCCACAGATTCACAACCCTTTGGGAGAAGCAGTTTTTCCTCAAATCTGTTTTAAATTTCTTATTCTAGATTATGACCTCTCATTTCAGAATGCCCCACAAGAGGAAGCATCTGCTCCACATCTACTTTATCTGTACCTTTTAGCATCTTGTGTACCACAATTAGATATCCGCTCATTCTTCCAAACTCTAGAGAGTATAGGCCTAAACTGTTGAATCTCTCCTCATGTGACAAACCCGTCATAGAACATAGAACATAGAACACTACAGCGCAGTACGGGCCCTTCGGCCCTCGATGTTGCGCCGACCTGTGAAACCATCTGAAGCCTATCTGACCTACACTATTCCATTTTCATCCATATGTCTATCCAGTGACCACTTAAATGCCCTTAAAGTTGGCGAGTCTACTACTGTTGCAGGCAGGGCGTTCCACACCCCTACTACTCTCTGAGTAAAGAAACTGCCTCTGATATCTGTCCTATATCTATCACCACTCAATTTAAAGCTATGTCCCCTCGTGTTGGTCATCACCATCCGAGGAAAAAGACTCTCACTGTCCACCCTATCTAACCCTCTAACTATCTTATATGTCTCTATTAAGTCACCTCTCAGCCTTCTCCTCTCTAACGAAAACAACCTCAATTCCCTGAGCCTTTCCTCGTAAGACCTTCCCTCCATACCAGGCAACATCCTAGTAAATCTCCTCTGAACCCTTTCCAAAGCTTCCACATCCTTCCTATAATGTGGTGACCAGAACTGCACGCAGTACTCCAGGTGCGGCCGCACCAGAGTTATGTACAGCTGCAGCATGACCTTGTGGTTCCGAAACTCAATCCCCCTGCTTATAAAGGCTTGCACACCATATGCCTTCTTAACAGCCCTATTAACCTGGGTGGCAACTTTCAGGGATTTATGTACTTGGATGCCGAGATCTCTCTGTTCATCTAAACTACCAAGAATCTTGCCATTAGCCCAGTACTCTGCATTCCTGTTACTCCTTCCAAAGGGAACCACCTCACACTTTTCCGCATTAAACTCCATCTGCCACCTCTCAGCCCAGCTCTGCAGCTTATCTATGTCCCTCTGTATCCTATAACATCCTTCAGCACTATCCACAACTCCACCGACCTTCGTGTCATCTGCAAATTTACTAACCCATCCTTCTACACCCTCTTCCAGGTCATTTATAAAAATGACAAACAGCAGTGGCCCCAAAACAGATCCTTGCGGTACACCACTAGTAACTGAACTCCAGGATGAACATTTGCCATCAACCACCACCCTCTGTCTTCTTTCAGCTAGCCAATTACTGATCCAAACCGCTAAATCACCTTCAATTCCATACTTCCTTATTTTCTGCAATAGCCTACCGTGGGGAACCTTATCAAACGAACCTCATCTCTCGAATCAATCTACTGAACCTCCTCTGAACTGCCTCCAACCACTATGCCTTTCCTCCAATAAGGGGACCAAAACTGTGCACAATATTCGAGTTGTGGTCTTACCAATGCCTTGTATAGTTTCAACAACACTTCCTTACCTTTATATTCAATTCCTTTTGCTAGAAATGCTAACATTCCATTTGCTTTCCTTATTATCTCCTGCACCTTCATGCTCATTTTCTGTGACTCAAGCATGAGAACACCCAGTTCCCTCTGCATCGGAGCACCCCAAAGTCTCTCTCAATTTAGATAATAAGTTGCCTTTCCACTTTTATTGACCAAAATGCATGACTTCACACTTATCCACGTTAAACTCCATCTGCCACATTTTGGCTCACTCTCCGAACCTATCCATTCGTAATGTTCTTATTTCCTCATTGCAACTTACTGTCCTACCTACTTTTGTGTGTTCTGCGAATTTGGCTGAAGAGCCTTCTGTCCCTGAATCTAAGTCGTTAACATAGGTTGTAAATAGCTGGGGCCCAAGGACCTGTGGCATCCCACTAGTTACATCTTGCCATCCAGAAAAGGACTCATTTATCCCGACTCTGTCTCCTGTCTGTCAGCTAGTCTTCTATCCAAGCTTTACCCATAATCCCATGTGATCTCACCTTGTGAATTAACCTTCTGTGCGGCACCTTATCAAATGCCTTTCGGAAGTCCAGATATAATACATCTATAGGATGCCCATTTTTGACTTTGCTTGTTACATCTTCAGAGAACTCAAGCAAATTTTCAAACATGATTTGCCTTTCATAAAACCATGCTGACTCTGATGGATAGTGCTCTGGCTTTCCAAATGTCCTGATATTACATACTTGATAATTGATTCTAACAATTTGGCAACAATAGATGTTAAACTAACTGGTCTGTAATTTCCCACATTCTGCTTCCCTCCTTTTCTGAATAGGGGTGTTGCATTCACATTTTTCCAGTCCACTGGAACCTTTCCTGTCTCCATGGAATTTTGGAATATCATAACCAATGGGTCCACTAGCTTTGCCGCCACTTCCTTTGACACCCTAGAATGGAGACCATCAGGCCCTAGGGACTTGTCTGCCTTCAATATCAAGAGTTTGTTGAGTACTGTTATGGGCCAGGGTTTAGAAAACTCCAAAGTATATCATGGAGTTTACCTGACCTAGAACTTTAATAGATTTTGGTTATGAGGAGCACAAGGGCCTACTTTCCAGGTGTTATGCAACAGAGACCTAAAGTATTTTAAAACAAAACAATGTTTATTCTATGAATATAGTAAACATTTTATAAACACACAGTAAACATTTTATCAACTACCAACACAACTACCCTCCCCCACAGATACAGTACTCTATATGTAACCCTTAATAACTTTCCAAACAACATCCATGAGCCAAACCCCCCTTTTAACAAAGCAGTAGGTATACATTCTTTATACAAGACAGTTATCACTCTTAAATAATCAAGTGATCTTGACACCTTTCAACATACAGAGAGAGAGACTAAATGAACCTTCCTTGTCTGAATTCAGATTTTCAACTGCCTAAAACGAAAGTAAAAAAACAAAGCCACAAACAGCTTCCAGCTCAAAAGGAAAGTCAAAGCCAGAGACACAACCCAGCTCCACCCACGCAATAACATCACTGCAGCTATTTGTTAAAGGCACATTTCTTAAAAGGTACACTCCCATGACACCCCCCCAAGAAAAAAAAAATAAACCAACAACTTCAAGATGGTTTCATTTTTCACCTTTTCACTTTCCTTCAAGAAATATTGACAGTAAATATACTTTTTTAAAAACAAAACAAAGCAAGCAAATATTTACAAGAACTGTCCATTTTAGTTCTTCTTCCTCCATCGAACCTGCTTCTCTTCATCACATTCGGGACAAAGCATCAGCTATCACGTTTTCTCATCCTGCCACATGTATTATTTTTGAATGAAATGGCTGTAACAATAAACTCCATCGAAACAGCCTGGCATTGTTATTCCAGAATCACTCCAAAAACGTCAATGGATGATGATCAGTACATATAATTGTTTCAGATAAATTGCTGGTCACATAAATGTAAAAATGTTACAAAGCCAACACCAAGCTCAAAGTCTCCTTCTCAATCGTTGAATACTTCTTCTGGTGATTATTCAATTTCTTTGAAAAATAACCAATCAGTCGCTCTCTTCCTTCGTCGTCTTCTTGTAAGAGCACCGCAACTATGCCAACATCACACGCATCAACAGCCACTTTGAATGGTTTTGTGTAATTTGCCGTAGCCAAAATAGGAGCAGTGGTTAACACAGCCTCATGCAGTCAAATGTCTGTTGACACTCCGTTGTCCACTGAAATTTGCTACGCTTCTTTAGCAAGTCCATCAGTGGAGCGACCACACTGCTAAAATTCGGCACAAATTTCCAGTAAATTCCACGCATGCCAAGAAATCACATTATGTCCCTTCGGTCGAGGGTACTGGAAACTCCCCAATAACTTTTGTTTTCACAACCCATGGAACCATTCGTCCTTGTCCGATTTTATGGCCAAGGAACGTAACTTGGGCTTTTCCAAATTCACTTTTGGCTAGGTTTACTGCCTCCTGAAGTCGATCGAATAACTCCATAAGATGCTTCAAATTATCTTTCCGTGTCTGAATAAAAATCACCAGATCGTCGATGTATACCGCACAATTGGGTAATCCTGAAACAACTTTGTTAGTTAACCGCTGAAATGTCTCAATAAAATCCTCCAAGCGTGGGATAGGATAAGAGTCCGTTCTTGTAACTGCATTAACCTTTCTATAGTCCACACACAACTGCTGGGTACCATCTGGTTTCGGTACCATCACTATGGGTGAGCTCCATTGGCTGCAACTCACTTCAATTTTGCCATTTTTAAGCATACTTTCAATTTCCTTGTTAACCTGTGCCAATTTTAAAGGGTTAAGTCTACATGGATGTTGTTTAATTGGAACAGCATTTCCCACATCTACATCATGTATAGCTATTTTAGTGCTTCCTAACTTATCTCCACAAACTTGCCCATGTGATATCAATAACTCTTTCAGCTCAGTTCGCTTTTCCTCTGGAAGGTAACTCAACAATTTATCCCAATTGTTAAGAACATCCTAGTTTTCCAAATTAATTTGAGGCCTGTCAAATTCAAAGTCACCTGGATTTGCTTCTTCACTTTGAGTTAGAATCATGAAAACCTCCTCCTTTTGCTCTCCTTCCCTTTCAAAGTACATTTTAAGCATATTCACATTCTATCTGCCGTTCTTACCACATAATTCACCTCACTTAATTTCCTTTCAATCTGAGGTCCACAAAACCTTGCTTTTAATGGTTCACCTACCACTGGTAATAATACTAAAACTTTATCTCCACTGGCAAAACTACGAACTTTTGCTTTCTTGTCCGCTACCCGTTTCATCACATTTTGTGCAATTTTTAAATGTTGTCTAGCCAATTCCCGTGCTCTATTTAATCGTTCCCTAAAATTCGACACATAATCCAATAATGTAAGATCCGGCTGTTCACTCACCAATTTTTCCTTAATCAATTTAAGTGGTCCTCTTACCTCACGACCAAAAATTAGTTCAAAAGGACTGAATTTGGTTGACTTATTAGGTGCATCCCTAATAGCAAACAGTACGAATGGAATTCCTTTATCCCAATCCTCTGGATAATCGTGACAATAAGCCCTCAACATTGTCTTTAATGTCTGATGCCACTTTTCTAACGCTCCCTGTGATTCTGGGTGGTGTGCAGTTGGTTTAAATTGTTTTATTCCTAAGATATTCATAACTTCTGTGAATAATCTTGAGGTAAAATTTGATCCTTGATCCGATTTTATTTCTGTGGGTAGTCCATATCTAGTAAGGAATTTAAGTAACTCCTTCACAATCTTTTTAGCTGTAATATTACGTACTGGAATGGCCTCTGGAAACCTAGTAGGCACATCCATTATAGTCTAAAGATATTGATTCCCATTTTTCGTTTTAGGAAGCGGTCCTACGCAATCAATTAAGACCCTTGTTAAAGGGTCCTCAAATGCTGGAATGGGTATTAAGAGCGCTGATTTTATCACTGCTTGAGGTGTCCCTATCACTTGACATGTGTGACATGATCGACAAAATTTAACTACATCTTTATGTAGTCCAGGCCAATAAAAATGTTTGTGGATTTTAGCTGTGGAGTTTTCCTTACTCCCAAATGGCCTACCACTGGTACCTAATGTGCTACTCGCAACACCTCCTTTCTATGCCCTATCAGCAATACCACTTGAACTTCTGCCCACTTTTCATCCGCTTGCATATGTAAAGGTCTCCACTTTCTGATCAAGACACCATTTTAACAGTAATAACATTCTGGTATGCATTCAGATTCCTCTTTCTCAGATGTATAGTTTCTGATACATCCATTTTATTTCTATATCTTTCTGTTATAACTCCGCCAATTTTCCTGAACTAAAAATATCCGCCTCATCCTCCACCTGTGTTTGTTCTTTTCCAACCATCTGATCAAAAATCGTTTCTGATCATTGAACTCCAACTTTATCTTCACTCTTTAATTTCTCCTCTTGCCTGAACCTGTGACTTTGCGACCTTATTACTACACAATCCGGAGAATCCCAGAATATTCATCCTTCAATACTTCAGTTCTCTGATTTTCCACTAGCTTATCAACCGCAGTAGGCATCACTCCCACCTGTGATCCAGCTATATCATTCCCCAAGATAAACTGTATTCCTGGACAAGATTGTTGCTCTATTACTCCTACTACCACTTCGCCACTCTTCATTGGACCTTTGAACCTAACCTTATATAATGGAACACTACTCTTCTCACCCTGTATTCCACATATTACCACCTTCTCTGACAATATTCTTCCCAAACTCCATAACTCTTCATCACTTACCATTGAAGATTGACTAGCTCCTGTATCTCTTAAAATAGTGACTTCTTTACCTGCTCCTTCTGGCACACATGAGTAAACTTTAACCACACAAGTAAATTCTTTAAAGAGATCTGGCACCTTCTTATCAATCACCTCTTGATCAGGTGGCACAATCTTTTGCACCTCCTTCGCTTCACTTGGGCTTTCCTTTACCACTTTAACAAACCCCATTGTCTTATCCTGTTTTACCACATCAGCCTTTCACATCCTTTTCTTCAACCACCGACACTGTGACTTTACATGGCCTAGTTTATTACAGTGAAAACATTTGAAACTTTTCATTTCTCTTCCACCCTCCTGGATTTCTTTTGTAATCTGAGGTCAATTCTCTTTATGTCTTCCATCAAATCTCCTTTGCCTCTACCACTTGAGTATTTCACTGTCCGCAGTCTCTACCCCTCACAGGCTGAACCTGATATCGGAAACCAAGCTTTGATTTATGAACTAATTCATAACCATCTGCCATTTCTGCTGCTAACCTCACAGTTTTAACCGTCTGCTTTCCCACACTAGTTCTCACTGCATCAGGAATTGAATTTTTAAACTCCTCCAAAAGTATAATATCTCTCAGAGCTTCATACGTTTGGTCTATTTTCAAAGCCCTTATCCACCTATCAAAATTACTCTGTTTAAGCCTTTCAAACTCAATGTATGTTTGACCAGGTTCTTTCCTTAAATTTCTAAACCTTTGTCTGTAGGCTTCAGGCACTACTTCTTATGCACCGCTGGTAGTAATGCAAACACTTCACTAGCCCTACCTATCAGCTTTGGTTGAATCAGTAATACCCACATGTACGGTGGCCATTTCATTTGTTTAGCCACCTTCTCAGATGAAATGAAAAAGGCTTCTACCTCCTTCTCATCAAAGCTTGGCAATGCTTGGACATATTTAAATAGATCCCCACCAAGCCTTTGACTATGACACTCTTTCTCTTTCTCCTTATCATATCCCCCAACTGTACGTTTCCCTTTACATCTGCCAATTTTAACTGACTGTCAAGTTTCATGGCCATTTTCTGAAGTACAAATTCTCTCTCTTCATTCCTTTCCTCCCTTTGTCTTTCTTTCTTTCTTTCTTCTGTCTCCTTTTCTTTTTCCCTGATCTGTATCTCCCTTTCTCTCTTTTTTTCTTTCCTCTCTCTCTTTTTCTTTTTGTTCTGCTAGGTCTATTCTTTCTGTTTCTTTTCTCTCTCTCTCCTTTTCTTTTTCCCTGATCTGTATCACCCTTTCTCTCTCTTTTTCTCTCATTTCGTATTCAAGCTGCTTTAATTCTTTTTCATGTTCAAGTTGCTTGATTTGTAACTGAATCTTTGCAATTTCTAATGAGTCAGACTGTAACACAGGCAATTTTAATTGCTCAGCTAGCTCTGAAGAGGTAAGTACCTCTTATTTTCGTGTGCTGTCAGATAACGATAACTGCAATGTTTTTCCCAAATCTAAAAGCCTTTTCTTCGTCTCTGTTCGTAAGGTACTTTGTGTGACCTTCTCCACCCCTAAACACCTCCGAACCTCTGAAAGAGCCATTGTCCACAACACATTCCCTACTTCAACTGATATACCACACCTCAAAAGCAACCACAAATATGCTCACCCCTCACTGTCTTTAAGTTCACAAAGCCAATCCAATCATGAAAGATAGACTTTTATCCCGGATGAGCCCCCAATTTATTACAGGCGATGGTTTAGAGAACCCCAAAGTGTATCATGGAGTTCACTTGACCTACAACATTTAATAGATTTTGGTTATGGGGAGAACAATGTCCCTCTCTACATGCATAATGTAATAGAGGTCTAAAGTACCTTTAAAAAAAACAATGTTTATTCTATGAATCCAGTTAACATTTTATTAACACACAGTAAACATCTCAGCAACCAGCAACTCAAATACTCCCCCCAAAGAATACAGTACTCTATAAGTAACCCTGAATCTTTCCTAGCAACATCCATAAGACAAATATCCTCTTCAACAAAGACAGCAGGTTTAAATTCTCTACTGAGAGCAGTTATCACTTTTACATTAGCAAGTGATCTGAAGACATTCTTTTCATGCAGCAAGAGATCAAAATTACACCTTGTTTGGCTGGATGCAGCTCAAACTCTGAAAATGAAACCAAACACACATTGTAGCTGCCAGCTCAAAAACGAAAGTAAAAGCAGACAGACAGCCCAGCTCCACCCACACTCTGACATCACTGCAGCTATTTGATAAACACCGATTCCCCGCCCAATCGCCTTTCCTAATTTTGGCGTTGGCTGATGGAATCCCGCCCCAGAACTGTGACCCTCCAGCTTCTGTTCAAAACAAAACTAGAAACACAGTGTCACAGAGGATGGAACAATCCAAAACGGTAAGCACCAATAAGCATTGAATATCAGCTGAGGCCCGGCAAATGTTCATTGTTCATTGAATGCATTTTGAGATTGTTTCCTGGAACAGTATGATGGGGAACCAACCAGGGAGGAGGCTACTCTCGATTTGGTATTCTGTAATGAGGAGGGATTAATTAATGACCTCACAGTTAAGGACCCACTCGGGAGTAGTGACCATAATATGGTAGAATTCAAGATTCAGTTTGGGATGAGGAAATGGAGTCCCACACTAGTGTTCTGGAATTAAACAAAGGAAATTACATAGACTTGAGGACACCTTTGGCCCGTACAGACTGGGCAGGAAGGCTAAAAGGTAGGACAACTGATGAGCAGTTGTAGTTGTTTAAGGAGATACTCAATTCCTCACAACTAAAATATATCCCAGTGAGGAAGAAAGATGGAAAGAGGGGTAAAAAATCATCCATGGCTGAACAAGGAGGTCAAGGCTATTATAAAGACAAAAGCTAAGTTCTATCATATTGCAAAGGCCAGTGGCAGGCTGGAAGATTGGGAAACTTTCAAACATAAACAAAAAGATACTAAAAAAGTAGTAAAAAGAACTAAGGTAAATTACCAAAAAAGAACTAGCACAGGATATCAAAAAGGATAGCAAAAGCTTCTACAGTTACATAAAAGGGAAGAGAATCGTTCAGGTGAATGTTGGCCCCTTCGAATGAATGAAATTAAATGAATGAAAGTAAAAAAAATCAAATGAAATGAAAATTGCTTATTGTCACGAGTAGGTTTCAATGAAGTTACTGTGAAAAGCCCCTAGTCGCCAAATTCCGGCACCTGTTCGGGGAGGCTGGTACGGGAATTGAACCGTGCTGCTGGCCTGTCTTGGTCTGCTTTAAAAGCCAGTGATTTAGCCCAGTGTGCTAAACCAGCCCCTAAAAATATCCTAAAGTACTTTGATGAAGATGAATCTGAGATAATAGTGGGGAATACAGAAATGGCAGAGATGCTAAATCATCAGTTTTCATGGTGGAGTACACTAGTATCATTCCTATAGGAACGGGCAATTCAGAGATCATAGAAAGTGTGGAACTTGGAACAATCAGCATCAATAAGGAAACGGTACTGTCATGGGAGTGCACTTTTAACAAATGGGTGTTTATCAAATACCTGCAGTGATGTCATCCGGTCTCACAGGCTGGAACAGATGGTTCACACAAATGGGAGCCAGTTTCGATGTCGCCCCCAATTTAAAATGCTGTTGGAATTGTTTCCATATCTTCAACCACTAGATTTGCCGAATACTTTGCCGGTGAGAATGGGAGCAAGACCATTGCTAATGCCTGCAAACCAGACCAATTACACAACATAAATTCCATCTGCACCCACGTGGCTCCCGGATCACTACACCAAACTAACACCTTCTCCACATTATCTGTCCAGTAGTAAAATATCAGGTTTGGCAATGCCTTTGTCAATTCCTTTGAAGGATTGCCCTATGAATCCTTGCAGTCTGGCCCACCCATATAAAGGACATAATCAACTTCTCAACTCCCCAAAAAAAGATTTTGGGAGAAAGACCAGCAAACACTGGAACAAAAACAAAGATCTTGGCAAAATGTTCATCTTGATTGACTGAACGCTACCCGCTAAAAACAGGGGAAGATCATCGCACCTTTGCAGATCGGTCTTGGCCCAGCTACCAAGCTCATACATATAGTTCAGTTTACGGAGAGGGGCTCGATCACGAGCTCCTTCGACCACCAAATACATAAATCTGGAACTAGCCATACGAAAAGGTAGCACCCCTAGATCAACTGTTCTTGCTGCTAGCTTGCTGGTGCTTTTGTCATACTGCTGACTATGCAATGTTTAATGTCTGGAGACCATGTGTTTGCTTGCTACCACCCCATTTACTTCTGTGGCCTGGGCCAAGGACTGGGTGAAGTTGGTGGCCAAAGCAGGTAGTACAACTGAGCAATTGAAGGTAGTAAAGAAATGCCTTTGTAGATTCCTGGTGGCTTTATTGTGCTGGTGACCATTAACTGTTTCAGGTTTGGAAGCCATGCAAATTGTTGATGCATTTTTGTACTGCTGCTGGTTTATGTTCAATGTTAGGAAGCAATATGCTTCATATTGTACTGTTGCTGTTTACTGTTTAATACTTGGAGGCTGTGTGGTTGTTTGCTGCAGCCCCTTTTGCTTCTGTGATCTGGAGTCCAGAACCATTGCCAGTGCTGGAGAGCAGGTGCTCTATTGCTCTTCCGCCATGCTCTGTGTCGGCGTGACTTTCCGGCGTAGAGATCTGCTCACCCCTGAGTGACTTAGTGACTTTCACTAATGTGAGTCTACTGCTGGAGCTCGGGGAGGGCGAGGCCGGGGAGTTCTTGTATTGTTAAATATTTCCTGTTTGATGTCCGGAGGCCTTGTGCTTTGTTGCGTTATCCCCAGGTGACTGTCCACTGATGGGAGCTTGCTGCTGGGAGCTGCGGGGGATTGGCTCGGAAGCTAGTAACTTCATTGTGTTGTGAACTAGAGCCACTGTGCCCGGGGTGGGAGGGGGCGGGGGGGTCACTTGGGGTGGCGGGGCAGGCTGGCTTGCAGTACAGAATAACGTGACAGAGGGTTACATGTTTCATGTTTTAATGGTGTACAATTGTGACCCTAATAGTCTCTAGCTACCGATGGTGCCAATCCTCCTCCCCAGTTCCCTCCCAGTGATCCTCAAACTAATTAGCCCTCCATGCTCTGCCTCCACGTCTAGGACTGTCCCCAGGATGCACATTAGAGGTAGGGACAGCATGTTGCTTACCCCGCTCAGTGGACTTTGATGCCCCTAGCGTGTGTCCTCTGGAGAGCCTTGGCTGGAGGCTCCCGGTCACCTTGTCGGTGGCACTCGCCTCGCTAGCCACCCTGTTCCAACCCTGCCACTGTGATGCACCATTGTCATGAGGGGCCGGGTATTCGGGAGGGCTGGCGAACGGCGTTGCCTCTGGCTCTCCATCCTCCCAGACGGTGGCGATGGGGGGGTGGGGCACCTTGGGACGGAGGGGCAGCTGGAGTGAGCTCCAGTGGCGGCATGGTAGCACACTGTGCTCCTTTGCTCAATTCTAAACAGCTCCCTATCCTCAGACCTATTGTTTTCCTTGACCAATTTGTATGCTTCTTCCTTGGATCGATTACTATCTCTAATTTCCTTGGTAAGCCAAGGATTTGCCATGTTTCCCATTTTACTTTTCTGCCAGACAGTTTGTTTCAATTCCCCAGCTATTGCTTTACTAGTCCGTCCTCACTAATCCTTCCTCGCTATTGCGTTAATCTCCTCTTCAACCAGCAATGCAACTCCACAACTTTTTCCATGTCTGTCCTTTCTAAATACTGAATACCCCTGGATGTGCAGTTCCCAACCATAGATTTCATAGAATTTACAGTGCAGAAGGAGGCCATTCGGCCCATCGAGTCTGCACCGGCTCTTGGAAAGAGCACCCTATCCAAGGTCAATACCTCCAGCCCATACCCATAACCCAGTAACCCCATCCAACACTAAGGGCAATTTTGGACACTAAGGGCAATTTAGCATGGCCAATCCACCTCACCTGCACATCTTTGGACTGTGGGAGGAAACCGGAGCACCCGGAGGAAACCCATGCACACACGGGGAGGATGTGTAGACTCCGCACAGACAGTGACCCAAGCTGGAATCGAACCTGGGACCCTGGAGCTGTGAAGCCATTGTGCTATCCACAATGCTACCGTGCTGCCCTTGCAGCCATGGCCATCTTGCAGCCATGTCTCCATAATCACAATTATATCATACCCATTCACATCTATTTGGGTGATTAGTTCATCTGTTCTATTGCAAATACTCCACACAATAAGACACAAAGCCTTTCGGCTTGTTTTTTTAGCATTACTTGTCCCGCTCCCAATATCTTTCACTGTGGCCTGTTTAAATCTAGCCCTTCATTTTCCTGCCTATGACTTTTCTTATTCTCCTTTCTGTCTTTTGCTTTTGTCCTTTAACACCTCCTCCACCCCCGACTCGTTCCTTAGATTTCCATCCCCCTGCCTTTTTAGTTTAAAGCCTCCCCAGCCACCCTAGCAAATACACCACCGAGGACATCAGTCCCGGTCCTGCCCAAGAGTAATCTGTCCAGTTTGTACTGATGCCACCTCCTTCAGAGCCGGTCTTAATGCCCCCGGACTCTGAAACCCTCCCCCACACATCATCTCTTCAGTCACGTATTCATCAGATATATCCTGCTATTTCTGCTCTGACTAGTACGTGGCATTGGTAGTAGTTCTTTTTTTTTAAAATTTAGATTACCCAATTATTTTTTCCAATTAAGGGGCAATTTAGCGTGGCCAATCCACCTACTCTGCACATTTTTGGGTTGTGGGGGCGAAACCCACGCAGACACGGGGAGAATGTGCAAACTCCACAAGGACAGTGACCCAGAGCCGGGATCGAACCTGGGACCTCAGCGCCGTGAGGTGGTTGTGCTAACCACTAGGCCGCCGTGCTGCCCTTGGTAGTAGTTCTGAGATCACTACCTTTGAGGTCGAACTTCTCAACTTTCTCGCTAACTCCCTATATTCTGCTTTTAGGACCTCATCCCTTTTTTTAGCTATATCGTTTGTACCAATATGTACCAGGACCACTGGCTGTTCACCCTCGCGCTCCAGAATGTCCTGTAACCGTTCCGAGAGATCCTGACCCTCACACCAGGGAGGCAGGATACCATCCTGGAGTATCATTTGCAACCACAGAAATGCCTATCTATGCCCGTTACAATTGAATCCCCTATAACTATTGCATTCACACACTCTTTACTCCTCCCCTCTGCAGCACAACCAATTGTGGTGCAACAAACATGGTTGTTGCCGCTTTCCCCTAAGAGGTGATTTCCCTCAACAATATGGAATGGCCACAGGGGATTCCAACACTACCTGCTTGCTCCCTTGCTCTGCCTGGTAGCCACCTATTCCCTGCCTACCTGTGGTGTCTAAGCCTGCAGTGTCTAAGCCTGCAGTGTGACCACCTCTCAATACGTGCTATCTACAACACCCTCCACCTCGCAGATGCTCCACTGTGTCCTCAGCTTCGAAAACCGGACATAGGTCAGAAGGTAAAAAGGTAAAAAGATACAAGGTGGAACAATGCAGTGAGAAAAAAAGTGGAGACATGCTGGAGCAAATCATAGAAATAATTTATATTTTAAAAAAATGTTCCCTTTATTAGGAAATGTTTAATTGAGATCTAACTATTTGTTATAGTCAAGAGAAGATATGGTACATTAAACAATTTCAGTAGTTTAATCAGTGCTTCACGAACAAAACTTCATGTTGAAAGAAAGACTACTCTGGGTGAAAGCAATCTCTGCCCCATTAATTTCAAGTAATTTATGAAATGTCGGCAGGTTTCTCTATTGTTTCCGTACTTAACAATTACATTGAGGAATTGTGTGAAGCACTTTAAGAATCTTCAATATGATTAAAGTAGTGTGGAGTTAGAGTGCTCCAGGGCATGCAGGTGTAATTCGGTCCCCATTTTTACCTTACATATTATGCACTGTGTTCTAACTTCTCTATTCCCATTATAATTTATTGGGTTCACATTTACAATGCTACTGCCTATGTAAATTTGTTAAACAATCATTACATCCACGTTTGGTGATATAATTCTGATTTTAAAAAATGGTTAAAAGGATATGGGGAACAGGCAGGGAGGTGGATTTGAGACCAGGAAGAGATCAGCCATGATCTGATTGAATTGCGGAGCAGGCTCGAAGGGCTGAATTGTCTACTTCTGCTCCTAATTCCTATGTCCACTGGGATGGGATGCTATTTCAACAACAGATTTGCTACATACACTCATGGAGCACCCATTGCTAAGGCAGGACAATTAATGTCATTCACCTTTATGTTTCCGCTTTTTCTTTTTTTTTTATAAATGTTTTTATTCAGTTTTCATATTTTATATTGAACAAATTACAAATTGTTAGGAGAGAAAAAGAACAAAAAAAAAACAACAAACAAACACGCAAAAATTAACATACATATTTACAGGTAAGCATCTTCGTAGTAGTAACTGCGCCCGCCCCCCCCCCCCCCCCCCCCCCCCCAACATGTTTATTTAGTTTGGTTTTGGGCCTTAGCTAGCCATCGAACCCCCGTACCGAACCTGTAGCCCCTCCCGCTACCTTCCCCCGACTATTCTTCCTCTTGTACATTGGCCACAAATAGGTCCCGGAACAGTTGCATGAATGGCTCCCACGTTCTGTGGAAGCCGTCGTCCGACCCTCGGATGGCAAATTTGATTTTCTCCATTTGGAGAGATTCCGAGAGGTCGGACAGCCAGTCCGCAGCTCTGGGCGGTGCTGCTGACCGCCAGCCAAACAGGATTCTACGGCGGGCGATCAGGGAGGCAAAGGCAAGGGCGTCCGCCCTCCTCCCCAGGAATAGATCTGGCTGTTCTGAAACCCCGAAGACCGCCACTATCGGGCATGGCTCCACCCTCACTCCCACCACTTTGGACATAACCTCGAAGAAGGCTGTCCAGTACTCCACGAGTCTGGGGCAAGACCAGAACATGTGGGCGTGGTTGGCCGGGCCTCTTTGGCACCGTTATGTTTCCGCTTTTTCACCGTTCCTTTCTGCTTTGTTTTTTCTCTTTCCTTTCATATGCAAATTGATGGGTGATGTGGTGTGGAATGGTATGACAGACAAGGAAGCTACGAATTTTCTGACAGCAAATAGGTATTAGTTTCATGCCAAAGGTTGTATTTTCAAATGGCAAGCATGGAAATCTGGTTTCGTCAAGGATCAAGCCAGACTTCAGGGCCTCAATTACAGCAAAGGTCCAACCAATGCCTGGAATGGAATAGCATCCCCCCCCCCCCCCCCCCTCGCCCCCCACCCCCCACCCCCCTCCGGCCCCATCGTAACTTTACTCTCAAACCTTCCTGGCCATTCATACTCTTGTTGGGTCACTTTCTCTTCCTCTGGCAATCTTCCCTCCACTCCTTCCGCTCTTTCTGGGGAAGGTGGGACCTCTATAGACAGGATGGTCTACATCTGAACCTAAGGGGCACCAATATCCTGGGGGAGAGATTTGTTAGTACTCTTTGGGGGGGTTTAAACTAATTCAGCAGGGGCATGGGAACCTGGATTGTAGTTTTGGGGTACGGGAGATTGAGAGTAGAGAGGTCAGGAGCACAGATTTGACTTCGCAGGAGAGCGCCAGTGTTCAGGTCGGTGGTTTGAAGTGTGTCTATTTCAATGCCAGGAGTATACGAAATAAGGTAGGGGAACTGGCAGCATGGGTTGGTACCTGGGACTTCGATGTTGTGGCCATTTCAGAGACATGGATAGAGCAGGGACAGGAATGGTTGTTGCAGGTTCCGGGGTTTAGGTGTTTTAGTAAGCTCAGAGAAGGGGGCAAAAGAGGGGGAGGTGTGGCGCTGCTAGTCAAGGACAGTATTACGGTGGCAGAAAGGATGCAAGATGGGGACTCTTCTTCCGAGGTAGTATGGGCTGAGGTTAGAAACAGGAAAGGAGAGGTCACACTGCTGGGAGTTTTCTATAGGCCACCTAATAGTTCTAGAGATGTAGAGGAAAGGATGGCGAAGATGATTCTGGAAAAGAGCGAAACTAACAGGGTAGTTGTTATGGGAGACTTTAACTTTCCTAATATTGACTGGAAAAGATATAGTTCGAGTACATTGGATGGGTCGTTCTTTGTACAATGTGTGCAGGAGGGTTTTCTGACACAATATGTTGACAGGCCAACAAGAGGTGAGGCCACTTTGGATTTGGTTTTGGGTAATGAACCAGGCCAGGTGTTAGATCTGGAGGTAGGTGAACACTTTGGAGACAGTGACCACAATTCGGTGACCTTTACATTAGTGATGGAAAGGGATAAGTATACCCCGCAGTGCAAGAGTTATAGCTGGGGGAAGGGCAATTAGGATGCCATTAGACATGACTTAGGATGTGCAGGTTGGAGAAGTAGGCTGCAAGGGTTGGGCACACTGGATATGTGGAGCTTGTTCAAGGAACAGCTATTGTGTGTTCTTGATCAGTACGTACCAGTCAGACAGGGAGGAAAGGGTAGAGCGAGGGAACCGTGGTTTACCAAAGAAGTGGAATCGCTTGTTAAGAGGAAAAAGGAGGCCTATGTGAAGATGAGGTGTGAAGTTTCAGTTGGGGCGCTTGATAGTTACAGGGAAGCGAGGAAGGATCTAAAGAGAGAGCTAAGACGAGCAAGGAGGGGACATGAGAAGTCTTTGGCAGGTAGGATCAAGGAAAACCCAAAAGCTTTCTATAGGTATGTCAGGAATAAAAGAATGACTAGGGTAAGAGTAGGGCCAGTCAAGGACAGTGGCAGGAAGTTGTGTGTGGAGGCTGAGGAGATAAGCGAGATACTAAATGAATACTTTTCATCAGTATTCACTCAGGAAAAAGATAATATTGTGGAGGAGAATGCTGAGACCCAGGCTATTAGAATAGATGGCATTGAGGTGCGTAGGGAAGAAGTGTTGGCAATTCTGGACAAGGTGAAAATAGATAAGTCCCCGGGGCCTGATGGGATATATCCTAGGATTCTCTGGGAATCCAGGGAAGAGATTGCTGAGCCTTTGGCTTTGATTTTTAGGTCATCATTGGCTACAGGAATAGTGCCAGAGGACTGGAGGATAGCAAATGTGGTCCCTTTGTTCAAGAAGGGGAGTAGAGATAACCCCGGTAACTATAGGCCGGTGAGCCTAACGTCTGTGGTGGGTAAAGCCTTGGAGAGGATTATAAAAGATACGATTTATAATCATCTAGATAGGAATAATATGATTAGGGATAGTCAGCATGGTTTTGTGAAGGGTAGGTCATGCCTCACAAACCTTGTCGAGTTCTTTGAGAAGGTGACTGAACAGGTGGACGAGGGTAGAGCAGTTGATGTGGTGTATATGGATTTCAGTAAAGCGTTTGATAAGGTTCCCCACGGTCGTCTATTGCAGAAAATACGGAGGCTGGGGATTGAGGGTGATTTAGAGATGTGGATCAGAAATTGGCTAGTTGAAAGAAGACAGAGAGTGGTGGTTGATGGGAAATGTTCAGAATGGAGTTCAGTTACGAGTGGCGTACCACAAGGATCTGTTCTGGGGCCGTTGCTGTTTGTCATTTTTATAAATGACATAGAGGAGGGCGCAGAAGGATGGGTGAGTAAATTTGCAGACAACACTAAAGTCAGTGGAGTTGTAGACAGTGCGGAAGGATGTTGCAGGTTACAGAGGGACATAGATAAGCTGCAGAGCTGGGCTGAGAGGTGGCAAATGGAGTTTAATGTGGAGAAGTGTGAGGTGATTCACTTTGGAAAGAATAACAGGAATGAGGAATATTTGGCTAATGGTAAAATTCTTGGTAGTGGGGATGAGCAGAGGGATCTCGGTGTCCATGTACATAGATCCCTGAAGGTTGCCACCCAGGTTGATAGGGTTGTGAAGAAGGCCTATGGTGTGAAGGCCTTGATTGGTAGAGGGATTGAGTTCCGGAGCCATGAGGTCATGTTGCAGTTGTACAAAACTCTAGCACGGCCGCATTTGGAGTATTGCGTACAGTTCTGGTCGCCTCATTATAGGAAGGACGTGGAAGCTTTGGAACGGGTGCAGAGGAGATTTACCAGGATGTTGCCTGGTATGGAGGGAAAATCTTATGAGGAAAGGCTGATGGACTTGAGGTTGTTTTCGTTAGAGAGAAGAAGGTTAAGAGGTGACCTAATAGAGGCATACAAAATGATCAGAGGGTTAGATAGGGTGGACAGCGAGAGCCTTCTCCCACGGATGGAGGTGGCTAGCACGAGGGGACATAGCCTTAAATTGAGGAGTAATAGATATAGGACAGAGGTCAGAGGTGGGTTTTTTACGCAAAGAGTGGTGAGGCCGTGGAATGCCCTACCTGCAACAGTAGTGAACTCGCCAACATTGAGGGCATTTAAAAGTTTATTGGATAAGGATATGGATGATAAGGGCATAGTGTAGGTTAGATGGCCTTTAGTTTTTTCCATGTCGGTGCAACATCGAGGGCCGAAGGGCCTGTACTGCGCTGTATCCTTCTATGTTCTATGTTCTATGTTCCTCATCTCTCAACCCTTCTTTCCTCTATTGACTAACCCATCTCACATCCATTTCCTCTCTTCCACATTACTGCCCCTTTCTTTCTTCCCTCACCTTTTGCTGACTCCTCTTTTGTCCACCTTCTGAGGCATATCTGAAAATGAGGTGTCAAACTGGTCAAGCTACAACACAGGACAACTTGCATGTCAAACAGCAGAAGCAGCATGCAACAGACTATCCCACAACCAACGGATCAGATCTAAGCTCTGCAGTCCTGCCACATCCAGTCATGAATGGTGGTGGGCAATTAAAGAAAGAATTGAAGGAGGAGGCCCAACAAATATCCCCACCCTCAATGATGTTGGAGCCAAGTACATCAATGCAAAAGACAAGGCTGAAGCATCTACAGCCACCTTCAGCCGGAAATGTCAAGCAGATGATCCATCTCAGCCTCATCTGAGGTCCCTAGCATCACAAGATGCCAGTCTTCAGCCTATTCAATTCAATCCAGGTGGTATCAAGAAATGGCTGAAAGCATTGGATACTATAAAGGCTATGGGTCATGACAACATTCCGGCAATAGTACTGAATACTTGTGCTCTAGAACTAGCAGTGCCGCAGGGCCACGCTGTTCCAGTACAGCACAACACTGGCATCTAACAGGCAATGTGAAAAATTGCCCAGGTATGTAAAGTTCATAAGCTGTTCCAGTAAAGCATAAGACTGGCATCTACCAGGCAATGTGGAAAATTGCCCAGGTATGTAAAGTTCATAAAAAGCAGGACAAATCCAACCTGGACAAATACCACCCTCTCAATCACCAGATAAGTGATGAAAGGTGTTCAACACTGCTATCAAGCTGTAATAACCTGCTGTAATAACATCAGCAATAACCTGCTCACTGACGTTCAGTTTGGGTTCCACCAGGGCAACTCAGCTCCTAACCTCATTGTAGCCCTGGTCCAAACATGGACAAAAGAGCTGAATCAAGACATAAGATGAGACTGACTTCCCTTAACATCAAGGCTGCATTTGACTGAGTGTGGCATCAAGGGAAGCTGGAGTTAATGGGAAACAGAGGGAGAACTCTCCATTGGCTGGAGTCATACCGAGTACAAAGAAAGATAGAAAGATGGGGCAGCACGGTAACATGGTGGTTAGCATAAATGCTTCACAGCTCCAGGGTCCCAGGTTCGATTCCTGGCTGGGTCACTGTCTGTGTGGAGTCTGCACGTCCTCCCCCTGTGTGCGTGGGTTTCCTCCGGGTGCTCCGGTTTCCTCCCACAGTCCAAAGATGTGCGGGTTAGGTGGATTGGCCAGGCTAAATTGCCCTTAGTGTCCTAAAAAATAAGGTTAATGGGGGTTGTTGGGTTACTGGTATAGGTATATGTCGGCTTGAGTAGGGTGATCATTGCTCGGCACAACATCGAGGGCCGAAGGGCCTGTTCTGTGCTGTACTGTTCTAATAGTTGTAGCTGTTGGAGGTGGCAGACATTTTGGGCGGGATTCTCCCCTACCCGGCGTGACGGAGGGTGCCGGCGTAGGGGAGTGGCGCCAACCACTCAGGGGTCGCGCCTCCTCCAAAGGTGGGGAATTCTCCCCACCTTTGGGGGCCAGCCCCGCGCCGGAGCAGTTTGCACCGGTAGACTGGCGCAAACACCCGGCGCAGTCGGTAGCGGGGCTGGCCGAAAGGCTTTCGGCGGTCGGCGCATGCGCCGGCAGTGACGTCAGCGGCAGCTGGCCGCTGACCTCACTGCCGACGCATGCGCGATGCGGGGTTCTCCTCCGCGTCCGCCATGGCGGAGGCCGTGGCGGCGCGGAAGGAGAAAGAGTGCCCCCACGGCACTGCCCCGCCGAGTGAGCAGGGGGCCCCGATCGCGGGCCAGGCTTCCGTGGGGGCACCCCCCCGGGTCCGATCGCCCCCCGCCCCCCCCAGGACCCCGGGGGCCCGCTCGCGCCGCTGAGTCCGCCGTTTCTGAGGTGGTGTACACCTCGGCGGCGGGAGAAGGCCTCCCAGCGGCGGGACTTCGGCCCATCCGGGCCGGAGATTTAAAGGTGAGTTTTAAAAAAATGAAATCCCGCCGGCGCCAGCTGTTTTCACAGGCTGCCGGCGGGATTTGCACAACGCCGGTTTTTTACCGGCGGGAGAATTAGGAGACCTGCGGGAGCGGAAATCACGCCGCTTCCCGCCAATTCTCCGACCCTGCGTGGGGTCGGAGAATCCCGCCCTTTAGCATGTTGAATCCTCCCATGCCCAACCAGGTCCAATGGTCTGTATGATGGCCCCGGATTGTGCGGCAGCCCTTGTCCCCGCAGGTCCCCCACCCCTCAGTGGGGTACGAAGCCAGATGGCTGCCTTACATGCTGCGGCAATGGTGGCCCACCCAGGTCCTGGGGGGGGGACCCCGACTCCACAGCCGATCCCCTAGTCTCCTCCCGCCACTCCCCACAGCCATGGCAGACACAGCCCAGACAGCGGCACAACTGGCGGCCTGCCATTGCGCTTTTGGTAATTTGGTTTACCTCCTCTCTCTCCCTCATTGGCCCAAGGCACCCGTTTCCTATTTTAAATACCACAAGTGAACCGTGTCATCGTCACTTCCGCCTGGCAGAGGAGGAGCACGTTGAGAGGCCGGAGAATACCGGGTCGGGCCCATTAATGTTATGCTGACAGGTGTTACTGTACAATTTGCATGCCCACGCCAGCGTGCAGTGTGGAAAGCATTCACGCCGCAATCGAGGCAGTGGAGCATGGCGTTCCATTGGGCGCCCGGTGCAACCTTGCTTTTCGGCTAACATGCAATTCTCTGCCCGGATTACGATTCGACAATTCCGTTGTCGCTGGACGGTAAATCCCACCCCAATTGTCTTTCGGTATGTTCTAAGATGACCAACCATTATCCCAATAACAGAATTAGCTAATGGTCTATCAATGGAAGGTTGGAGCATATGAATGATATAGCATATAGTTAAGTCCAATCTGGACGTCCGAGAAGAAAAGGTTTGTTTGAAGGACTGGGCAGAGCTAAGAGAGAGAAACAGAGATTCTTTCGGGAACAAAGGAAGAAGCAGATGGGCAGACACAAGACAGGTCAGGAAACCTGGAGGCAGAAGGCTGTGGAGAGCAGACAGTCAGGTCATGTAGCCTGCTAGCTTAAAGATATAAGCAGCCATGGAACAGGTCATGGAAATTGTCAGAGAGAGAGAAAGCTTTGAAAAGGATTCTGAATGAGATGCCCTAACATGTGAAAGATTTAGGAGGCTTGGTTTCATCGGTCAGAACATTGAATACAGGAGTTGGGACGTCATTGAATACAGGAATTGTACAAGACGTTAGTAAGGCCACAGTTGGAATACTGTGTACAATTCTGGTCACCCTATTATAGAAATGATATTGTTAAACTAGAAAAGAGCGCAGAAAACATCAATCAGGATTCTAACAGGACTTGATGGTTTGAGTTATAAAGAGAGGCTGGATAGACTGGGACTTTTTTACCTGGATCATAGGAGGCTTAGGGGTAATCTTATAGGTATATGCAATAATAAGGGGCATAAATAAGGTAGATAGTCAACATATTTTCCCAAAGTCTAAAACTAGAGGGCATAGATTTAAGGGGAAAGATACAAAAGAGGCCAGAGGGGAATCTTTTTCACACAGAGGATGGTGAGTGTCTGGAACGAGCTGCCAGAGGCAGTAGTAGAGGCGGGTACAATTTTGTCTTTTAAAAAGCTTCTAGACAGTTATATGGGTAAGATGGGTATGGAGGGATATGGGCCAAATGGACTAGCTTATTGGTTAAAACTGGGCGCATGTAATTTGTTAGTGTTAGAACTGTGACATTTGACAGTTTAAATATTGTTCTTTTTTATTTTGTTTTCATAAAGTATTGTTTATAAAATAACAAAGTGCAATTTCTTACATTATCATTCCCGGAACGAATCTCTCTTCGGCACAGTTTTAAAATTGACAAAAACTTTACGCGTCTGGTTCAGTATCTTAGCCATTGTTGAGGTCTGACCAGGAGCCCGTTACACCATCTCCAACAAAAAAAATCTAATCACCTCCTCATGACATTCAATGGCATTATTATTGCTGAACACCCCACTATTAGAGAGGCTGATCATGAAGCGCATCACCTCCATACTCCCGGAACGCCTTGACCCACTTCAATTCGCATACCGTCGCAACCGGTCCACATCAGACGCCATTTCCCTGGCCCTACACTCATCCCTAGAGCATCTTGAAAACAAGGACTCCTACATCAGACTCTTATTTATTGACTACAGCTCCGCCTTCAACACCATAATACCAGCCAAGCTCATATCAAAGCTCCAAAACCTAGGACTTGGCTCTCCACTCTGCAACTGGATCCTTGACTTTCTGACCAACAGACTACAGTCAGTAAGAATGAACACCAACACCTCCTCCACAATAGTCCTCAACACCGGTGCCCCGCAAGGCTGCGTACTTAGCCCCCTACTCTACTCCCTGTACACACACGACTGCATGGCAAAACTTGGTTCCAACTCCATCTACAGGTTTGCTGACGATACGACCATAGTGGGCCGGATCTCGAACAACGACGAGTCTGAATACAGGAGGGAGATAGAGAACTTAGTGGAGTGGTGCAACGACAACAATCTCTCCCTTAATGCCAGCAAAACTAAAGAGCTGGTCATCGACTTCAGGAAGCATAGTACTGTACACACCCCTGTCAGCATCAACGGAGCCGAGGTAGAGATGGTGAGCAGTTTCAAATTCCTAGGGGTGCACATCACCAAAAATCTATCCTGGTCCACTCATGTCGACGCTATCACCAAGAAAGCACAACAGCGCCTTTACTTCCTCAGGAAACTAAGGAAATTTGGCATGTCCATATTAACCCTTACCAACTTTTACAGATGCACTATAGCGAGCATCCTCTCGGGCTGCATCACAGCCTGGTATGGCAACTGCTCGGCCCAGGACCGCAAGGAACTTCAGAGAGTCGTGAATACTGCCCAGTCCATCACACGAACCTGCCTCCCATCCATTGATTCCATCTACACCTCCCGCTGCCGGGGGAAAGCAGGCAGCATAATCAAGGATCCCTCCCACCCGGCTTACTCACTTTTCCAACTTCTTCCATCGGGCAGGAGATTCAGAAGTCTGAGAACACGGACGAACAGACTCAAAAACAGCTTCTTCCCCACTGTCACCAGACTCCTAAATGACCCTTTTATGGACTGTCCTCATTAACACTACACCCTGTCTGCTTCATCCGATGCCAATGCTTATGTAGTTACATTGTATATCTTGTGTTGCCCTATTATGTATTCTCATGTATTTTCTTGAATTCTGTTCAATTCCCTTTTCTTCCCATGTACTGAATGATCTGTTGAGCTGCTTGCAGAAAAATACTTTTCACTGTACCTTGTACACGTGACAATAAACAAATCCAATCCAATCCAATCCAATATTAACACCCTGCGAGTAACCATTGACCAGAAACTGAACTAGACTAGCCATATAAATACTGTAGCTACAAGAGCAGGTCACAGGCCAGGAGTTCTGCGATGAGTAACCATTGAAAAATTCTAAATCAGGATTCCTGAATGAGTACAGATCCAACAACACTCAAGAAGCTTGACCCATCCAGGACAAAGCAGCCCACTTGATTGGCACCCCATCCACCAACTTCAACATTCAATCCCTCGCCCACCGTTGCAGTGGCAGCAGTATGTACTGTCCATAAAATGCACTGCAGCAACTCACCAAGGCTTCTTCGACAGTACCTTCCAAACCTACAACCTCCACTACATAGCAGAACAAAGGCAGCAGATACATACAAACACCATTATCAGCAAGTACTCATCCAAGCTACACATCACCCTGACTTGGAACTATATCACTATTCCTTCAGTGTCACTGGATTAACATCTTAGAACTCTATTTCTAACAGCTGTGTAGATGTACCTACACCACAGGAACTGCAGCGGTTCAAGAAGGCTGCTCACCACAGCCTTCTCAAGGGCAATTAGGAATGGATAATAAATGCTGGCCTAATCATCTCAGCCCACATCCCATGAAATAATTATTTCAAATTCTACAACAGGATAAGAAATTTCAAACAATCGTAAGATTAGTTTTCAACGTTTGTTTATATATTAACTTTTACCCTAATCATCATGTGTGTCTCCCATTCGTTAATTTCGCTGACAGTAACATTTTAAATTAATGGTGAAGGGATTCAGTTTTTTTACTTCCTGTTATGCTGCTGCTTGAATTGAATGCTTGCTCTCCTTGATGAGATAATTTCTGGATACCCGACATCCTTTTCATTTGGCGCAACATTCAAAACTAACCTTGCGAAAGGGGAAATCCACTCAGGAAGTGTCACCTGCTGCAGGTACTTGAAACCCGTATTTCGGAGAGGGACCAGCAACTGGAGTCACTCTGCAGCCTTGTGAGGCTGAGATTTTCATGGATAGCACATTTAACGAGGTGGTGACACCCCAGGCTAAGTCTGCACAGGCAAAAAGGGAATGGGTTACTACCACGCAGAGTACGGGTAAGCTGGCAGTGCAGAATTTCCCCAGCACCATTCCCTTCTCAAATAGATACGCTGCTTTGGATACTGTTGGGCATAATGACTTCTCAGGGGAATGCAGTGAAGGCCAAGTCCGTGACACCATGGATGGCTCAACTGTGCAGACGGGGAGGGAAAAGAGAGATAGGGCTAAAGTGGTAGGAGATTCAATTGTTAGGGGAAAAGATAGACGTATCTGTGGCCACATAAGTTATGCCAGGATGGTATGTTGCCTCCCTAGTCTAGGATCCAGAATGTCACAGGCTGCAGAAGATATTGGAGGGAGAGGGGGAGGGTGAAGAACCAACGGTCATGGTACACATTGATATCAATGACATAGGTTAAAAAAAATGGATGAGGTCTTGAAAGCTGAATATAGTGATGAATTGAAAGCTGAATAAAGTGATAAATTAAGAAGTAGGCCCTCTAAGGTAGTCACTTTAGGATTACTCCTAGCGCCACATGTTGGTGAGAGCAGAAATAGAGCAATAAGTAAGGTGAATACGTGGCTAGATGGGTGGTCTAGGATGATGGGTTTCAGATTCCTGAGGCATTGGGACAGGTTCTGTAGAAGATGTGACCCGTCTAAACTGGGCGGGTTACACCCAAACAGGACTGGGATCAATATCCTTGCTGGGGTGTTTCCCAGTGCTGCTGAGGCGGCTTTAAGCTAGTATGGCAGAGATATGGGTACATGAGCAGGGAGTCAGAGGGGATGGAAACTGGATTAGAAATAAAAGACAGAAAAAGAGGAAGACATGGAATAATAGTCAAAATACAAACTGAGGCTCTAATATTCCTAGAGATAAGCTTAGTGTAAGGAACCATGGTAGAAAAACAAAATGAAGACTTCACCATCTTAATGCACGTAGAATAAAAAAGAAGATAAATGAACTGACGGCACAAATAGACTAAATGGAGTTGATCTGAGACCCGGTAGCAAGTGTGATGATATGCCAAGGGTTATATCATAGTTGGATGGTGCGAGACCTCCAACAAGCAGGTGGCGGTACAGACACACCATGCGTTATCCAGAGCAAGGTCATGTGACCTGGGACTCAAGATAAAGAGAGGCACATCTGGTCACCTTCAGAAGGAGAGGGTAATAAGACGTACATGTAATTGGTCAGTGTTAGGTGTAAGTTCCAGAGGAGTAGCATGATGTTATGGGTGAGGGGTATTTTCAGAACCCCAAAATGTATCATGGAGTTCAACCAACCTCCCCCTTTAATGTATTGTTGCTTTTGAAGCACACGGCTTGTTCTCCAGGTGTAGTATTACAATTGTGGACAGTTGGTTTTTAAACACAAAACAATGTTTATTCCATGAATTCAACCTAACCTTTTAAATAAACATTGGATCACTAACACCCCTTACTTCAAAGATAACCCTGAAAATAATCCCTCAAAATGTTCCTTCAAACCTCCAAAAGACTTCACCCTTAACAACAGACATGAGGTTATATTCAATGTACTTATAGTATTTGGATTTTCAGACATCAACAGACCAGTTCTGTGTTTTTCTTCTTGCAGCTTTTTGCAAAACACACACACACTCCCAGCTTTCTCCTCAAACTGAAACCAAAAGCAGAAGTGAGCTCAGCTCAGCTCCCCCCACCCTCTGACATCACTTCAGTAAAATGAGCTGCTCCATTTCTTAAAGGTACATTGCTTAAACATCCATTTTTTAAAGGTACTCTCACATGACACCTCCCCCCAAGAAAAAAATAAATAAACCATCACCTTCAAGGTGGTTTCATTTTTCACCTTTGCACCATCAATTAAGAAATGCACACAGTAAAACACTTTACCGGTTCAAAAAAACAACACATGCAAACAGGTATAACAATATAGACCATTTTTCTTCATTCTTCTTCCTCCAACCGAAAGCCTTCTCGATTGACAGTCTCTTTGAACAAGAAAGTCTCTGCACAATCCATCCATTCCTCTACTCCTCGGCATTTCTCTTTAGAACCAGATACTTTAGTTCAATTTGACCACAGAGCCTCTTGCAATTTTCCAATACAGGAACAATGGTTACCACAGCTTTCAGGCAGTCAAATGCCTGTTGAAAGTCCCCTGTCCATTGGAATTTTTGACGTTTCTTTAGCAAGTCCATCAGTGGAGTAATCACGCCACAAAACATTTGCACAAAGGTTCGATCAAATCCACTCATGCTAAGAAATTGCATTATTTCCCGTCGTCTTGAGGGTATCGGAAACTCCTCAAGGAAAGTGATTCGGGCTTCTCCAAATTCACTTTCGGCTAGGTTCATCACCAAACCCGCCACCTGAAGTTGATCGAAGAACTTCATACAATGTTTTAAATATTCTTTCCAGGTCTGGAAGTTGGAAATAAAAGCAGATTGTCCCATTTTCTCAATGCAATCCTTCAAACGTGGGGTAGGATAAGAGTCGGGTCTTGTAACTGCATTCACCTTTCGATAGTCCACACACTAAACCGTCTGGTTTAGGTACCATCACTATGGGTGAGCTCCATTGGCTGCAACCCACTTCAATTATGCCATTTTTAAGCATACTCTCAATCTCTTTGTTAACCTGTGCCAAGTTTAAAGAGTTAAGTCTATATGGATGCTGTTTGATCGGAACAGCATTTCCCACATCTACATAATGTATTTTAGTACTTCCCAACTTATCTCTACAAACTTGCCCATGTGATATCAATAACTCTTTCAGGTCAGTTTGTTTTTCCTCTGGAAGGTAACTTAACAATTCATCCCAATTTTTTAGAACATCCTCATTTTCCAATTTAATTTGAGGTATGTCAAATTCACAGTCATCTGGATTTGGTTCATCACTTTGAGATGTAATCATGAAAACTTCCTTTTTCTCTCCTTCCCTTTCAAAGTACCTTTTAAGCATATTCACATGACACACTCGGTGAGTCTTCCTTATATCTGGTGTTTTTACCACATAATTCACCTCACTTAATTTCCTTTCAATCTGATACGGTCCACAAAACCTTGCTTTTAAAGGCTCACCTACCACTGGTAAAAACACTAAAACTTTATCCCCACTGACAAAACTACGAACTTTGGATTTGTTGTCCGCTACCCGTTTCATCACATTTAGTGCAATTTTCAAATGTTGTCTAGCCAATTCACCTGCTCTATTTAATCATTCCCTAAAATTTGACACATAATCCAATAGCGTAATTTACGATTTCTCACCCACCAATTTTTTCTTAATCAATTTAAGTGGTCCTGTTACGTCATGACCAAAAAATAGTTCAAAAGGACTAAATTTGGTAGACTGATTAGGTGCATCCCTAATTGCAAACAATATGAATGGAATTCCTTTATCCCAATCCTCTGGATAATCTTGACAATACACCCTCAACATTGTCTTTAATGTCTGATGCCACCTTTTTAACGCTCCCTGCGATTCTGGATGGTACGCAGTTGATTTAAATTGTTTTATTCCTAAGCTATGCATAACTGCTTTGAATAACTTTGAAGTGAAATTTGATCCTTGATTCGATTGAATTTCTGTGGGTAGTCCATATCTAGTAAAGAATTTAAGTAACTCCTCCACAATCCTTTTAGCTGTAATATTACGTACTGGAATGGCCTCTGGAAACCTAGTAGACACATCCATTATAGTCAAAAGATATTGATATTCGTTTTAGGAAGCGGTCCTACACAATCAATTAGGGCCCTCGTAAAAGGTTCCTCAAATGCTGGAATGGGTATTAAGGGCGCTGATTTCATCACTGCTTAAGGTTTCCCTATCACTTGACATGTGTGACATGATTGACAAAATTTAACTACATCTTTATGTCGTCCAGGCCAATAAAAATGTTTCTGGATTTTAGCTTGAGTTTTCCTGATTCCCAAATGACCTCCCACTGGTACCTCATGTGCAACTCGCAACACCTCCTTTCTATACCCTACCGGCAATACTACTTGATGAACTTCTGCCCACTTTTCATCCGCCTGCATATGTACAGATCTCCATTTTCTCATCAAGACATCACTTTTACGGTAATAACACTCTGGTATACTCTCAGATTCCTCTTCCGTATATGCTTTCGGATATATCCATTGTATTTCTACATCTTTCTGTTGTAACTCCGCCAATTTTCCTGAACTAAAAATATCCGCCTCATCCTCCACCTGTACTTGTTCTTTTTCAACCATCTGATCAAAAATCGTTTCTGATAATTGCACTTCAACTTCATCTTCACTCTTTGATTTCTTCTCTTGTCTTAACCTGTGACTTTGTGACCGGGTTACTACACAATCCGGAAGAATCCCAGGATATCCGTCCTTCAACACTTCAGTTGTCTGATTTTCCACTTGCTTATCAACCACAGTAGGCATCACTCCCATCTGCGATCCAGCTATATCATTCCCCAAGATAAACTGTATTCCTGTACAGATCAAGATAGTTGATCTATTACTCCTACTACCACTTCACCACTCTTCACTGGACTTTCCAACCTTACCTTATATAATGGCACGCTACTCCTCTCACCCTGAATTCCACATATCACCACCTTTTCTGGCAATATTCTTCCCAAACTACATAATTCCTATCTCTTACCATTAAAGATTGACTAGCCCCTGTATCTCTTAAAATTGTGACTTCTTTACCTGCTCCTCCTGATACACGTAAACGTTACCCACACAAGTAAATTCTTTAAAGACATCTGGCACCTTCTTAACAATTACTTCTTGAACAGGCTGTACAATCATTTGCACCTCCTTCGCTTCCCTTGGGCTTTCCTTTACCACTCTAACAAATCCCACTGTCTTATTCTGTTTTACCACATCAGCCTTCCCAGTGCTTTTCTTCAACCACCAACACTGTGACTTTACATGGCCTAGTTTATTGCAGTGAAAACATTTGAAACTTTTTATTTCTTTTCCACACTACTGGATTTCTATTTTAATCTGAGGTACACTCTCTTTAATGTCTCCCATCAGATCACCTTTATCTTTACCACTTGAGTATTTCTCATGTCCCCAGTTTCTATCCCTCACCGGCTGAAACTGATGTCGGAAACCAATCTTTGATTTATGAACTAATTCATAATTATATGCCATTTCTGCTGCTAATCTTGCAGTTTTAACCCTCTGTTCTTCCACATGAGTTCTCACTACATCAGGAATTAAATTTTTAAACTCCTCCAAAAGTATAATTTCTCTGAGAGCTTCATACGTTTGGTCTATTTTCAAAGCCCTTATCCACCTATCAAAATTACTCTGTTTAAGCCTTTCAAACTCCATGTATGTTTGACCAAATTCTTTCCTTAAATTTCTAAACCTTTGTCTGTAAGCTTCAGGCACTAGCTCATATGCACATAAGATGGATTTCTTCACCTCCTCATACGTTCCAGATACCTCCTCCAGTAGTGATGCAAACACTTCACAAGCTCTACCTAACAGCTTTGTTTGAATCAGTAACACCCACATGTCCTATGGCCATTTCATTTGTTTAGCTACCTTCTCAAATGAAAAGAAAAAGGCTTCCACTTCCTTCTCATCAAACTTTGGCAATGCTTGGACATATTTAAATAGATTCCCACCAAGCCTTCGACTATGACGCTCTTTCTCACTATCCTCATCACTATCATCCAACTGTACGTTTCCCTTTATGTCTGCCAATTTTAATTGACTTTCATGTTTCATGGCCATTTTCTTGAGTTCAAACTCCATCGCTTTATCTTTTTCCCTGATCTGTATCTCCCTTTCTTTTTCTTTTTGTTCTGCTAGGGCTATTCTTTCTTTTCTCCTTTCCTCTCTCTCCTTTTCTTTTTATTCTCTCTCTCTTTCTTTCTTTTTCCTTTCTTTCTCTCTCTCTTTCTTTTTCCTCTCTCTCTCTTTCATATTCAAGCCACTTTAATTCTTTCTCATGTTCCATTTGTTTAATTTGCAACTGAATTTTTACCATTTCCAATAAGTCAGACTCTATCTCAGGCAACTTTAAATGCTTAACCACCACCATAATTACCTCAACTTTTCGCATTTTGTCAGGTAATGTTAACTGCAATGTTTTTGCCAAATCTAACAGTCTGCTTTTCGTCTCTGTCCGTAAGGTGCTGCGTGTGACATTCTCCACCCCCAAAAACTTCTGAGCCTCTGAAAGAGCCATTGTTCACAACACTCTCCCCACTTAAACTAAAATACCACACCAGAAAAGCAACAATTCTTCACTGCCTTTAAGTTCACAAAAGCTAATGCAATAGATAGACTTTTATCCCCCTCGAGCCCCAATTGTTATGGGTGAGGGGTGTTTTCAGAACCCCAAAATGTATCATGGAGTTCAACCAACCTCCCCCTTTAATGTACTGTTGCTTTTGAAGCACACAGCTTGTTCTCCAGGTGTAGTATTACAATTATGAACACTTGGTTTTTAAACACAAAACAATGTTTATTCCATGAATTCAACTTAATATTTTAAATAAACATTGGATCACTAACACCCCTTACTTCAAAGATAACCCCGAAAATAATATAACACTAAATAATCCCTCAATATGTTCCTTCAAACCTCCAAAAGACTTCACCTTTAACAACAGACATGAGGTTATATTCAATATACTTATAGTCTTTGGATTTTCAAGACATCAACAGACCAGTTCTGTGTTTTTCTTCTTGCAGCTTTTTGCAAAACACACACACTCCCAGCTTTCTCATCAAACTGAAACCAAAAGCAGAAGTGAGCTCAGCTCAGCTCCCCCCACCCTCAGACATCACTTCAGTAATATGAGCTGCTGCATTTCTTAAAGGTACATTGCTTAAACATCCATTTCTTAAAGGTACTCTCATATGACAATGACTCCCTGACAACGTGCTCTGTATCAGATTAACATCCTACCACGAGACACAATAAAAGGATCCTATGATGCATTCATTGAATCATAGAATTTACAGTGGAAACGGAAGCCATTCAGCCCATCGAGTCTGCACCAGCTATTGAAAAGAGCACCCCACCCAAGCACACACCTCCATCCTATCTCAGTAACCCTGTAACCCCACCTAACCTTTTTGGACACCAATGGCAATTTAGCATGGCCAATCCACCTAACCTACACATCTTTGGACTGTGGGAGGAAACCGGAGCCACCGGAGGAAACCTGCGTAGACACGGGGAGAACATGCAGACTCCGCACAGGGTGACCCAAGCCGGGAATCAAACCCAAGTCCCTGGCACTGTGAAGCAACAGTGTTAACCACTGTGCTACCATGCCGCCCCAGTACATTGTGGAGTTGCTTAGCTCTGTCTATCACTTGTTGTTTGGCATGCAAGTAGTCCTGTGTTATAGCTTCACCACATTGACACATCAACCTGCTGTTGCACCTGGCATGCTATCCAGCACTCTTCATTGAACCTAGGGTTGGTCCCCTGACTTGGTGGTAATAGCAGAATGGGGAATATGCCGAGCCATGAGGTTGCAGATTGTGGTTGAGTCAATTCTGCTGCTGATGGCCCACAGTGCCTCATGGGTGCCCAGTCTTGAATTTCTAGATCTGTTTGACGTCTATCCCATTTGGCATGATGCATGTGCCACACAACATGATGGACATTATCCTCAATGTGAAGATGGGACTGTCTCCACAAGGACTGGGCGGTGGTCACTTCTATCAGTATACTGTCATGGACAGATGCATCTGCAGCAGGCAATTTGGTGAGCATGAGGTTAAGTATGTTTTTCCCTGTCGTTAGTTCCCTTACCACCAGCTGCAGTCCCAGCCTAGCAGGTAGGTTCTTAAGATAAACTACGCAATTAGGAGTTCACAGTGTTAGAGGTAATATTGATATAATTGATAGAGGATTGGCTAATTAACAGGAAGCAGTGAGTAGCGATAATGGGATCTTTCTCAGGTTGGAGAGAAGTAACCAGTGGAGTGCCACAGGGCATGTAAATTAAAATATTAAAGCTAAATTTTATAAAGCTGAATTGCTAAAAAGAGTTGAATACTTTACACTTAGAAAATACCAAATAAAAATAAAAAATGCAGGAATGCACAGTGGATCCATTAGCATTGGAAAAAGAAGTCTGGTTTAACAGTTCAGTTAGAGCTTCATTATCAGAAACAATTACTTCTGAACCTGTATTTTCCCTTTCAAATGCTACTTGGCCACCTGTCTAGTTCCAGTATTCATAATTAAAATGTTTCGATTTTTTTTCCTCTCGTTAGAACATACTTGAACAAGAAGACATATTGTACCTTTTCAATCTTCATTTTGTCATTGAAGGTCAATGGAAAGACAGAAGGGAGAAACTTGGTTTTCTGAAATTTTCCTAACATACATACACTGACGTAAACATCGTTCTTTTCAGGTAGGAACACTCCAGGGCATGTAACCTATAATTGATTATTTCAAATAAAAAAGGATCACAATGTTGCATAGAAAAATAAAATGTCATATTATTACCAATATTAATTGATACCACTTGCTTCTGACAGTGATGTTTTAGGCCTTCATGCCCTCTCATATGTCAAGTTCTACCAATAATTCAGCCACAACCTATTTTGTGTCATGCACTAATATCCAAAACCAACCCCACTCCTTGCCCCACATTTCACCGTTGTCAGGCAGGTTTTGTATTTAGGTTCCGGCTGGGTCACTTTCTGTGCGGAGTCTGCACATCCTCCCCGTGTGTGCGTGGGTTTCCTCCGGGTGCTCCGGTTTCCTCCCACAGTCCAAAGATGTGCGGGTTAGGTGGATTGGCCATGCTAAATTGCCCGTAGTGTCCTAAAAAGTAAGGTAATTGGGGGGTGGGGGGGGGGGTTGTTGGGTTACGGGTATAGGGTGGATACGTGGGTTTGAGTAGGGTGATCATTGCTCGGCACAACATCGAGGGCCGAAGGGCCTGTTCTGTGCTGTACTGTTCTATGTTCCTGCCCTAAAGCATTTACCAACCAGTAGTAAATTTGCTGATGGGGTAGATTTTCCGGTCCCACCTGTGGCTGGAATCATCATGGGCAGGATGGAAAATTTGAAGGACCATTTAAAGGTCAGTTGACCTTTGGTGGAAATTTATGGTTTCAGGGAGGGTACAACTGGAAATTCCCATCCATAGGACGGAATTTTCCAGTCGTTCTCGCTGGCAAGATCGTCAGGTCCTGCCAACAGTAAACCCCTACCAGGGATTTCCTGATGGCAGGGGTACATAGAATGGGAAACTCAGTTGACAAAAGATCCGCCGCTGGCCAATGGCAGGCAGCGAAACTGGTTGCAGGGGCACATGGAAACTCCTGCCCAACTATTTCATAAATATAAATTCCATAAACAAACAAAACTTAATTCATAAAATGGTTAAAGGTTCACTTAGTAGTTTCTAAATTTTTATTGGATCAAAGTATCCTCAAGCCCAATTGTGACTCAGAGGCAAAGCATTTTAACCAGGTTTTCAGTCAAAATAAAGAAAATCGGTTGCAGTGATTGGCAATGGACTGCTGCCAAGGACATAAATAATTCAAATGTGTCCTCGTGCTGTGTTTGATTCATTTTAAAAAAAGGTGAGGTCCTCTTAAACCTCTACTGAAATTTTTTAAATATTGTTTTAAAATAATTTTGTTGTTTTTACATCAACAACCAGATGTTCCGGCAATCACAGGTGGTAATATTTTAAAGATAAGACTTGCGTGAAAGAAAGCTTCTCACAATATTTATTTAATGAGGAGGCAAAAACATACATTAAGCTATAAATGTACAGCTAAAAATACTAATTGCTTATCGCACAAGGAGTCGACAATGGAAAATTATTAAAAGTACGCATAGATTTGAATGCATAGATGTGGTTGGAAACTATTCAGAGGAAATTTTGGGAGGACCATGCTACAAACTCTGTTCCTCACACTAGCAACTGCCTTATGTGAAACTAAACTGTTCCCAATGCTTATGTCATATTTAAAACCAATATGACTATATATCAAATCATCACTAACACCACATGTATTTCTATATCTATAACATTGCCCGTCTCAACCCCTGCCTCAGCTCATTGCTACTTAAACCCTCATCCATGCCTTTCTCACTGCTAGACTTGACAATTACAAAATGTGTCTGGCTGGCTTCGCACATTCTACTCTCCATTAACCTGAGGCCATCCAAGACTTTGCTGCTCATGTCCTAACTCATACTAAGTACAGCTCACCCATCACCTCTGTGATTGGTGCCCTACATTCACTCCTGGTTTAGCACACATTGATTTTAAAATCCTCAAGCATATAGAACATAGAAATATCTGCAATCCTCTATATCTTGTCTCTTGAGCATTCATTATTTTAATCATTCCACCAAAGGCAGATGTGCCTTCAGCTGTCATGGCCTTAAGCTCTGGGATCCTTCTAAACCTCTCTACTTATGTACCTCACCTTCCTTTAAGACATCTTTGGCCAAGCTCTTGGTCATCTGCCCCAATATCTCCTGGAGTTCTTTACTATTAAATTTGCTTTATAATGCTTCTGTAAAGTGCATTGGGGCATTTCATTACATTAATGACGTTATATAAATGAAATCAGATGTGATGCTCCAAAGTGAAAAGTTGTACAAAGAGGCCTGTTGTTTTATTTTGAGGGGGCGGGGGAGGGGAACGACGGGCCCAGCCATTGGATCAAGCGCAAATATTCCCGCAAATCCCAGCAAAGGATGGCCGGCTCCCCGTCTCCTATTGGTCCACCCGCACGTCAATCACCATCACCGTTCCCCCCCCCCCCCCCCCTTTCAGGCCCAACGGCCGCCGCTTGTGAATCAAACTTATCGGCCCTGTTGTTGATACCCACCGCTTGGATTTTCAAGTACACCGTGAGCCTCAGAACTTTCTTCGGCATTTCTGCCAGTTAAAAAAAAAACTTGATTAAGCTATGTATATATAGGACGTTGGAGTCGACAGAAGGTGCAGCTCGAGCCAGCGATTCAAAAAGTGTGGAGGCAACGGCCGATAGAAGGCCAGTGTTGCGGCGTTGCCATGGGGCCGGGCCACACACTGACGCCACACAATGGGAGTGATGTCCAATTGGGGGCGGCGAGCAGAGCGGCTCCCTGTTGTGGAGTCACTTCTCATTCATTCCTGCCCTGGGCCTGGCACAATCAGAGATGTCACTTTATAAATGCTGGCAATGCCCTGCTAGCCTGGCAGCCACTCTGTGCAGAGAGAGAGAGAGAGTAAACAAGAGTTATAGCGTTCGGTCTGTGACCTCTTGTTCGTCAAGGCGATCGCCCAGGATGGGAAACAAGAGACCTCTATGTGTGAAATAGTGGCAAGATGTAAATTTAAAAAATGGATTGACAACAAGTTGTAATGTTAAGTTCAAAGTGACCTAAATAATTTAAATCAATTCATACATATAATTAGGGTACAGTATCAGAGGGGAGGGGATGGAAATGAGAATCATAAAATTTACAATTCAGAAGGAGGCCATTCGGCCAATCGAGACTGCACCGGCTGTTGGAAAGAGCATCCCACCTAAGCCCACAGCTCCATCCTATCCCCATAACCAAGGAACCGCACTCAATCTTTTTGGACACTGGGGGCAATTTATCGTGGCCAGTCCACCTAACCTGCATATCTTGGGACTGGGAGGAAACTAGAGCCCACGGAGGAAACCCACACAGACACCAGAAGAAAGTGCAGACTCCGCACAGTGATCCAAGCCGGGAATCGAACCTGACACCCTGGGAAGGGAGGGGTGGGGTGGAGAGGGGAAGGGGTGGGGTGGAGAGGGGAAGGGGTGGGGTGGAGAGGGGATGGGGTGGAGTAGAGAGGGGGAAGAGGATAGGATGGGGGGGGGAGAGGATAGGATGGGGGGAGAGGATAGGATGGGGGAGAGAAGATAGGATGGGGAGAGGATAGGATGGGGGGGAGAGGATAGGATGGGGGGGAGGGAAAGGGGGAGGGGGTTGTGAGGGAGGGTGGTTGGGAAGGGTGGAGGGGGAGAGGATAGGAAGGGAGGATGGAGGGGAGAGGGAGGGGGGAAAGTGGGGGAGGAGGTGAGGGGAGAAGATGCGGGAGAGGAGGTGGGGTGGGGGGAGGAGGAGCAGGGATTGGGTGGGGATCTGGGGGGAAGGTGGGATGGGGTTGGGGGGAGGAGGTGTAGTGGTGGGAAGATGGGATGGGGAGGAGGTTTTCGGTGGGGGAGGAGGTGGGATGGGGTAGTGGGGAGGAGGTGGCTTGGGGTAGTGGGGAGGAGGTGGGATGGGGTAGGGTGGAGGAGGTGGGTGAGGGGGTAGCGGATGGGATGGGGAGGAGGTGGGGGAGAAGGTGGGATGGGGGGGGAGGAGGAGCTGGGATGGGGTGGAGGGGATGGGGTGGGGGGGAGAAGATGGGGTGGGGAGAGGAGGTGGGTTGGGGGGGAGGAGTTGAGATGGGGAGGAGGGGCGAGATGAGAAGGTGAGAGGGGAGGAGATGGGAAGGTGTAGGAGGGGTGGAGATGGGAGGGGGAGGATGGGAAGGGATGGGCAGGGGATGGGGTGGAGGTGAGGAGGGAAGGAGGAGGGTTGAGGTAGGGGCATAGTGCGGGGTGTGGAGAGGAGGGAGGTGGATATGTTCCCCGTCCGCTTCTGGGTTGCCTTGTTGCTGTTGTCCTTTAAGTGCTACAACCCTTTTCCACCAAAGTAAAAAGCAGTATTTGGAGAATTACTTGGACTGTTTTGAGAAAATAATGGGAGAATAATACAACTACGTAATTTAGTTAAGGGATAATTAAGGAGAGAGTGAAAATGGAGCAGTTCACGTTTGTCATCTGATCCTCAAGGATAAATTGGCTGTGTGCTAACAGTTATTTTGGTATACGAGTTCCTCTGGCTCATAGATAAGATAAAACAAAGTTGCATCTCTTTTTCCTGCACCAATTGTGTTCCTTGTCTGCTATTTCTGTCTCTGAGTTTGTCTCTCATTTTTTTTTTGCTCCTTGTCCTTTTCTTTTGCATATTTACTCTTGTAGTTATCGCCCAAGTGCCACACATGTTCATATTGGAATTGTGCTGCAATCAGGTACATGCTTTAAGTTGGCACTCAAGAGCAGCTGTCACCAATTGGAGAAGCATTAGGGTTTCATTACCAAGAGTATAAAAAGATGTTCACAGTGAGCACCATGGGGAATTGGAAGAGCCTGTGTCTTTATGCTGCAGGGTTAGAAATAAATCTGTCTTTAGGTACAGACTGATTTCTCATTTTTCTCCTAACACATGAATTAGCATCATGCACATTTCATTATTGTTTTTACGTCTTTGACATTTACTTGTTTTCTCAATCTTCCTTCTGGTGAATTTTGTCCTTGCTACTGTTTCTTCTCTTCAGTAAATATCTCGCTGTGTCTCTATGCTTCCCACATGACCATATGCCTTTTAATCACTTCTCTTTATTTTGTCCAATAAGCTTTACCCTACTTTGTCCATCTGGCACTCTCCATTCCACTTGTTGATTTTCTCTCCTAATGTAGAAATGATGTTTTGTGCAAATTATCATTCATGTCAGACAGATCTGCTTGGTTCATGATGATAATTAGATGGCCATTAATCTACCATTAACTAGATTTGCCCTTGAACATTAAGGTTTTAACGGCATTTGCATATAAAATTTGGGAAAGTGCAAGCTGCTAACCTCGCAGGGAAGGAAGCAGAGCACCTGGAATGAGTGAACAAGGCTTAATTCTGCCATTCCCCAATCTGATTTGTTAGCAGCACAAGTGGTTCAATGTCAAATCAGGAATAGAAAGGGAAATAAAGATTGAATTAAGAATGACCGGGGGAGCAGAGACCGGAAGACAAAGTAAAGCTTTTTAAATCTACAACTTTAAAATCTGAGCACTAATTGGGAGCTATCACATTGTTAAAAGGGTGGTTAGACTGAAATGGACAAGACATGGTTTATATCTGTATAAAACCAAATTACTGTGGATGCTGGCATCTGAAACAAAAACAGAAAATACTGGACAATCAGACCTGATAGGCATCTAGACTCAAAAAGTTACCCTTTTCGCTCCATAGTTTATGAGTTAGACAGAAATATGCTGTTTCATTAAGCTAACAACGAAGTGGCACAATCCAGAGAGCAGGTTTTAGATATTTCAGTTTAAACCGTGTATTTGTTATTTGCCTTAAGTTGTTGTAACATTGTGCATAAAGAAATGTGTTATTAATTACGCCATTATTTTGATAGATATTCTTGGTCTGGATTCTCTGATTTTGAGGCACTGTCCCCATGCTGGCGTGGGAACAGTGGTGTTTAACAACAGAAAAAATGGCCACCAATCCTGCGTTTGGCTGGGGGCTAGCATCAAGACATCGTAGAGCACCCAGCTCTAGCTGCCGATATGGCCCAGAGAATATGCACAGCGGTGGCCTGCAGCACCACGCTGTGCAACATGGCGGTGGCCACTCGCGGACCAGTCTGCAAAATAGTGCCCCCACTTTGGCCGGCTTGCGCGCTCCGACCACCCCCCAACAGTGCCCCCAGCTCCTGGCAAAGGCCGCCCTGCCTGCGGATCGGCCCTCCCCCGAATGTGGCGGCGTTGGACTGAGTCTGCAGCCGCCACGCCGAATTCCCGACGGATGAGACCACATGCGACCGACGGCGTCGGAAACATGGCTGGTCGTGGGCGGAGAACTGGAGGGTGGGCCTCAGGCAATGTCCTGAGGCTGTCGATACAGTACGCTGTGTCATTTCCAATTCGGTTGTGAACAGGAATTTGGCAACGGGAGAATCCCGTCCCTTATCACCCATGGTTCCTTGGGATCCATCTTTCATTTTGCCACCTGTTTGCTCTTATGGTTGCATGGGTTAAATATGGTAGCACCTATCGATGCTGTCGAGCACATTTCAGGAAATTGATTTTCTATCTCTTGTGATGAATGTAGGAATCCTACTGTATGTAGTTGGTGTAATAAGGGTTTGGTACAATAAGTGTTAAAAACCTGGGTTAGCATGTGACTGCTGAAGTCATGTTTTTTAAAATCCTGGCAGGCATTTTGGAGTCAGGTGCAATTACAGCGTTGTAAAAGTTGAGCAAGTGGAATTTTGTTCATATGAAGAGGGTTCCCTGGGGAATAGATGATTAGTCTTCCCGACAGATAATCCGGCGAGACTGCCACCAGTATCTAACGCCAATTAGGCCAGTAATGATGACCCACGGGCTTCACGTCGGAAAAGTACTGTTCCGCCAGCTGATTCACCTGGACCATGCCTGGCAGCTCCCCGCTAACGAGGGGGAGCAGCTCTGAAACAATCCACAGAGAAAACCTCTGACAGCACGCAGCCATACCACCGCATAGACCTGCTCCACAATTCTGAGATACCGACCTGGCCAGACTGTTGAACGCGGTGTGGTCCAGAGAGCATACTCTGTTTCCCCCGAGGGTGTCGGAGGATCCATCACAGGTCAGACAGGGCTGCCTGGGAGGCAGTGGAAGTAGCCGTCCGCTCAGTGAGTGTCACAAGGAGGTCCATCACCCAGTGCTGCAAGAATCTCAACAACCTACACAGGGCTGCACAGGTGTGTCCTGGCTGCCACACCCGGCTACCCCGTCCGACGACAACCCTGTAGTTGGCAGTGCACTCCCCAAGCACAATAACGTGCCTTTGCACCAGCACACCCTGCCACCCACCAGCACACCACACACATGCCCAGCAGTGGGACCCATGCTTATCCCCCACCATAGCGCGTGAAGTGTGTGGCTCGCAATGCCTTCTCTTTGTGCCCACAGGACAAATGAGCCCATAACACACCAGAAAGGGCCCAAATGGGTGGTGGGGTGCTGGATATCAGAGTCCTCATTCCCTATGAGGAACAGGCCCTGGAGGACGCGGAGTGGCCGAGGATAGAGCGGTCACTGACATAGAGCCTGGCCTGCAGAGGTGATTACCCAGATGACCTGTCATGTGTGTTGTTCATGCCAGACATAATGATCCTTCCCCCTAACTGACCACATGTCCATTCTCCCACAGAATTTCCATCTGATCATGCCGGCCTATCTGAGGTGCCACCCCCACCTTCCAAGAAAATACCTCAGGAGAGATCCGAGGAAGCCACCAATGACCATAACAGCTGTCATCCCCAAACTCCACCAGAGCTGAGACACATCTCGGTGGGCGAAAAGTGGACAAGCTTCTGGGGAGCAATCTGGTGAGCATCACACAGTTGCTGATGCAAGAGGCAGAAACATCCAGGGGAGGGAAGTCTGCTGGATCCCTGACCCGCTTGGGGACGCAGGAGATGGCGCCGGCAATTCGTGGCACCGAGGTCAACACTGCTATGGTAGCGACTGCAGTTGGAAGCCTGGAGTGTGACATCCACAGCATGGGTGGTGGTGGCCAAGGCATTGCTCATTGAGCACCACAACAGCATGTGCCGCTGTGGGGGGGCGGGGGGTGGCTGGCACAGGTGGACTTTGCTGAGGTGCTCCATAGCATGTCCCAGTTGCTGAGGAACGTGTCCCACACAGAGGTGCACATTGGTGAGGCACTGCAGAGCATGGCCTGGTCACAGAAGGGCTTCACTGAGGGTGTCGATACCATGTGCATTCAATGGCAGATGACACAGGGGCCTCTGGAGCTTACTGTAGCCACCCCTGCGCCCAAGATAACCCCCAGGGCCCTCTAGGCATCGACTGGGAGGAGGAAGCGCTGGAGGCCAATCCGGGTCCTCCCTATAGGTACAGGGTGGCATAGCAATGCAAATTGCTCCAGGCCCTCCAGGAGCATCAAAGGTCACAGGGCTGCCTTCACCTCCGTGATGTGCATTCTGGGGACACACCTAGATGTTGCAGCAGAGCATGGAGTTAAATGATCTCTGTGGGTCGGATGGGAGTGGGGTGGCACCAACGGTATCTCGGAACAGTTAGGGTCACCATTGTACACCATTAAAATACATTTATGGGCGGTAAGGTAGCACAAGTGGATTGCACTGTGGCTTCACAGCGCCAGGGTCCCAGGTTCGATTCCCCGCTGGTCACTGTCTGTGCGGAGCCTGCACATTCTCCCGTGTCTGCGTGGGTTTCCTCCTACAGTCCAAAGACGTGCAGGTTAGGTGGATTTGCCATGATAAATTGCCCTTAGTGACCAAAAAGGGTAGGAGGGACTATTACGGGGATAGGGTGGAAGTGAGGGCTTAAGTGGGTCGGTGCAGACTCGATGAGTCGAATAGCCTCCTTCTGCACTGTATGTTCTATGTTCTGATTACACTCAAGACATGGGAAGCCTCTGTCATGTTATTGAAATGCAACTGCAGAGTGATTCAGGCATCGGAACCGCATTTTCAACAATCCGATGCACTGTTCAATGACAACCCAGGTGGCCACATGGGCCTCGTGATATCGGATCTCCGCTTCAGTCTCCGGCCTCCGCACTGGCGTCATTAGCCTGGACCTAAGGGTGTACCTCTTATCCCCCAAGAGCCAGCTGGCCATCCTGGTGTGTCCTTCAAGAAGCCGGGGACCTCCAACTGCTACAGGATGTAGCTGTCGTGCAAACTCCCAGGCAAGTGTGCACACACGTGCATGATCCTGAGGTGGTGGTCGCACAAACGTTTAACGTTCAGGGAGTGGAATCTCTTCCAGTTAATGTGTGCCACCTATTACCCCCTGGACCTGGCATCCAGGCAATTGCAGAGAATCCTGCTGCCCGGGCATCTTGATGGGCCTGGTCCCGTTCAAAGTTTATATAGTCAGCTGCCCGGGAAAATGGCTTCCGTGACTTCACAGATGCACTTGTGGGCTGTTGGTTGGGATACAAGTCCCCACTCGAGCCCTGGAATGAACCCAAGGCATAAAGGTTCAGGGCTGCAGTGACCTTGACGGCCACTGGAAGCGGGTATCCTCCTCCTCCACATGGTGCCAAATCTACAAGGGCGCAGGTGCAGCACTGTCCCCATGTTGAGGTGGGGTCACCTGTGGCACATGCTGTCTGACAGCTCACCGAATGACCAACAATGCTGGTATACCAGCCTCCCTCTCTGGGTCCCTCCCTCGCCTGATGGGGGGCCGGGACCTCAGGGTGTGGGACGGGCCCCTGCACATGGGCTGCCACTTCCAGCCTCTGTCATCGCTGCTGCCTTCTCCAGCATCTGGCCAAATCCACAAGGGCACCAGCATAGCGAGGGCAGCTGCTGCGGCGTCCACAATATCATCCATAATGTCCAACGGTGTGCAGGTTAGGTGAAATGGCCATGCTAAATTGCCCTTAGTGTCCAAAATGTTAAGTAGAGTTACGGGGGTAGAGTGGAGGTGCGGGTTTAAGTTGTGTGCTCTTTCCAATGGCTTGTGCAGACTAGATGGGCCGAATGGCCTCCTTCTGCACTGTAATTCTATGTGTTAATTGTAAGGAATTGGAGAGGGTGAGAGACCGCTAATCCGTTATGGCTTCCATCCCTCAGGGTGCCATCCAATGAGTCGGTTTTGCTGGGGGACCCCATAACCCACCAGGAACATTACTTAGACCAGGCGCGGGTTCCCTCCCCGATCCGCACACCCACCTTCTGGTCTCGGGGATGTCCCCAGTGCTGAGGCCCAGCTCCTGGGTTTTTGATTGTTGGTTGTTGCCTCTGTGGGATTGATGCCTCCAGTGTTCAGGCAAAGTGTCCAGGGCCCTCAATCTGATTGGGATGCCAGGCAGTAAAACTTGCATGCGACATGGCAGGTCTACCCACAGGAATCCACTTGGGAGCTGTGGAGTACTTACATAACTAACATTGCCAATTCCCTATTAGTGATAACCTTCAACTGTGCAGCCAGAGGCCGCCACAGTCAGTGGGAGTTAAAGTGACCTGCACCATATTACCGCGGACAGACACCAGCCCTGCGGGTGTTCGGTGGGATGGACAGGCAGCAGATGAAGTTGCCCCCGGTATGGGTATACATGATCCGGGGATGGCATGCTGGACCCTTGGGTGCTGAGCCCATTACCCCCCAGCCCTGGGGCGACCCCTCCACCGATAGTGGCCGACCCCCCCTCCCCTCACCATCCCAGAGGGTGGAGAGTGGGCTCCTCCCCTCTATCCGATCTGCCCCAGTGCTTCTGGGCTGATTGCCCGGTTTTGAAGATGGCTACTCACCTCTTCCGATCTCTACAGCAGCCTTTGTGCCAGCTTCACGTTTTTAAATAGTTGTGCTAAAGGGTGCCCGTGTGACCACTCGCTGGGGAGCTGTTTAGATCACACAAGGCCATTCAATAAGGGCCCTTCCCTTTAATGAGATGGATATTGGCCTAATTGGTGATTATTGGTTTCTCGCCAAGTCGCGCCAGGATCTGAATCTTGCCACCAGTAGTGGGCTGGTTAGATCAGAAACTGATCAGCGTCTGACATGGTTGCCCGATTTCAGCCTCTCCCGTAATCTGACCGGCTCACGTGGATTTGTGCTCGGGGCAATGTGGCCGTTAGATCGGGCCCATTATGTTCAGCTTAGTACGGTGATGTAGTTAGTGGGAGGAGCCAGGGGCTGAAGCAGTCAGTTGTTTTGGAGTTTCAGTTCAGTTTTGATCTGTCTGCGTGCGGCTAGAGACGGGAAGGGCCCAGCGCCCCGCATGGAGGTTGGACGGTGCCTTACTAGCTGACAAGGCCTTCAGTGAAAGGATAGTGCGGGCCATAGCAGAGTACACGGAGAACAACCAAAACGGGGAGGTCTCACCCTCCACGTTCTGGGAAGCGCTTAAGGCCGTACTAAGAGGGGAAATCATTGCCTTCAAAGCGCAAAGAGATAGGGAGGAAAGGGTGACAAGGCAGAAGCTGGTCGACTCCATACTGGAGGTAGACCATAAATACTCCGAGGCCCCGACCGTAGAGCTCCTGGCAGAGAGGAAAGAACTACAAAGGAACTTAGACCTGCTCTCCAGCAGGAAAGCAGTGCACCAACTCTGCCAGGCGCGGGACCCTGTACGAAGACGGAGACAAAGCCAGCCGCCTGTTGGCACACCAGCTGAGAAAGCAGGCAGCCACCAGAGAAATTGGGCAAATCAGGGGTACCGGAGACACGTTGGAAACAGAACCAGAGAGGATTAACAAAACCTTCAAGGCCTTCTACCAAGAGCTGTACACCTCAGAGCCCCCAACGGGGAAGGCTGGGATGAACCGGTTCCTTGATGGACTGGACATACCAGTCGTGGGAGAGGGCAGAAAACGGGACCTGGAAGCACCACTAGCACTGGGAGAGATCATGGACAGCATTAGCTCCATGCAGACGGGGAAGGCCCCGGGACCGGATGGATTCCCGGCGGACTTCTACAAAAAACTCACGACAGCGCTGGCCCCGCACCTGCGGGAGATGTTCACAGACTCGCTAGCTAGGGGCACACTGCCACCCACGTTAGCACAGGCCTCAATCTCGCTGATATCTAAGAAAGACCCAACGGAATGTGGGTCATACTGACCTATCTCACTGCTGAACGCAGATGCCAAAATACTGGCCAAAATCCTAGCCAAAAGGCGAGAAGACTGTAACTGAGGTGGTCACAGAGGACCAGACGGGCTTGGTCAAAGGTAGACAGCTTACCTCGAACATCAGGCGCCTGCTGAACGTGATAATGACCCCCTCCGGGGAGAGAACACAAGAGGTGATCGTCTCCCTGGACGCAGAAAAGGCCTTCGACAGAGTCGAATGGAAATACCTCATAGAGGTACTGGAGCAGTTCGGGCTTGGAACAGGGTTCACCGCTTGGGTAACGCTCCTATACAACGCTCCCATGGCGAGCGTACGGATCAACAATACCAACTCCCAATACTTCCAGCTGCACAGGAGCACCAGACAAGGATGCCCACTGTCCCCGCTGCTGTTCGCACTAGCAATCGAACCGCTAGCAATCGCGCTCAGGGCAGCAAAAAACTGGAGGGGGATCCGAAGGGAAGGCAGAGAGCACAGAATCTCACTCTCTGCAGATGACCTGCTCCTCTACATCTCGGACCCACAGAGCAGCATGGACGGAATCATTGTGCTCCTGAAAGAGTTTGGAGTCTTCTCGGGCTACAAACTCAACATGAGCAAAAGCGAGATCTTCCCAGTACACCCGCAAGGGGGGGCGGGGGGGGGGCAGCACTAAAGGGGCTGCCGTTCAAACAAGCCCGACACAAATTCCACTACCTGGGGATCCAAATAGCCCATGACTGGAAAGGGATCCACAAATGGAACCTCACCAGTCTGACGGAGGAAGTAAAAAAGGACCTGCAAAGATGGAACACACTCCCACTCTCCCTCGCGGGGAGAGTCCAGATGATCAAAATGAACGTACTGCCCAGGTTCCTCTTCCTGTTTAGATCCATTTCGATCTACATCCCCAAGGCCTTTTTCAAAGCGCTGGACAAACTAATCATGGCGTTCGTATGGGGGGGGGGTAAAAATGCTAGGATCCCAAAGAAGGTCTTACAAAAAACAATCCGGGGGGGGGCTAGCCCTCCCAAACCTACAATTCTACCACTGGGCGGCAACAGCCGAGCGATTAAGGGGATGGATCCAGGAGCCAGAGGCCGAGTGGGTGCGTGCGGAGGAGGCCTCCTGCATGGGACCTCCCTCCGGGCCCTCGCCACGGCAGCACTCCCATCCCCACCAAAAAACACTCTAGCAGCCCAGTGGTGACAGCCACCGTCCAATCCTGGAGCCAACTGCGGCAGCAATTTGGCCTGACCAAAATGTCGGACAAGGCTCCCATCTGCAACAACCATAAGTTCACACCAGCACTGACTGACGCCACCTTCAAAAGGTGGAGGCAGGACAGAGGGACACTGATAGTCAGGGACCTATACACGGACGGCAGGATCGCAACACTGGACGAACTGACAGAGAGATTTTGGCTAGCCAGGGGGAACGAGCTACAGTATCTGCAGCTCAAAAACTTCTTACGAAAGGAGACAAGGACGTACCCACATTATTTGTTTTATTTCTTCTTTCTTTTTCTTGTTAATTTATTGTTTTTGTATTGGAGGGGAGGGGTTACTGTTTTTCTCTGTTGTGATAAAATTTGTCGCTGAAAACTGGAATAAAAATTATTACAAAAAAAAGGAAGGACAAAGCTGCAAGCGACAGTCTGATGGCAAGCTAAGCCCAAAACCAAATTGTAAATAAATGCCTATAAACATGTGCCTCGGCCATATTGGGGAATGTAAAATATGTATGCCGGTTAAAGGGGGTGGCCACAGTTGTTATTATGAAGATGCTTGCCTGTAAATATACATGTTAAGTTTTGCGTGTTTTTTTTCTAATAATTTGTAATTTGTTGGATATAAAATATGAACACTCAATAAAAAACATTTCCAAAAAAAGAAAAAGTTTTGATCTGTCTGTGAATGGACTAGCAGATGTTCTGGGGCAGCAGGGTAGCATGGTGGTTAGCATAAATGCTTCACAGCTCCAGGGTCCCAGGTTCGATTCCCGGCTGGATCACTGTCTGTGTGGAGTCTGCACGTCCTCCCCCTGTGTGCGTGGGTTTCCTCCGGGTGCTCCGGTTTCCTCCCACAGTCCAAAGATGTGCGGGTTAGGTGGATTGGCCATGCTAAATTGCCCGTAGTGTCCTAATAAAAGTAAGGTTAAGGGGGGGTTGTTGGGTTATGGGTATAGGGTGGATACGTGGGTTTGAGTAGGGTGATCATGGCTCGGCACAACATTGAGGGCCGAAGGGCCTGTTCTGTGCTGTACTGTTCTATGTTCTATGTTCTCAGAGCGGTTTAGTTAAATAGATTTTTGCCTGGGGTTTCTGAAAAGGCTGGCAGATAAACAGTAGTTTGACACTGGCAAGAATCTGCAAGCTGTTTTCTGGAGCATTTCCAAGTGGTTTGTCCAAGACATCACTTTACAGCAAGTATTTCTGAGTATGCCAACTGTATTTTAAAGTGGATTTTGACCTGAGATGGGTTTTGTTTGAGTGGAGATAATAGCAGTTAGGATTATTTTGTTGTATTGTTAAGCATTGTTTAACGCCAATTTATATTTGATAAATTTAGTAATACTGTGTTAGTAATAAAATTATTTTTAAGATACTATATTTCTATTTTGTGTGAAATCACTTCTGGAGTGAAGTATCCTATCCTTACATAGAACATTACAGCGCGGTACAAGCCCTTCGGCCCTCGATGTTGCGCTGACCTGTGAAACCACTTTAAAGCCCATCTACACTATTCCCTTATCATCCATATGTCTATCCAATGACCATTTAAATGCCCTTAATGTTGGCGAGTCCACTACTGTTGCAGGCAGGGTATTCCACGCCCTTACTACTCTCTGAGTAAAGAACCTACCTCTGACTTCTGTCCTATATCTATCTCCCCTCAATTTAAAGCTATGTCCCCTCGTGCGAGCCATCACCATCTGAGGAAAAAGGCTCTCACTGTCCACCCTATCTAATCCTCTGATCATTTTGTATGCCTCAATTAAGTCACCTCTTAACCTTCTTCTCTCTAACGAAAACAACCTTAAGTCCCTCAACCTTTCCTCATAAGGTCTTCCCTCCATACCGGCAACATCCTGGTAAATCTCCTCTGCACCCTTTCCAATGCTTCCACATCCTTCCTATAATGCGGCGACCAGAACTGCACGCAATACTCCAAATGCGGCCGCACCAGAGTTTTGTACAGCTGCAACATGACCTCATAGCCCCGAAACGCAATCCCTCTACCAATAAAAGCTAACACACCGTACACCTTCTTAACAACCCTATCAACCTGGATGGCAACTTTCAGGGATCTATGTACATGGACACCGAGATCTCTCTGCTCATCCACACTACCAAGAATCTTAGCCCAGTACTCTGTCTGCCTGTTCAAAAATGAATCACCTCACACTTTTCTGCATTAAACTCCATTTGCCACCTCTCAGCCCAGCTCTGCAGCTTATCTATGTCTCTCTGTAACCTGCAACATCCTTCCGCACTGTCTACAACTTCACCGACTTGTGTCATCTGCAAATTTACTCACCCATCCTTCTATGCCCTCCTCCAGGTCATTTATAAAAATGACAAACAGCAGTGGCCCCAGTCTTACAAATTAAATGAAATACTGGGGTTTCAATGACAGAAAATCATGCCTATGGAATCAATAACTGGAAATTGCTAAAAGCCATGTGAGAAACAAATAGTGCAGTATCTTTCTTCTCAATTTCAGTGATTCACTATTACAGTAGGATGGTAGAATTTTGTTTTAAATGGATATACAGTGTTGCTCGTTATGCTCTCTCCTTAATTTGCTCTGTTTTAATTATGCTAGCTCAAGAGTCGCCAGGTATCTTTTCGATACCGCCACAAGGTTCAAAACCGAATACTGATCAAAGACTCAATACACCAGTTAGTAAGTTTGAAATCAATGCACATTTATTTACACACACAGTCAATTATACTCATGCACAAACTCTACTCACCAAACTATCACTACTACTAAAAGCCTATACTTAGCTTCGGGTGCCCACTCAGTCAGAGGAACAATGGCCGTTGTTGGTTCTGAGGCTGCTGGCATCGAACTTGTATAGAATAGTAGCTAGGAGCGCCTATCTCGTAGCGTGTGTTGACTTTAGACTTACTTGTCTGGTGCTTGGCGGGTCTCTCATTGCTGAGAGCCAAGGCCAAGATGAAGAAGAAGAAGAGACCGATCTGTCTTGGGGGCTCCTCTTTATACCCCAAAGGGGCTTCACGCCCTTTTGGGCGGGCCTTGAACTTGGCCCCAATTAATTGGACCATATCCTAATCATCTGTATTGATTTTCTCCAATAAAGGGGTGGCTGCCTGATCGTTGGGCGGGCCCTAGGTGACCATTGGCCTGCCTTTGTTTTAGTCTCCACTGGCGCCGGGGAGTCTGCTCTGGTATCGTTTGCTTAAATGTTTCTCTTTTGTCCCCGGAGATAGCTCATTACTATGCAAATGGCTGGTAGTATCGGTCTTGTCTGGGAGCTGCAAACTCCAATCCACAGACAAACCTTGCACTTGCTTGCTTTATTAGCATTGTCCAATTTTCCCTTCATTCTCTGCAAGTGTCCATTTTGAAATCGGGACGTGGCCACCCCAAGTGGCTACAACAGGGTGTTTCACTCATGCCATAATTACAATTCTAAAGAAAAGCTATATTCTAGTTGTAGCCACCTGGATTGGCCACTTCCCGACTCCAAAATGGAAGCCCGCTAAGAATGCAGGGAAATTCAGCCAAGGACAGGAAAACAAGCAGGTGCAAAGTTTCCTGTATATTAGAACTTGCAGAACCCAGATAGAACTGAAACTAAAAACCATCTGCATAGTAATGAGCGATCCCCGGGAACAATTGGTAACATTAAGAGTAATCAAGACCAAACCAGACTCCTCGGCGCCAGCAGGAGCCAAGACAAAGGAAGGCCAACGGACACTTAGGAACCACCCAGCGATCAGGGAACAGCTCCAGTATTGGAGAAATCGATAGAAGCGATTGAAACTTAGTCTAATCAATTGGGACCATGTCCGGGGTCCGCCCAAAAGGGCGCAAAACCCCTGGGGACTATAAAATAGAGTCCCCAAGTTCAGATTGGTCTTCTTGGCAGCTCTCAAAGAACTCTTGACCATGACTCTCAACTCGGAGAGACTTGCCTAGCAGCTGCACCAACCAAGTAAGTGTCCAGTCAACGCACGCTAGGAGATAGGCGCTCCTAACCATTAGTCCATACCAGCTGGAAGCATGCAGACTCAGAATTGAACGAAAGGCCATTTGTTCCCCTGACCTGGTGGGCCAGTTTCCAAAGCTAAGTATTGGCCTTTTAGTGTTAGAGATAGTCTAGTGAGTAGTATTTTATGCATGAGTAGCGATTGACTGTGTATATAATAAATGTGTTTTGTTTTGAACCTTACTAACTGGTGTATTGAGTTATTGATCAGCACTTGAACTTGAACCTCATGGTGGTACTGTATCATAAAGATACCTGGCGACTCTAGAGCAAGGTGATTAAACAGAGCAAATTAAGTAAAGCACACTTAGCAACATAGTATACTGAACGTTTCTCTTTTGATTCATGGATATTAGAGATAGAAAACAATCTTGAGTGGAGAGGAATATGTTTTGTCTCTTACATTATTTGCACTTAAAGGGCCATGGTGGCATGGTGGGATGGGCCAATACTCTGATGGAATGTGGTTTCAAATCCCACCACGGCGGCTAGTAGAATTTAAAATCTATTGATAAAATCTGGAATTGAAAGCTAATCTCGGTAATGTTGACCAAAAACTAACATCAATTGTCATTAAAAAAAAACCATCTGGTTCACTGATGTCCTTTTTAGAAGGAAATCGGCCATCTGTACCTGATCTGGCCGACATGTGACTCCAGGTTCATAGCAGAAACACATTGTTATGAAGCATCTAGATAACAGTGGTCATAATATTGTAGCGAAGTCCATATTAGCCGTTTTGATAGTTTTGGTTTAGTTATGTTCAGTTTTAACAGAATCAAAGTGTATGAATCAATTCAGTCAATACGGAAGTGCACTATGAGTCTCTGTCTTCCGACTTGTGCCATATTGTCTTAGGCCAAAGTAGGGTTATGTTTTATAGATTTACCACAGGTCTAATGCTGAATGAGAATCTGTTACATTTTATGGCAGGATTAGGGGATACATGGGTGTTTATTGTAGTTTAATTGTGCATGTCAGTGTTGGAGAAATGTCTGAAATTGTTTTTGCTTTTTAACTTAAAGGTTAATGTCACTTTCCTTCAAAAAGTATGCAGAGTTTCTCCATTGGTGTGGGTTTTATTATCAGTTTCTGTAATGGTGTTGTTATGTAGTTTCTGTGACTTTTATTTCTGATAAACATCAAGGGCAGGAGTCTCCCTTTTAGGGACTAAGTCCCCACGCCCGCCGGAAAACAGGGGAGAATCACTCTGGACTTTTTCCTTGAAAGTCCGGGGTGATTCTCCGTTTTCCAGGGCTAGCAGGGCCCCGACGTGCGTCCTGCAGCTCTGGCTGCCGGTGGGGCCCTGCTGTCCAGGCCGCAAGCGGGTTCACGCATGCGCCCGATGGCCCACTTTGGCGCGGGCGCTGCCAACACGTCGGAGCCACACAGCGGGCCCGCGCGGAGTCATGTAGGTCCCCCACAGATCGTGGTGGCTCACGATCGCCGACCTGGCCACCGCCGGGTGTCAGATACCCCCCGCCCCCCACCAGGACCGCCACCGCGGCCGTGGGTCCGAGCTCCCGCCGGGTGGTACCAGATGTAAACCACGCCGGCGGGAGTTCGGCCAGTCGACCGCGGAGAATCACCACGGGGGCCTGTTCCAACCGCCCCCGACCGGCACCACGTCGACTGCGTGCGCGCGACTGGCAGGTCCGCGGAGAATCACAGAAGCGCCGTCGTGCCGGATTTCCGGCGTGAACTGCTATTCTCCGCCCCCGTGCCGGGTGCGATTTCGACGTGTAGGGTCGGAGAATCCCGCCCATAATTTCTGGAATTTTAAGCGGTATTTTCTAATGTGTATCTTGTTACTTGAACTTTAGCGCACCAATCACCTTTATGGGATTTATTTTCTGTGTTCTCCAGTAATTACTGTATTAGTTTTAAGTTTGTGTATCTTTTGTACTTTAAGTTATTTGTTTTTAGTAACTTGTTTCAGACATCAGCAGTCACTAAGAAGTTACACATAACATCTGAGATACATCAGTTAGGATGATGAGCCTGACGAACATCAATAATGAGGAAGTGACACCACACATAAGACCATAAGAATTAGGAGCACAATTAGGCAACTTGGCCCATCGAGTCTGCTCCGGCCATTTAATCATGGCTCATATTTTCTCATCCTATTCTCCTGCCTTCTTGATCCAAGATGACGCCGCAGCGAGGCGACTTCTTGCAAGCTGTGCCCAGCATACCCTCTAATTCTATCTTTTACTCTCGTTCTATGCTTCTAAAACTTCATTCTAACTGTTTTAAACTCTCCAATAATGTTCTTATTCAATTACTTACAGATTTAGTGATCTTTAGGACCCTGCAGACACCTGAAACTGACAACCTGAAATCGACCCGGACCAGCCGACTACGTATGAGCAGCTGCCGGTGCTGCAGTCCCAGACCTGGGAATTCCCCTACAGCGGCTGCCAGAGACCACGAAAATGCCCGAGAAGCCAGGGCCTTCACTCTACAGGCTCCCAGAGACCTGGAAAACACCACAAAAGCTGGAATCGACACTCTGCTGCTCTCCAACGACCAGACCAGCATCCCAGCAGCTGGAGACTGCCCGCCCCCCAGCTTCCAACCCCTCTGACACAGAGAACTGCGACCTCCTGCAGGCCCCAAGCACTCCCTCCACTCCCCCTCTCTACAGTCAATCCACACTCCGAAAAATGAACTCCCACACCCTAACTATCACTAATACTGCTCTTTTAAATTTACTTTCAGGTCGAGATCCTTCGTCCTCTGAAGGAAGACCGCGATCTGGAAAGGACCCTGCGGACCCCAACACATGGACCCGGCCATCGCCTCATCCGCAACCACGATCCCAGCGACGTCATCCACGTTGGAGCGTGGTCTGGCCATCCACCGACCTGTGAAGCCAAATCGCAGCCCAACAATGACCCAGAACGCTCGACCGTGCAGACCCACCTACCGACGCAGGAACCGCAAGCAAGGCAACGAATCCTCCATCCACACACCAACCAGAGTGAATAACCTCATTGGGCATAACTATTCTCTTAACAATGCATACTCTCACCGTCTCCCAGGCTCGAAAAGAAGCAGTCACTCCAGGAAGTGTGGAAAACATACAGGCCTGCAGGTGAGAGTGAAACAACGTGGCCCCTCCTAGCTAATGCCCAATCTCTTAAAAAAAAGCGAGACGAACTTAAAGCCAGGCTCACTTTTCAAAGAGAACTAAGGGACTGCTGTGTGCTCTGTTTCATGGAGACATGGCTCACTCCTGCTTTACGGGACTGTGCCCTAACAACCAGAGGGCTTCTCAATCCACCGAATGGACCATACGACGGCCTCAGGCAAGGCGAGGGGAGGTGCGGCTTGCCTCCTAATCAACATCTCCTGGTGCTTAGTTGTAGCAACACTCTATCGCCCGGCCACACTTTGGCAAATCTGACCAGAAGGCTGTGCTCCTGCTCCCGGCTTATGAGCAAAAACTGAAGCGGGAGAATCCGTCAAAGAAAGTCGTGCATTGTTGGTCTGAGGAATCGAATGATCTCCTACGGGACTGCTTAGAGTCAGTGCACCGGTCTGTATTTAAAAACTCTGTGACCTGCCTGAAAGAGTATGCCACTACAGTAACTGACTTTATCAGTAAGTGTGCAGAAGACTGTGTGCCAAAGAAGCAAATCCGCATGTTTCCCCACTGGAAACCCTGGATGAACAGGGATATCCACTGCTTGCTGAAGTTTAGGTCTGAGGCGTTCAAGTCAGGCGACCCTGACCTATACAAGAAAGCCAGATATGATCTAAAGAAATCCATCAAAGATGCCAAAAGACAGTACCAGACCAAGCTTGAGTCCCAGGCTAGCTACACGGACCCCAGCCGTCTACGGCAAGGTCTGCAAGACATAACGGGCTACAAGATGAAGGCATATAAAATCGCAGGCTCCAATGCACCCCTCCCTGATGAGCTCAAGGCATTCCATGCCCGCTTTGAGCAAGAGGTCAGCGAGAGCGAGCCCTCCACCCCAGAAGCCGCGGATGAACTTGTAACTGAGATCACTATTGCAGACATCAGAGTAGACTTCTCGGAAGTCAACCCTCGGAAAGCCACTGGCCCCAGAAGGGGTACCCGGATGAGCATTCAGGTCTTGCGCAGATCAGCTGGCTGGGGTATTCGCAGACATCTTCAACCTCTCTTTACAACAATCTGAGGTCCTATCTGCTTTAAGAAGACGACCATCATCCCTGTACCAAAAAAAAGCAAAGCAGCGTGCCTTAATGACTATCGTCCAGTGGTTCTAATATCCATCATCATGAAGTGCTTCGAAAGGTTAGTCATGGCATGAATCAACTCCAGCCTCCCGGATTGCCTTGATCCACTACAGTTCGCCTACTGCGACAACAGGTCCACAGCAGACGCCATCTCCATGGCCCTGCACTCTACCCTGGAACACCTAGATAACAAAGACACCTATGTCAGACTCCTATTTATCGACTACAGCTCAGCCTTCAATACCATCATTCCTACAAAACTCATCTCCAAACTCCATGGCCTTGGCCTTGGCTCCTCCCTCTGCGACTGGATCCTGAACTTTCTAACCCACAGGCCACAATCAGTAAAGATAGGCAACAAGACCTCCTCCACGATCATCCTCAACACCGGTGCCCCACAAGGCTGTGTCCTCAGCCCCCTACTATACTCCTTATACACCTTAATGTATACACCTTATACACCAAATTCCCCTCCAACTCAATTTTCAAACTTGCTGATGACACCACCGTAGTGGGTTGGATTTCAAACAATGACGAGACAGAGTACAGGAATGAGATAGGGAATCTGGTGAACTGGTGCAACGACAATAATCTCTCCCTCAATGTCAACAAAATGAAGGAGATTATCATCGACTTCAGGAAATGTAGTGGAGAACATGCCCCTGTCCACATCAATGGGAACGAAGTAGAAAGTGTCGAGAGCTTCAAGTTTTTAGGTGTACAGATCACCAACAACCTATCTTGGTGCCCCCATGCCGACACTATAGTTAAGAAAGCCCACCAACGACTCTACTTTCTCAGAAGACTGAGGAAATTTGGCATGTCAGCTACGACCCTCACCAACTTTTACAGATGCACCATAGAAAGCATTCTTTCTGGTTGTATCACAGCTTGGTATGGAGCCTGCTCTGCCCAAGACCGCAGGAAACTACAAAAGGTTGTGAATGTAGCCCAGTCCATCGCGCAAACCAACCTCCCATCCATTGACTCTATCTATAATTCCCGTTGCCTCATAAAGGCAGCCAGCATAATTAAGGACCCCACACACCCCGGACATACTCTCATCCACCTTCCGTCAGGAAAATGATACCAAAGTTTGAGGTCACTTACTAACCAACTCAAGAACAGTTTCTTCCCTGCTGCCATCAGACTTTTGAATGGACCTACCTCATATTAAGTTGATCTTTCCTCTACACCTTGCTATAACTGTAACATTATATTCTGCAGCCTCTTCGTCCTTCCCTATGTATGGTATGCATTGTTTGTACAGCATTCAAGAAACAATACTTTTCACTGTATACTAATACATGTGACAATAATAAATCAAATCAAATCAAAATTCTCCCCAAAACCCCTGATCCCCTTATTAATCAAGAACCTATCTATCTCTGTCTTAAAGACACTCATTGATTTGGCCTTCACAACCTTCTGCGGCAAAGAGTTCCACAGATTCACCCCCCTCTGGCTGAAGAAATTCCTCCTCATCTCTGTTTTAAAGGATCGTCCCTTTCGTCTTCCACCGTGAAGACTGATACAAAGTAACTATTCAGTTAATCTGCCATTTCTTTGTTTTCTATATTACTTCTCGAGCCACATTTTTCAGTGGTCCAATGTCTATTTTTGCCTCTCTCTTACCTTTCATATATTGAAAGAAACTCTTCCTACCTTCTGTCATATTACTAGCTAACTTGCCCTCATATTTCATCTTCTCTCCCCTTATTGCTTTTTTAGTTGTCCTCTGCTCGCTTTTAAATGATTCCCAGTCCTCTGGCTTCCCACTAATCCCCGCCACTTTGTATGCTTTTTCTTTTGCTTTTTTGCTGTCCTTGACTTCCTTCGTCAACCATGGATGCCTTGTCCTGCCCTTAACATGTTTCCTCCTCCTTAGGATGAATTTCTGCTGTGCCTCCCAAATAACCCGCCAAAACTCCTGCCATTGCTGTTCCACTGTCTTCCCTGCTAGTCTCCTTTTCCAATCAACCCTGGCCAGCTCCACCCTCATGTCTTTGGATTTACCCTTATTTAATTGTAATACCGTTACATCTGACTCCAGCTTCTCCCTCTCAAACTGCAGGGTAAATTCTATCATATTGTGGTCACTGCTCTCTAAGGGTTCCTTCACCTTAAGATCCCAAATCAAGTCTGCCTCATTACACATCACCAAAACCAGATTTGCCTGTTCTCCAGTGGACTCTACCACAAGCTGTTCCACAAAACCATCTCTTAAAACATTCCACAAATTCCTTTTCTTGGGATCTACTACCAACCTGATTTTCCCAGTCCACGGGCATATTGAAGTGGCCCATGATTATTGTGATGTTGCCTTTTTTACATGCTTTCTCTATCTCCCGATTTATTTGCTGCCCCACATCCTGACTACTGCTCAGGGGTCTGTACATAACTCCCATCAGGGTCTTTTTACCTTTGCGATTCCTCAATTCTACCCACAGAGATTCTATGCCTTCTGATTTTATATCGCTCCTTGCTATCGATTTAACTTCATTCCTTACTAACAATGCAACCCCACCCCCTTTGCCCATCTGCCTGTCTTTTCGATGGGACACATATCCTTGTATATTTAGTCCAGCCCTGATCCCCTTGCAGCCACATCTCTGTGATGCCCACAACATCGTACCGGACTATTTCAATCTTCTTGTTTCAACATCTCTTGTTACAAGTATGTCGACACGCAGTGTACCCGAACAGGTGCTGTGGTGTGGCGACTAGGGGATTTTCACAGTAACTTAATTGCAGTGTTAATATATGCCTACTTGTGACACTAATAAAGATTATTATATGTACTGGTACCTCCGAGAAAGTGTTCAGCTTCTGAATTTAAGCAATACATTAGCAAAATTGGCAACCTCTGCGGGAGACACCATCAAGATCATGGGTACTACCACCGGACCATGAGATATCAACAGCAATCTGCCGACCCTCCTATAGACTGATCTGGGGCGAAATTCTCCGACCCCCAGCAGGGTCGGAGAATCGCCTGGGGCCGACGAAAATCCCGCCCCCGCCGTGGCAGAGATTCTCCACCACCCAGGAAGTGGCGGTGGCGGGAATCTCGCCACTCCGATTGGTGAGGCCCCTGCGGTGATTCTCCGGCCCGGATGAGCCGAAGTCCCGCCGCTGGGAGGCCTCTCCCGCCGCCGAGGTTTGAACCACCTCTGTAACGGTGGGATCAGCGGCGCGAGCGGGCCCTGAGGACCTGGGGGGGCGGGGGGCAATCGAACCCCGGGGGTGCCCCCACGGTGGCCTGGCCCGCGATCGGGGCCCCCCGCTCAGACTCCGGGCCAGTGCCCTGGGTGCACTCTTTCTCCTTCCGCGGCCGCCATGGCGGAAGCGGAAGAGAAACCCACGTCGCGCATGCACCGGTGGTGACGTCAGCAGCAGCTGGCCGCTGACATCACTGCCGGCGCATGCACCGACCGGCGAAAGCCTTTCGGCCAGCCCCGCTGCCGGGGGCGCCAGTTTTTTGCGCCAGTCTTCTGGTGCCAACTGCTCCAGCGCGGGGCTGACCCCCAAAGGTGGGGAGAATTCCCTACCTTTGGGGAGGCCCGACCCCTGAGTGGTTGGCGCCACTCCCCTACGCCGGGACCCTCCGTCACGCTGGGTAGGGGAGAATCTAGCCCCTGATCTCTTCACACATCTTCTCTACTGGATAGTACTACTCTCTATGCTTCACCTAATGCCTGTGTCTATGTATTTACATTGTGTATTTTATGTTTGCCTTTTGTACTTTCTTTTCATGTACGGAATGATCTGTCTGAGCTGTACGCAAAACAATACTTTTCACTGTACCTCGGTATATGTGACAAGAAACAAATCCAAATCCAACTCCCACATAGTTGTAACAGGCCGAGGACCAAGTCTACTGGGCTGTGACTGGTTCAAAGAAATTAATTTAAACTGGATCGAAATTTTTCAAATAAAAGGAGGCCTGCCAGAATTAATAAAGTACAAAGATGTACAGGAGCTGGCCAGAGTTGATTGGAAAAGGAGACTAGCAGGGAAGACAGTGGAACAGAAGATCCACGTAGACCCTGAGAGAGCGCCATGGTTTTTCAGGGTCAGACCCTTGCCCTATGCCTTCTTAGAAAAGATGGAGACCGAATTGAAAAGGTTAGAAGTGTGATTCATCCAGGCAGTCCAGTTTGCAGAATTGACAGCCCCATAGTCCCGGTGATAAAGCCAGACAAGATCATCCGCATCTTTGTGGACTACTGATTGACGGTGAATCAGGCTTCCAGGCAAGACAAGTACCCCATTCCAAAGATATAAATTTTGTATGCAAAATCTGGCCAGACCTATCTTACACTAAGACAGATATGAGCTATGCTTATCAGCAGCTTGAGTTGGACGATACTTCCTGAAGCTATTTTTTTTAAAAGGTACTTTATTCCAAACATGTGTAAAAACAGCAAAATATAAAATACACACAATCTCAGTCCACAGTTTGTGCAGTTTATCCCCTTTTATTCCTCCCCCGCGACAAACAAGTCTTCAAACAATATCAAGAACAACCCCACTGCAACTCTATCCCTCCGCTGACCCCCTCAATTCAAACTTCATCTTCTCCAACCTGAAAAAGTTGTAGAAGTCCACTAGCCAAGCCACCACCCCCGTTCGTCATAACCGAGCTTCAATTCAGCAGGATCCTTCGCCGGCCAATTAGAGAGGTGAAGGCCATAATATCAGCCCTCTTCCCCTCCAGAAGCAACGGCACTAATGATACCCCATCGTCCGGCCTGACCTCCGCCCCCTCTATCTTAGACAGTGCCCCGAACATCAACTCCCAATATTGTGCCTCTTGAAGTTATGTTGTAATAACACACACATGGGTTTGTTTCAGTATACAGACCTGCCTTTCGGCGTGTTGTCAGATTGTGTCACATTCCAGGGAATGATGAATTATTATGGGCGTTTTCTGTCAAATTATATTGTAATGTTGGCCCCCATATATGTTTTACTAAGGAAGGATCAACATTGGTTTTGGAGGGCACCTCAGAGAGAATCTTTTAACAAGGTAAAACATTCACTTTGTTTATTGGTGCACTTCGACCCATCCAGAAAATTGTGACTCCTCCTTATGGCATTGGTGAAGTTTTTCTCATATAATGAATGATGGGTTTGAAAGACCAATAGGATATAAGAACTAGGAGCAGGAGTAGCCCATCTGGCCCCTCGAGCCTTCTCCACCATTCAATGAGATCATGGCTGATCTTTTGTGGACTCAGCTCCACTTTCGGGCCTGAACACCATAACCCTTAATTCTTCAAAAAACTATCTACCTTTATCTTAAAAACATTTAACGAAGGAGCCTCTACTGCTTCACTGGGCAAGGAATTCCATAGATTCACAACCCTTTGGGTGAAGAAGTTCCTCCTAAACTCAGTCCTAAATCTATTTCCCCTTATTTTGAGGCTATGCCCCCTAGTTCTGCTTTCACCCGCCAGTGGAAACAACCTGCCCGCATCTATCCTATCTAGTCCCTTCATAATTTTATCTATTTTTATAAGATCCCCCCTCATCCTTCTAAATTCCAATGAGTACAGTCCCAGTCTACTCAACCTCTCCTCGTAATCCAATCCCTTCAGCTCTGGGATTAACCGAGTGAATCGCCTCTGCACGCCCTCCAGTGCCAGTAACGTCCTTTCTCAAGTAAGGAGACCAGAACTGAACACAATACTCCATGTGTGGTCTCACTAACACCTTATACAATTGCAGCATAACCTCCCCAGTCTTAAAAACTCCATCCCTCTAGCAGTGAAGGACAAAATTCCATTCGCCTTCTTAATCACCTGTTGCACCTGTAAATCAACTTTTTGCGACTCATGCACTAGCACACCCAGGTCTCTGCACAGCAGTATGCTTTAATATTTTATCATTTAAATAATAATCCCGTTTGCTGTTATTCCTCCCAAAGGGGATAACCTCACATTTGTCAACATTGTATTCCATCTGCCAGACCCTAGCCCATTCACTTAACCTATCCAAATCCCTCTGCAGACTTCCAGTATCCTCTGCACTTTTCGTTTTACCACTCATCTTAGTGTCGTCTGCAAACTTGGATACATTGCCCTTGGTCCCCAACTCCAAATCATCTATGTAAATTGTGGGCCCAACACTGATCCCTGAGGGACACCACTAGCTACTGATTGCCAACCAGAGAAACACCCATTAATCCCCACTCTTTGCTTTCTATTAATTAACCAATCCTCTATCCATGCTACTACTTTATCCTTAATGCCATGTATCTTTATCTTATGCAGCTAACTTTTGTGTGGCACCTTGTCAAAGGCTTTCTGGAAATCCAGATATACCACATCCATTGGCTCCCCGTTATCCACCGCACTGGTAATGTCTTCAAAAAATTCCACTAAATTCCACTAAACCTGCCCTTTATGAACCCATGCTGTGTCTACCCAATGGGACAATTTCTATCCAGATGCCTCGCTATTTCTTCCTTGATGATAGATTCCAGCATCTTCCCTACTACCGAAGTTAAGCTCACTGGCCTATAATTACCCGCTCTCTGCCTACCTCCTTTTTTAAACAGTGGTGTCATGTTTGCTAATTTCCAATCCACCAGGACCACCCCAGAGTCTAGTGAATTTTGGTAAATTATCGCTAGTGCATCTGCAATTTCCCTAGCCATCTCTTTTAGAACTCTGGGATGCATTCCATCAGGGCCAGGAGACTTGTCTACCTTTAGCCCCATTAACTTGCCCATCACTACCTCCTTAGTGATAACAATCCTCTCAAGGTCCTCACCTGTCGTAGTCTCATTTCTATCAGTCACTGGCATGTTATTTGTGTCTTCCACTGTGAAGACCGACCCAAAAAACCTGTTCAGTTCCTCAGCCATTTCCTCATCTCCCATTATTAAAACTCCCTTCTCATCCTCTAAAGGACCAATATTTACCTCAGCCACTCTTTTTTGTTTTATATATTTGTAGAAACATTTACTATCTGTTTTTATATTCTGAGCAAGTTTACTCTCATAATCTATCTTGATAGCTTTTGTAGTAGCTTTCTGTTGCCCCCTAAAGATTTCCCAGTCCTCTAGTCTCCCACCAATCTTTGCCACTTTGTATGCTTTTTCCTTCAATTTGATATTCTCCCTTATTTCCTTAGATATCCACGGTCGATTTTCCCTCTTTCTACCGTCCTTCCTTTTTGTTGGTATATACCTTTGCTGAGCACTGTGAAAAATCGCTTGGAAGGTTCTCCACTGTTCCTCAACTGTTCCACCATAAAGTCTTTGCTCCCAGTCTACCTTAGCTAGTTCTTCTCTCATCCCATTGTAATCTCCTTTGTTTAAGCACAAGACACGAGTATTTGATTTTACCTTCTCACCCTCCATCTGTATTTTAAATTCCACCATATTGTGATCGCTCATTCCGAGAGAATCCCTAACTATGAGATCATGAATCAATCCTGTTCCCTCGTAGGTTCCATTACATGCTGTTCTAGGAAACTATCGCGGATACATTCTATAAACTCCTCAAGGTTGCCTTGACCGACCTGGTTAAACCAATCGACATGTAGATTGAAATCCCCCATGATAACTGCTGTACCATTTCTACATGCATCAGTTATTTCTTTGTTTATTGCCTGCCCCACCATAATGTTACTATTTGGTGGCCTATTGACTACTCCTATCAGTGACTTTTTCGTCTTACTATTTCTGATTTCCACCCAAATGGATTTAACCTTATCCTCCATAGCACCGATGTCATCCCTTACTATTGCCCGATGCCATCCTTAAATAACAGAGCTACACCATCTCCCTTACCATCCACTCTGTCCTTCTGAATAGTTTGATACCCTCGGATATTTAACTCCCAGTCGTAACCATCCTTTAACCATGTTTCAGTAATTGCCACTAAATCATAGTCATTCACGATGATTTGCGCCATCAACTCATTTACTTTATTCCGAATACTATGAGCATTCAGGTAAAGTACACTTATGTTGGCTTTTTTACCTCTGTTTTGAATCTTAACATCTCAATCAGTAACCTCTCCTAAGTTATATTGCCTCTTAACTTTTCTCCTAATTTTCCTTGTCGTTGAACCCATATCTTCATGTAATAACCTGCCGCGTCGCTTACCATTAATATTTTTACTTCCAGTATTATTCCTTTTAGTATTACTAAATATGTCTCCAGTTCCCCCTGAGGCCGAAAATGGCTATTTTCAGATTGAAAAAGAAGGATTGGTTGTCATGCATGGAGTAAAGAAGTTCCACCAGTGTGTGTATAGAAGGCATGTTTCCATTGTAACAGATCACACACCACTGCAGGACCTCTTTAAAGAAGATCGGGCTATTCTGCCAATCGCCTCAGCAAGGATTCAGCATTGGGCATTAATCTTATCAGCATACAAGTATACATTCCAACACTGGCCCGGAGTGCAGATATCAAATGCAGATGCACCGAGTCTCCTGCCATTATATGAGAGTGTAGTACCCCCCCCCCCACCAATCCCCACCCCACCAGTATGCCAGGAAATTTTGATGCCGCTAAACATCTTGGAGACATTGCCAGTTTTGACGAAACCAACTCAAGTATTGGACCATCAGAGACCTGCTATTGTCCAAAGTCAAGCACAAAATATTAACAGGATGAAGGACCAACAAGCCAGTGCCTCAGGATGAAGCCACATTGTATTCGGAAAGACTAATAAAGGTGTAAAGGCAGCTGTGGTGAATTATAAACACTAATAATCCACACTATTGTACATGTGTTGAGCCTGTACCTTGTACTAGATCATGTGTAGTTGCGCGGCTCAACCCATAGGGGGGGATGAGGAGCTTGTACTGGGCTCCACCCTTGGCTCCGCCCATGGCTCCTCCCCCTAACCTGAAGTATAAAGGTTGCTGTTGTGAGCCGCCTGCCAGTTCATCTAGAGTTCATCTCGTCACAGGCAAGCTCTGTTGTAAGACGATTAAAACCACTGTTCGCTTCTAACCCCATGTCGCGTGAATTGATGGTCTCATCAATTTAATCGTCTAAAGAAACAGTAAGGAATGACCACGGAATCAGCCCTCAAACCTGATCGACTGGAACTCGACCCACAGGATGCAGATGCGAAATAAATCTTTTCACACTGGCTCCGATGTTGTAAGGCCTACCTGGCTGAAGCAAGCAACACAGAAACAATGGAGGAGCAGAAACTCAGCCTACTGCACGCAAGGGTGAGCCATCGTATATCTACTCAACTTAATTGTACCGGCTCATTTACAGAGGCCCTGGCCCTACTCGACAGAAGGTACGTGAGGCCCGTCAATGAGGTCTACGCGCGCCACATTTTTACTACTCGCCGCCAGCGCCCCACAGAATCGCTAGAAGAATTCCTAAGAGACTTAAAAACCTTATCCCGGGACTGTAATTACCAAGCTGTAAATGCTGCAGAATATAGGGAACTCGCTGTCCACGATGTATTTGTTGCAGGCCTCAGATCCAATTACGGTGCCAGCGGTTGCTTGCTTCTCTTTGGGGCCCAAAACTTAGAAGACACTATAGAACTCGCCACTACTATGGAGGTCTCGTTCCGCAGCTTCACCTCGTTCCCCGCGAACTCCGCGACCCCGTCATGGGCTCCCGACCAGCGACTACCCCAGGCCTGCGCCTGGCGGCCACCCAGCCACTATGCTACTCCAGCCTGCCACTTTTGTGGCCAGCCCCAGCACCCGCGATAGCACTGCCCGGCAACCTGCAGCAGCTGCGGTCGCAAAGAACACTATGCCAGAGTATGTCTGGCGAAGAAAGCTGCAGCCTCAAACCCTCCCGCAGCCAAGAGCACTCGCTCCCTGAATTCGCAGGCCCGCAGGCCACGTAACGGTCTGTACTCTGACTCCGCCCCCAACCGCCACGTGGGACCCATGGGGGCCGCCATCTTGGCAACCCCCCACCACGTGGCCGGCCACGTGCGACTCATGGGGGCTGCCATCTTGGATGCCATCTTTATCGCCGCCCACCACGTGCGATCAACGGGGCGGCCATCTTGGGCTCCATCCTCTCCAAACTCAGCAAACCAGATCGAAGACTGCGACCTCAGCGGGCATTCATCACGGGGCCACTCCAGCACAGCTGACCGAGCCGCCGACTACCCACAACTCAGCGCGGTCACGTTGGACCAGTCGCGTCCGAAACACCTCCGCAACTCCATGATGACCGTTAAAATCAATGGGTACAGTACACCGTGCCTCTTCGACTCCGGGAGCACCGAGAGCTTCGTGCACCCAGATCTGGTAAGACGCTGTTCGCTCCCTATTTTTCCTGCACGGCAAACTATCTCCCTCACTTCGGGCTCCCACTCTGTTCACCTCCAAGGGCGCACCGTCGCGACCCTAACGATCCAAGGCGCTAGCGACTCTAATTTTCAACTATACTTCCTGCCTGAACTCTACGCCACACTCTTAATGGGACTCGACTGCCAGTGTGACCTCAAAAGTCTCACCCTCAGCTTCGGCGGACCCCTACCCCCACTCACCATCTGAAGCCTAGCCACGCTGTGAATCTCTCCCCCTCCACTCTTTGCTAATCTCACTCCGGACTGTAAACCCGTAGCCACTCGCAGCAGGCGGTACAGCCTGCAGGAGAGGGTGTTTATCAGAACCGAGGCCTCCTACGTGAGGGGATCATAGAGGCCAGTAACAGCCCCTGGAGAGCTCAGGTGGTGGTCGTCAAGACCGGGGAAAAATTCCGCATGGTCGTGGACTATAGTCAGACCATTAATCGGTTTAGGCTCCTCGATGCGTACCCCCTCCCCAGGATTGCAGACATGGTGAATCAGATCGCCCAGTATCGTATTTCCTCCACGGTGGATCTGAGGTCTGCATACCACCAGCTTACAATCCGCCCGGAGGACTGCCACTACACGGCGTTCGAGACCGCTGGCCGCTTCTTCCATTTCCTCTGGGTTCCCTTTGGCGTCCGAACGGGGTCTCGGTGTTCCAACGAGAAATGGACCGAATGGTGGACCAGTACGGGCTGCGGGCCACGTTTCCATACTTGGATAACGTCACCATCTGCGGCTATGACCAGCTGGACCACGATGCTAACCACCATCGATTTCTCCAGATGGCCCAGAAACTCAACCTCACTTACAACATGGAGAAATGCGTTTTCCGCACGACCAGTCTAGCCATCCTCGGCTATGTCGTGGTAAACGGAGTCCTGGGCCCCGACCCGGAACGTATGCGCCCCCTCTTAGAACTCCCTCTCCCTCATTGTCCCAGGGCCCTCAAACGGTGCCTGGGATTCTTTTCATACTATGCCCAGTGGGTCCCTCAATATGCGGAAAAAGCCGCCCACTATTTAAGGCCACACTTTTCCCCCTGTCGGCTGAGGCTCGCCAGGTCTTCAACTGCATCAAGGAGGGCATCGCCAAAGCGGCCAAGCGGGCGGTGGATGAATCCGTCCCTTTTCAGGTTGAGAGTGATGCCTCAGAGGTCGCTCTTGCAGCCACATTGAATCAGGCAGGGAGACCAGTCGCATTTTTCTCCCGGACCCTCCCCGCTTCAGAACTTCGACACTCCTCAGTCGAAAAGGAAGCACAAGCCATTTTGGAGGCTGTACGTCACTGGAGGCACTACCTCGCAGGTAGAAGGTTCACCCTCATCACCGACCAAAGATCGGTTGCCTTCATGTTTGACAACTCGCAAAGGGGCAAAATTAAAAATGATAAAATCCGGAGGTGGAGGATCGAACTCTCCACCTACAAATACGATATCATGTATCGACCGGGGAAGCTCAACGGGCCCCCAGATGCCCTGTCGCGCGGCACGTGCGCCAGCATGCAGAGTGACCGCCTGAAATCCATCCACAATGACCTCTGCCACCCGGGGGTCACCCGGCTCGCCCACTACGTCAAAGCCCGAAATCTACCTTTCTCCACTGAGGAGGTAAAAGCCATCACCAGGGATTGCCCGATCTGTGCGGAGTGCAAACCGCACTTCTATAGACCAGACAGGGCCCACCTGGTCAAGGCTTCTCGGCTCTTTGAACGCCTCGCCATCGATTTCAAAGGGCCACTTCCCGCGAATAATCAGAATGTGTACTTCCTGAATGTCATCGACGAGTTCTCCCGCTTCCCTTTTGCTTTCCCGTGGCCCGATATGACCTCCCACACAGTCATTAGGGCCCTGCATAGTATCTTCACCCTGTTTAATGTGGTGAATTATAAACACTAATAATCTACACTGTATTGTACAACATGTGTTGAGCCTGTACCTTGTACTAGATCATGTGTAGTTGCGCGGCTCTACCCATAGGAGGAGATGAGGAGCTTGTACTGGGCTCCACCCTTGGCTCCGCCCATGACTCATTCCCATAACCGGAAGTATAAAGGTTGCTGTCGTGAGCCTGCCTGCCAGTTCATCAAGAGTTCATCTCGTCACAGGCAGGCTCTGTTGTAAGACGATTAAAACCACTGTTCGCTTCTAACCATGTGTCCCGTGATGGTCTCATCAATTTAATCGTCATAAGAAACAGTAAGGAATGACCATGGAATCAGCCCTCAAACCTGATCAACTGGAACTCGACCCACAGGATGCAGAGGCGAAATAAATCTTTTCACACTGGCTCCGATGTTTTAAGGCCTACCTGGCTGAAGCAAGCACTACAGAAACTACGGAGGAGCAGAAACTCAGCCTACTGCACGCAAGGGTGAGCCATCGTATATCTACTCAACTTAATTGTACCGGCTCATTTACAGAGGCCCTGGCCCTACTCGACAGAATGTACGTGAGGCCCGTCAATGAGGTCTACGCGCGCCACGTTTTTACTACTTGCCACCAGCGCCCCAAAGAATCGCTAGAAGAATTCCTAAGAGACTTAAAAACCTTATTCCGGGACTGTAATTACAGAGCTGTAAATGCTGCAGAACATAGGGAACTCGCTGTCCGCGATGTATTTGTTGCAGGCCTCAGATCCAATTATGTGCGCCAGCGGTTGCTTGAGAAGGGGGCCCAAAACTTAGAAGACACTGTAGAACTCGCCACTACTATGGAGGTCTTGTTCCGCAGCCTCACCTCGTTCCCCATGGGCTCCGCGACCCCATCATGGGCCCCCGACTAGCGACTACCCCAGGCCTGCACCGTGCGGCCATCCAGCCACTATGCTACTCCAGCCTGCCACTTTTGTGGCCAGCCCCAGCACCCGCGGCAGCACTGCCCGGCCCGCAACGCGACCAGCAGCGGCTGCGGTCGCAAAGGACACTATGCCAGAGTATGTCTGGCGAAGAGAGCTCCAGCCTCAAACCCTCCCGCAGCCCAGAGCACTCGCTCCCTGAATTCGCAGGCCCACAGGCCCCGTAATGCTGCGGCCTGTACTCCGACTCCGCCCCCAACCGCCACGTGCGACCCATGGGGGCCACCATCTTGGCAACCCCCCACAACGCGGCCGGCCACGTGCGACTCATGGGGGCCGCCATCTTGGATGCCATCTTCCTCGCCACCCACCACGTGCGATCCACGGGGCGGCCATCTTGGGCTCCATCCTCTCCAAACTCAGCAACCCAGATTGAAGACTGCGACCTCAGCGGGCATTCATCACGGGGCCACTCCAGCACTCGTTGGAGTTTTGAAGGATATGGGGGGGATCTTAGTGAAACTTACAGGATACGGCAAGTCCTGGATAGAGTGGACGTAGAGAGGATGTAGGAATAACTACAACCAACGGTCACCATCTCAGACCAAAGGGATGATCCTTTAAAACAGAGATTTCTTCAGCCAGAGGATGGTAAATCTATGGAACTCATTACCGCAGAAGGCTGTGGAGGCCAAATCACTGAGTGTCTTCAAGACAGAGATAGATAGGTGTTTGATCAATAAGGGGATCAGGGATTATGGGGATAAGGCAGGAGCATGGGGATGAGACAAATATCAGCCACGATTGAATGGCGGAGCAGACTCGATGGGCCAAGTGGCCTAATTCTGCACCTATGTCTTACGGGCTTATCTCAACACCATTAAAGCATTCCTTAAAGCCACAAATGCACACACCATTGGGATCTCTATGCCTGATTTTGGCAAGTGGGCCAATGTGTGACCAGTTTTGTTGCTATTAACTAGTGACCAAATAGCTGCATAATGGCAATTAAAATTTATTTCACTTGGATCTTCATAGCCATTAGATGCATAACACATTTGATCCCACATCTAACAAGCACAATTATCCCCAGGCATATATCTCCATATTTTTTCGCTTATTTTCGAGGGCAGCAATCACAAATTCTAGTGCAACTGATCCTGACACCCATCTTCCACCTACCCTGACATTTTATTAATGCTGGTTCTTTAACATGGCTCATAAAAAAATTCATGAACACTCTGGCTGACACAAAACAGCCTGAGGCAAAAATCCCTTTGCACTGTTGCAAGCTGTCCTTATGAAACTGCACCAAAGGGAAATATTTGCCTTTTGAATATAAATTAGGAATATTTGAAGAAAAATATAGTTAGTGACAGAAAACTTGGTGTTATCTTTTACAGGAATGCCCTGTCACAACTTAAAGTGGATTAGATTATTGAAGCCTGGTAGGCATTTAGATTATTTTTTTAAATTTTTGATCATTTTTCATATTAACATTTAACACCTCACACACAGTGAATTTTAGTTGCAGTGGTAATAACTAACCTTCAAGAGTAAAGTAGCAATAAGCAACAAACGTGATATCTATTTAACCTAAAATAATGCTTAATATATATTACTGTGTAAAAGGTTCATTATATTTTGGAAGATTTTTTTAAAATGCATGCTTAAGTATGGCAACACACAACCAAATATACACAGATTTATAGATTATGCCATTTTTGTTGAAGCTATTGAGTCAAAAACAGAATAATTTACCCTGGTATATCAGCTACTAAAACTATTTTGCTTAATGAGGTACTTAGTCTTTATAATTAGAACCAAAAGGGAACAATATCTTGTTCATGGGCCATGGTGATTATTATGTCCATTTATGCAATTAAAAAGATTTGCAATGTTAATTGTTTTGAGAAATTGTGCATTTTCCTCCTTGACTATATTGCTGAACAATCCCATCCATGACAACTGTTGCACCCATAAACTGTTAACTCTTGGGAAATTAATTAATCCAAACTGGATAACTAAATTTAAGTATAAATAATCTGTTGTGCAAATCAAGCTAAAAAAGGTATTTTTATTCCGATAAACAACGAGAAGTTGTATATTTTTTTGCATTATTTAGACTACATGGCTGTATCTTTTACTAATTTTCTATGTAAAAATATATGTTAACATGTAAATTTTAGGATGTGGATTACAATGCAATTACAATTCCCTAAGGAACCTCTGGTGCAATGACTGTCATTGTATGTAAAATGGCAATTGCAATGTTTCTCCCTGTGGCTTTCGATCTAATTCAAAAAAATAACGATGATCTAAAATTCGTATATCTTTGTACCATGAATTCTTTGTACCATGAATTCTTTAGTAATTAAGTAGCACAGCACCTTATCAAATAAACATGTTTTTATTAAGTTTCTACTCATTTGTTGAAATTAGAACAGACAAATAAATTGTGAACCAGACAGCAACATTAATCATGCACATACAAACTTCACTTGCAAACAACACAAAAAAATACATATTTTCCAAAAAATGCTTGGTGTTAGTATTTCATATTCCAGTTACATTCTCTAATGCTTACTGGTATTTAGACTAAAATACGTACAAGTACAAAGATTCAAATAATGTGGCAATGACATTTAAACAGTGAAATGATTTGCCCTGCTAATCCTCTTCAATAGCATTATCCTTTCAATGGCATTGTTTGGTTGCAGGAAATGTTTGTCATTCCAAAACATTTAGGAATATAAGGAAGAGGCCAATAGAAACATTCTGTTCTACAGTCAATAGTGTAAGAGGTCAATATATTGCAGAGAAATGTTACATCAATTAAAATTTTATGAAGTGACAGGCATTTACCATATGTGTGTGTCTGTGAAATGCTGCTGATGCTGGAATCTTTTGCAGATGCATTGCAGTTTGGATAAGCAATTCAACCTATGAACCGGCCACGTGAAACAAAATTCCTGTCCATATCCAAAACAATTCATGCTTCCGTATTTAAATCTTCAAATCTAAATAAGATCATAGGCAACTCATTGAGGGAGCAACATATTAAAATACATACCACATAAATATTTTTGAAAGGTATGTCTCCCTTTCCCCACTTGGAGGTTTTTGGGCTGTTCCGGGAGGATTTGTGTAATTTGTTGATAATGATAATCTCCAGTCAAACCCAAATTAATGTTGACTACTTAGTGTCCAACCAGCTTATGGCAATTATAGTAGATGTCAGCTCACTTTTAATATAATACATCATATAGTATAAAGAAATAAATTCCAGAATCCAGGCAATTGAATTACATTTCTATTGCTTCCTTACTAATTAGAAAATTACAGAACTGCATTCATAGCAACAGATTTAGACATATATTAAAAAAGATGTTAATTATTTTATTAAATTTTACAAGCATACATATTGATTTTGAAATGCATTTGTGTGACTATTTTGTTTTTCAAAATTCATCATGCAGTGAAATGAAAGGAACAGTTGTCATGCAGATTAAATTCCACACAGTTGTTTACAGTGCCTATCATCTCGCATTTCTGATCATTTCAGCACAACAAACTTTAGATGTTACCAGTGAGTCCAACATTCATATTGGGGTTTTTTGTTCATAATGCCCTCAGCTATTTTAATTCGATAAACCACCAAGAATATTGAATTTTATTTTTTGTTGCTTTCAATAAACTGAGCTGGTGAAAATGGTCTGGGGGAACCTCTTCACAGGCAGATGTTATAAAAAAGAGATGAAGTAAAACATATTATTGATACTCTATTGCTGTTTATCAGGAAATGTGCCACAATTTCATCCTGCATAGCTCTCTTCAGCGTGATAGATTAATTGACATTCATTCATCTTGCTATCTTGGCAATTGACTAATTGGGGCCAAATTTAACTGCAGTGGAAAACAGGTAGGCAATGGGAAAAGTCGGAAGACGTTCACAGCTCATGGATTCTTGTCTGAGGGTCCGAGTCACTTGGTCAACTCATTTGCATTCTGCTGGTGAGCTATGGACACCAAGTATTAGAGGCCCCACTCCAGCTGGCTGGTTCTGGGTGGATGGAAAATTGATCTTCTCCCACACTAAACTGGTTGAGAGATATGGGGTCAGATGCTATCCCAGGGTGGGTCTTGAATGGTTTGGCAGTTGTCCAAATTTTATTTTTCTGATCATTCTAACCCCAATAAAGAGAAAATAACATTCCCCAAACTGTTTTGTGAGTGGCCTCCAGGACTGACTGTTGGTAAGGCCACTCATCACCATACTGCAATAGGTTCCATCCATTCATACTGGGAAACTGCAATTGAAGTCCTGTGATTGTGAAAAGGCAGCGATTTGCATACTTTAACTAGCTTCCTGCCTTGTGTCGGACCCGGTGGACAGGATGGGAGCAACAGCTAGGTGGCAAAAGCACCACTGCAATTTGGGGCCACTACCATTCCATTCCCAGCTGGAAGTTAAAATTCTCCCTATTAAATCAGAAAGAGGAGTGCATTTGTATTAGTGAACCAATCACTAGCAAATTTAATTAAACGGAACAGAAAAACAAACCACAGATGTTTTTCCTTATGCAGCTGCTTTCGGAGTCCATGAATTTTACCACCATTATTGTCAATGTCTGTCTTTAAATGCTGCTCAAGAAATGGAATTCAACCAAACAACGATGTAGCAATTGTTAGATCTCTTCCCCCCCGCCTCCCTCCCCCACACCAAAGATAAAGCGCATTGGTACCATATGACATTTTCCATAGCTCAATTGCGTGGTAACCCTTAGAATCAAACGCATGACCTTCTCAAAAGGTAATCTAACATATTTTCTGAATTAGCAGCTTTTACCTAATGTTAGGCACTTGTGTGGTTTGAAATTCATTGCAGCCCATCAGTTTCCTTCTTTTAAATCCTTACTGCATTTAACCTTAATTACTGGTGTCTTCTACTGCTATTCTTGCCATGAAGTTGAGATCCCCTATAAAGTTCAATATGAACTCATAGTGATATTTCTTGAACTAGTTTACAAGAAGTGCTGCTCTGCTGGGTGGAAGTCCCAGTATCTTTGATATGAAGTACTCTGCTATTATATGATATTGGTATTACAGGCAATTTGCCGAAATTAACCAAACAATGTAGGCAGGTGAGCTTCAAAGACCATGAAGCAAAGAAACACTGAATTCTTTAGTTCTAAGCCTCACATTAGAGGTTATCCTTATTCCGCAGCATGTTAGTTCACTCAATAGATTGCATTACAATGTGCTCTATTGCATAATAAAGGTAGGTTCATCACTCACTGCCCTGGAGGTTGAATTCAGCAGCTCCTCTGCACTGTCTGTGGAGGAAAGGTGTTTCCTTAGATGAAGAAAAATAATCAGCAAATCAACTTTCACTGGACTTCCAGATTAAAAGCATAAATCTGCAAATAGCAGACCTGCCTTTCATTTGGTAGGAAATATGGAGGACTACAAGGCCTCCATAAGGAGGGATATTGTGCTTTTCCTACGTAAGCAAGAGTGACAGGTGTAAAGTTTCAAAATGCAAATTAGCATCCTTACTCATGTAGTTGAATACTACATTGTCAACAAGAAGGTCACAATTTTGAATTTAGTGCTGTTACTGAGAGAAAATAATCGACAAAGAGGGATTAAAGACGAAGGAAGTCATCACCAGACTTTATCAACTGTTCAAATAGCTTATAGAACTCTGTCAAAAGCAACAATGTAAAATGTGAAAGAACAGATAAACACAAGTTATTATGACATTTTGTAGCAGAATAAATCTTTTTAAATATGGTTTTAAAAATTAAAATTTTAACAATGGAAACAATTTAAATATCGTAATTTAGAAAAATATTTTTCTCTCTCTTACTAATCCACGTCATGGAAAGGTAATTTCCATGCTTTAGCTATCATTCAATTTCCTTTCTTACAGAGCTGCAGAGATGAGAGGCACTTGTGTGGTTTGAAATTCATTGCAGCCCATCAGTTTCCTTCTTTTAAATCCTTACTGCATTTAACCTCAAACTTTCAAATCTGCAATACATAAACCATTGAGCTTCAAGAAGATGCTGATAACAAGTATTAGGAATTAAGTTTGAAGTGAATCTGATCACATGAATATTTCTTCTCTTCTGATGATATATCTGGACCCATTTTACCACATTATCCCCTTTTCATAGCTGTTTATAAGATGGTTATAATGCCTGGGAATGAAAATCCTTTCGATTTATTTTGTGTCCCTGTGCTCCACTGACTCTTTTGTCTTGCTGTTTTCTGAGTTTTCATTGCTTTGATGGTTTGTATGTCTGAGGCCAGGTGATTTTTCTCTGCTGCAAAAGGCAGGAATTATAAAAACAACATTGCATTTGAGTAGAGTAAGTTGATCAATCACAATAAAAATTTACTTTAAAGTCCGTTAGCAAATGTTAAATGAATTCCAGTGCATAGTAAACTCTGCAAAATACATGTTGACAGTAGAAAGTTATGCTTGTGTTTCATATTGGAAGAAAGTTTCACGTCGAGGAAGTTCTATTTTCTACTCACACAAAATTTGTATGACAGATACTTTGGATCAAAAGATTTATGCTGATAATTCCTGTAAAGTTACAAAATCGGCTTATTCAAACTATTCATATGGCGTAGTTACAAATCAGGACATGCTGTAAAGCAGGAGTTTGGGACTGGAATAAGAACTAGTTGCAGGCAGGACAGGAATTGTAATGCATAATGGACTGCGGTCAGAAACTGAAAGTGGAAGTAACACAGGACTGGAGTCATAATCTTGAATTGGAAGAGATACAGCAAGTTAGATACTGCACAGCTAAATCTAATATCTCAGGTGAAAATTCCAAACATATTGTAACAAAGGGGGAGAGAAACATGTATTGCACTGGCACAAAAATGCCTTCTCTGATCTGATCATGAAATGTCATCGGTGGCAGCCATAAGCAGTTTTTTGACTACGACAAATCACCCTTCAAACTGAAAGGGGTTACATTAAGATATGTGTATAGAGGTAAAACAGACTAACTGTTCCTGCTTCAAAGTGGCAAATTTTCGCATTTATATTGCTTTTACCAGAGATTGTCTAAAATACCTGTTGAGGAAATTCGAATGGTTCTACTGATAGTGTCTTATTTTAATCCTGTCAGAAGACATCCTGCCTCACCACAAACAATATAATTTACAGCCAAAAGAAATATGAGGCCATACTCCCTCTTTAAGAGGAGCCCAAATCTGAAAATCAGTGGATAACACATCTAATTGTTTGCCTTTTTTAAAATTCCCTCCCCTGCACATTGTCCTTTCTCATGCATATTCTTCAATTACATACATACAAGGAGCAAGAGTAGGTCACTCAGCCCCTTGAGCTCCTCCACCATTCAGTAAGGTCATGGGTAATCTGACTGTAACATCAAGCTCCACATTCCCACCTGAACCTTTTACCTCCTGGCGCATCAAAATCTATCCAGCTCTGCCTTAAAAATATTCAAGGACTCTGGTTCCACTGTCTTTTGAGGAAGAAAAATTCCAAAGACTCAGTATCCTCTGAGAGAAAATAATTTGCTAATCTGTTTTAAATGGGCAACCCCTTATGTTTAAACGGTGTCCCAATTTCTAGCTTCTCTCACAAGAGGAAACATCAACTCCACATCTATCCTGTCATTTTTAATCAAGTCATCATTTACTCTTCTAAACTCCCTGCTTGATATGGCTTCACAGCGCCAGGATTCCAGGTCTGATTCCCAACTTGGGTCACTCTCTGTGTCTGTACGTTCTCCCCATGTCTGCGTGGATTTCCTCCAAACGCTCCGGTTTCCTCCCACCAGTCCACAAAAATTAGCTATTAGATAATTTGGACATTCTGAATCATCCCTCTATGTACCTGAACAGGTGCCGGAATGTGGCGACTAGGGGCTTTTCACAATAACTTCATTGCACAATAGCTTCAGAGATTCCAAGATGGCGGCGGAGCACGCCGACTTTCTGCAAGCTCTCTCCCCCTGTCCCTTTTCTTTTATCTCATATCAGCATTCTGACCTACTAAAACTATTTTATGTACCATTTGTCAATGTTTTCTGTTGATTATTCTTTTGTCTCCTATGTACGTACTGTGTACGTTCCCTCGGCCACAGAAAAATATTTTTCACTGTAGTTCAGTACATGTGACAATAAATCAAATCAAATTGCAGTGTTAATGTAAGCCTACATGTGACAATAAAGATTATTAATTAATTGATGTCTTTCACATATGGAATTATCAGTGGTCACTTCACTCTGATGTCCCTCCATTCCTGTTGCTTCCACTTAACCTGGAGGCACTGTCTGGACCAGAAAGCTCTTGGGTTCATATTCCCCAGTGGCATAATAGTAATTCTCACAAAGTTTTCAATGAAATATAAGAATCTTGAACATTTTCTGATTTGTGGGTACGTTTCTAGAAGCCAATTTCAAGATTATCTAGAGAAAGCAAATTAGAAGAAATGGATGGCACTGCTATTAAAATCAGTAGTCATTTTCTTTTTACATGGAATTACATAATGTACAGCACAGAAACAGACCATTTGACCCAAAAGTTCTATGCTATTATTTATGCTTGACCCTCGCCATCTAATCAGATATTCTTACATTCCTTTCACCCTCGTGTTTATCCAGTTTCCCCTTAAATGCATCTGTGCCATTTGCGTCAACTATTCTTTGTGGTAGCGAGTTCGGCATTCTAATCTCTCTCTGAGTAAAGAACTTTCTCCTGAATTCCTATTGGATTTAGTAGTAACCATCTTATATTTATGGCTCTAGTTTTGGACTCCCCCTCCCTCCAACTACCTGTCCTGTCATATCCTTTTGATGGAATTGTATAAATTAGGATGTACATGTATATATTCTATATTAAGCCAAAGTTCACAGGGATCTTATAAACCAATTATTTTATTTAGTGTAGGTTTATAATTCTGTTCTTGAGTTTTACTACCTGAAGCAGGATTCTCTTGTCTCGACCAGTGCTTCCATGCTCGTGACCATGGAGCACAGGGACAGGGCTACCTCCCTCTAGGACTGTGCCATGTCACTCAGAGACCGACCCAGGTCACTCTCTGACTGGCTGAGGTAAATGAGTGCCAGGCCAATACACTTGATGTCCACACCATGATCTGTTGTGACTGGGCCAAGGTCTAGAGCACTGCTGCAATCTCTAGGTTTCTTTGGTACATGTCTGTATGTGACCTGGTTGCCCTTTCCTGTGCCTCAGCCACCATTCACACAGTGTGCTCCAGGTAAAGTGAGCACTTCACATAACCCAAGTGGATTCCCGTGTGTGTGGGCAGGCCATGTGCAACTCATTGCCCAGCATTCCAGACACACCTTGATGCCTGGACACTGCTTGACCATTGAGGGAGGCAACTCCATACACGCAGAAGCCAACATTTGAACACCGAGGGGATGGACACAGCTCCGGGGACATGTTAATGGCCGGAGGGTGGGTGAGTGCCACGGGAAGGGGGAGATGTCTGGAAAGAAGGGCTGAGCGTTCAGAGGTCCTCCCACACTGTGGAAAAAAATGAGAGGCATCATACTAGTTGTGCACAAGGGTGTTTATTGTTTATAATAATTCCTCACTCTCCCGATAGTGCTGCCCCCCCCCCCCAAAAAAAACCTGGTCCCCTCTCCCCCTCCCCTGGTGCCCTCAGTGATCCTCGATGTGCTTGGCTCTCCTAGTACTACCACTATGATTAGGTGTGTCCCCAGCATGCAAATCAGAGGTGGAGGCAGCCAGCTGCTTACCTCGTCCCGTGGAGTTCAATGCCCCTGGAGGGCATCCTCTGGGGGTTCTGGGACCGGAGAGCTCCGGCTCAATTGTCGACGGCACATGTACATCTGTGCCACCTTGTTCTGAGTGCTGGCTCATCAGAGGGGTGGAACTTGGGGGATTGTGGTCACCGTCGACACCTCATGGGACGCATCCAGCCAGGTGCCCCTTCCTCCCGCTCGGTGCCCTTAGGGTCCTGGGGTTCACTTTGGGATGAAGGGGCAGCTGGTTTGAGTCCCAGCTGCCCCTGCATCATCTGGCTCTGCCAGCCCTGGTAGTTCTCCGATGTCTGCATCATCGTGTTGATGCCCTCGCCGATGTTTCTCAGTGAGTATGCCATGGTCTGCAGCACCTTGGCAATACCCACCTGCAACTGGGACAAACTCCGCAGCTCCTCGGCTATGCCCCTCTGAGAGCGGGACATGTCCTGTGGAACCCCATCAAGGTCAGCCTGGTATTGGGTCATGTCACCCAGCAAGTCGTAAATTCTGCCGAGACCCTCAGCCATGGCTGTCACCAACTGCGCAACACCTTGGACACCTTAACTAATGGAGCCAATGCTGTGCACCAGGTCGCCACCCTCTGTGCCACGCATCTTAAAGTCTTGTGAAAGGCTAAAAAAGTACCTATCCCTTCGTGGAGTCACATATATTTAATAGACTGCATCCCATTAATTGTGGAACGGAGCGCTCTTATTGAGCTGATTTCATACTAGATTTCCTGCTTCATTGTTTGGCAAACTCCTAATGCCAAGAGAAATTGAAGCTTGAAGTTGACTGCAGTCAAAAATGAGGAACGATCCTGTAAGATCAAAAAGGATCAGATTTGGTTGCTGCAAGAAATGTTAGCCTATTATAATTGATATTCATTGATCCACATCCCCGTGACTTTCTGGGCAACATTATAAAAATCTCTGTTGAAATGACTCAATATATCAATTGATATCTCAATTTAAATGACAGTGTATTACATCAGTGAGTCACAATGCCAAGACAATTATTTAGTTCTGGTAACCGGTACAAAGAGAAAATATCAAAATACTTTTCAAAATAGTTCAATCATTTTACTGTGGCAGAGCTCATATTTTATAATTAATTTAAATGTTGTTCTTTAAATTAAGTTAGAATCAAAACTTCATTGCTCACTGACTCACTACTGCAGTTTATTTTGATCCGAGATAACTATGAACCTTTGATCTTGTCCCCATAGTCAGCATTTCTTGCAAATCCCTAATGCCCTTGAGAAGGCGGTGGTGGTGAGGTATCTTTGTGAACTGTTGCCATTCTAAATCAGTGTGAAGCAGTTAGATACAACCGAGTTACTTGCTTTGGCGATTTCAGAGGGGAGCTGATAGTCAATCACATTGTGCTGTGGATCTGGAGTCATATATCGGCCAGAGCAGGTAAGGATGGCCGATTTCCATGCTTGAAGGGCATTAGTGAATCAGATGGGTCTATATGACAATCCAATTTGTCTGTCTCATGCATCTCTAGACATGGGAGCTACGAAGTCAGTGTAAATCTAAGGTAGTTTCATGATCACCATTAATGAGAATAGCATTTTATTCCAGATTTTTATTAATTAATTGAATTTAAATTTCCTAGTTCTAGTGGTGAGATTCAAACTCATGTCTTCGGATCATTAATTCAGGCTTCTTGGTTACTAGTCTAGTAATGTTACTACTATGGGAACATTCCCCGGGCAAGTATGTCATAACGTGTTAATTTTGCACTTTTATTACTGACTCATCATGAAATTTTAACCAGGCAGTTTGACCTTGAATGGCCAACGCATTGTCCTGAGGAATAAATTGGTGAATGGCTATCACTTATTTTGTTTAGCTAAAACAAGTGCAATGTGTGTATGCAGGGTCCTGTTCTTTGCAGATAGAAAGAACATCTACACACATTGCACTTGTTTCAGCTAAACAAAGTAAGTGACAGCCATTCGCTGACTCATTCCTCAGGGCAATGCCTTGACCAATCAAGGTCAAACTGCCTGGTTAAAATTTCAAACAATGCTTTGCATTTAACTTGTCAGTCACCTGGTGCATTCTCTATTGCAACACTTTTATCAATCAGCGCTTTCTTCTCATAACATATAAATTGTCGTTTTCCCTTTATTAGGACATTTTGTAAGACTATCAGTATAAGTGCAAAATGAAAAGCTTCGCCATGTCCCTTTTGTTCAGCAATACTCAAAATTCTGTACTACCAAATGACTATTTGTATACCTGATTTTACTGCTTACCATTCATTTCTATACTCTAAAAGGACAACTATTCAAACCCCAAGATTCACAATCTAAAGCTTTGACACACTGACACCCTCAATGGATTTTGCATTTGAAATCACTGGAACACAACCTGGTTGCAATTTTTATGGAACTTACTATAGCACAGGAAGAGTAACAAGGTAGCACATGCCAGTGAATGTATACATACATCTTCACTATGTTGAAACCACTTTTCATTTTGTACAAGAACACATACCACAGGACCTATTTGGAGTTGGACTCGTTTCAAAACCATGACTCCCTGGGAGGAAGTCATCCTGAACATTGTTTCATATAAAAGCATGAAGGGAGCAAGAGAAACTGAGGTGATTGGCTTTGTTTAGCTTATGATTAATGCCCTTCTGCTTCTGTTACTTCTGTCCATTCTCACATAGAATCACAAAAAAGTCTCACACAAGGATTGATTTTAGAGTTCAAGGATTTCCATAGGAAGCCTTACCTATCACTTGTAGAAATCTGGAAAAGATTGGTGTGCATTCTACATATTTTCTATCCACTAAATATTATTACCAATTCTTGTTGATGGGATTCATAAATTTGGCTTTGCGGCATCTTGCTCTGCTGATATATGTTCTAGAGCAAATATTTTAGCATTTGTTCTTTCGTTGCTCTTGCAGTCACTGCTAGTAGCTTTGAAAAGACAGCATCTCAGGGCAACTTGTGTCTCTCTCAACAATATTTGAAGCAATACACTCTCACAGATCCTACAGGATGCAATATGTAAGCTTAGAAAGCTGGTATTGGGTGAGATGGGTATGCACAGGTAAGGAGTATAAAATGAGGGTGAGCAGCAGTTTACTGTCCGGAGAACCAAGTGCAACTTTTGGTTACCCCTGCACACGAAAAGCAGCATCACATTGAAATTCCACGGCCATACCATACTTCACATGAGGGAGGTGGGAGTGGAAATTTCAAAGGCACTGGTGATAATCTTCCAGTCTTTCTTAGACACAAGTGGTGCTGGAGAATTGCTGATGTTACACCCTTGTTCAAAAAGCGTGTAAGGATAATGACAGCAACTACAGGCTAGTCAGTTTGATGTCAGTGGTAGAGAACTATCTCGATACAATAGTTTGGGGAAAAATTGAGAGTCACTTAGACAGGTGCAGAATAATTCAGGAAAGCCATCATGGCTTCATTATGGGAAAATCGTGTTTAACTAACTTAACTTTTTCAGATGGGGCTTTTTCAGGTGGCAGCATAGAAGGTTGATAAGGGCAATGCTGTTGTTGTGGTGTATATGGATTTTCAAAAGGCTGTTGATACAGTGCCACACAACAGACTTGAGTGAGTGAAATTCTAACACATGGAATAAAAGGGAAAGTAGCCACTTTGATATGAAATTGGCTGAGTGACAGGGATCAGTGATAAATAATTTTCCAGATTGAAGGAAGGTTTGTAGTGGAGTTCCCCAGGAGTCAGTGTTGGGACCCTTGCTCTCCTTGATGTATATTCATGACCTCGACTGTGGTGTGCGGGGCATGATTTCAAAATTAACAGATAATGAAGTTTGGAAGTGTTGTCAACTGTGATGATGATAGTCTTGAACTTCAAAAGGACATAGACATATTGGTGGATTAGGCAGATAAGGGGTTGATGAAGTTCAATGCAGAGAAGTGTGAGATCATTCATTTTGGCAGGAAGAATGTGGAGAGGCAGTGTAAAATAAAGTGAGAGACTCTTAATGCGATGCAGGAACAAAGGGCCCTTGGTTTATATGTACATAGGTCACTGAAGGTGGCAGATATGTTGAGAGAGCAGTTAATAAAGTATGTGGTATCTTAGGTTTGATTAGTGGGGCATTGAGTACAAGGAGGTCATGTTGCACTTGCATAAGATACTAGTTAGGCCTCAGCTGGAGTACTGTATTCAGTTCTGGGCTCCATACTTCAGGAAGGATGCGAAGGCATTGGAGAGAGTACAGAGGAGTTTCACAAGAATGATTCCAGGGATAACCATCTGTAGCTATGTGGATAGATAGGAGAGATTGGGCCTGTTTTCCTTAAGAAAAGAAGGCTGAGAGGAGACTTGCTAAAGGTATTCAAGATCCTAATTGGCAAAAGGAATAGAGGTGATCTGAGGGGAAAAATATTTTCATCCAGAAAGGTTGGAAGGTTGGAGCCTGGGACAAACTTCCTGAGAGGGTGGTGGAGGCAGGTTTGATTGCGATATTCAAAATGGAATTATATTGCTATCTGAAAAGAACAGAATGTACCAGATTACAGAGTTAAGGCAGGGGAGTGGGACTCTGCAGAACTCTCTTTCAGAGAGCCAGTGCAGACTCGATGGGCCAAATGGAGTCATCCTGCACTGTAAAGATTCTGCGATTCTCTGAAATTCCGTCAAAAGGAGTGCTGGTTATGCTGATTGATGCATCAGCCTGTTTGATGCATCTGTGGTCAACATATACTGCAGAGGATTCCTCTTCTATAGATGAACTTTCTATTGACAATACTGTTCCTGTGGTGTTAACTCCTTGAAGCAAGTTGCACAGCTCTGAAACTAGCTCCTTGCTGAATCGCAGCCTCTTCCAGCTATTGTTCTTTTTCATTATTGGGTAGGTATACCAAGCCCTGCACATATGATTGGTGGCATAATAATAGATGAGAAATTTGGTTCTTATGCCTGCTGATCTCCTGGAGATGCTTCCTTTCATCTTTTACCACTTGAACCATAAAATACTGTACTTGACATGCTGCAAAATCAAACCACATCATTCATTTTAAATTGATTTGGCATCCGCCACGGGACTCAACAGCTTATACTGAGATTCCTTGTCACCTGCCGAGCCTCCATGAGAGCTCTTTTCTGTCCCTTTTTTAAGCTCTTCTGGCCATGTTAAAGTCTTGTGAAATGCTTCACTTACATTTGACTTTCTATTCGTTTTGCTCATTCAGCTCTTTTCAAAATAAATATTTCCTATAAGCTCTGTAGAGAACAATATCATTTTTTAAAGAAATGGTAAAAACAGAATATGAACAAAGAACAGCAGTGAAAGCATTTAATTTTTTCCCCATAAAACATATGCATCCTTTTAGAGATTTATCACACCAGAACAAAATTATATTGTGTCTTACTTATTTGGACTACCATTCATTTAAATATTGAAACCTGGGACTGAATTTCCCCCCACTTTCTGCCAACATTTATATGGGTAGTACTGGCTAAATCAGCCATGACCTGCCATTACGGTAGGCCTGATAATTAAAACTTCAATGAGCGATGGCAATGTCATCAAGTCAGCAGCACACCTGGGTGTGCAAGATTTAAGGGGCCACAGGCAGCCATTGCAATTTCTGCATTGAGAGAACTGAGGTGGTGTTTTTCAGCAGAAACCTGTGCAGAACATGGAAGACAGACAGGGAAAGACTGCACTCTGCTTCATCTACCTCACTGTGATGATATGATCTGCATACTCGTCTGCCATTGGGCCAGAACGTCGGCTTACCATTGGCCCTGGTCGGTCATGTGCCTCTCGACCGATTGGCCGAGAGGCTGAGTTAACCACGCCTCTATCAACGAGGTATAAATGCTCAGAAGCCTGACGATCGTTCCTTTCCACTGTAGACGATCGCCAGGCTGTGTTCTAGTTAATTAAAGCCTGACATTGGTAAATCACTCGCCTCGCGTGCAATCGAGGGTGCATCACTCACTCTGGAAGTTATGTTGTAGGCAGTGAGGACATGGGGGAAGATGTGGTTTCCAGAGATGGAGGTCAACTAGCATGTCCAATTAGGTATAGCTTAAGGTAGCTGAAAAGATCAGCAGCCAAAGTGCCATCATGAGGACCTGGATACAGTGCAGGTTGGTCTTCAATTACCTCTTGACAGCTGGCAAGGTGACTACTCTGCAATTAGCAGCTGGAGGGCATGACTTTGCATAACCTCATTTGTAGCCCTCTATACTGGAAGGCAAAAAGGAAACCTCCACAGATGAATGTGAGAGTCTTTCATCAATCACATTCATCTACACAAACAGCACTCGAACCCATCCCTGAAATACCCCTTTCATATCCTATTCCACAATGAAGTCTAACGTATGTTATTGCACCTTAAGATCTGCACACTGCACCCCTGAGAGCTCTCAACTTTTTTTTTGTGATGCAAAATTCGCTGGAGAGGTAATGAACTGGCAATCCTGATTCCAATGAAGGTGGAGACGATCTTTAGATTGGCAAGGTGGCTGCAGTCTAAGTTTTTGCAGCGGGAAGATGTGGGTGCAGAAGAGAGTAGGTGAAACCATTATCTTGGTTGAAATCTTCCACCTTCGTTTGCAGCTGGAATTTTCCAGTGTCACTGCCGTGAATGAGTTTTGGCTGGAACGCCAAATTTTCCACTCTTGCTCGCAATGGGTCCTGCCACAGGCGAGACTGGAGAATTTTGCCCATTGTCATCATTCAATCGGATTAGTGATGCTTTTGTATCAACGTGTGATTGTTTCAAACTCAACAACGTGTAATGACATAAAAACAGTACAAAGGGGATTTACTAACTGAGGTGTTTTCTTTCCTTCTGGGGGTAGTGTTGGAGGCACAACTGTAGTGGCATTAGGATGCAGTGCAAACTTCAGAGGAAGCAGCACTCTGAGGGTGCACCGTCACAAGAGGTGCGTACTTTTCATCACCTAGTGCAGAAACACTCATCTCAATGGGGCTTTAGTGTGCATAAAACAAAGGGCACAAGGTGAGCAGGAACAGATGGTGAAGGCAGTGATAGCTGTCTTCCCATCGGAGAACTAAGGACAGCTCTAGGTCTACTTAGCTCTACAGAGATGTTGAACCTCAGGGGTTATATACAAAGTGCTCGTGGAGCAGCAAGGAGAGATGTGTGGGCATCTAGTTTTCCAGAAGGTGGAGGAGACCTTTCATGACCTGAGTGAGCCTCAGGCACATGAGTGCATGACCTCTTCCACTGAAAGAATGGCAACCTCATAGAGTCATATGCAGCAAGAAAATGAGTGGACGCAGGGCCAGCAAAATGGGTTCTGCATTATGGGCTGGATTTTGTTTACCAATTGCAGGTCCCGTCAGTGGCAGCAGAAGTTAGTGCTGCTTCCACTCGAGCATCATGTGCCTGGCTGCACGCAATCACACGGCAGGTTGCCAATTAACTTCCTAGAGGCCACCCAATTATCAAACAAGCCTGGTCAATGAAGTCTATGTCACCTAACTGAAAGGCAGGTGCTGGCACTATATTTAAAGGGTTTCCAGCCCTGCATACAGTGCTGCCTTGTTGCTTATGATTGCCTCAACAACATTGATAAAGAGCTGTCCAACCGAATTGAAGATCCACAAGAGAAGAGGAAGCGTGCTGAAACCAATAGGGGTTGAGAGAGATGGGGTGGGGTGGGGTGGGGTGGGGGGATATCATAGACCGATCCAGAGGGCAGCAAAATGTACATATAGTTAGTCGAATGAAGGACAAAACAAACCTCTGTAAAAAAAAAGCAAATTAGTGCTGGCAAGAAAAACGTAATGTATATTAGCAACAACTGTTTATAAATATGAGAAACGCCAATAAAAAGATTTTCAAAAAAAACCAAAGATTGAAGATCCCTGCACCCCTCCATCTGAGCTGATGTTCCCAGCACTTTTTGACCAGAACAGAATATTCTGAATGGAGTTCTGTTCTTCAGCAGAGCAGAAGACCGCTGCACCCATCTGTGATGATATGTACAATCTAAGGAGAGTAAAGAGTTAACAAGATGATGTTCATGTATATCTAGATGGCATCATTGAGTAGTCTACTAAAAGACTACGTCTCTAAGCATTCTGGCAGAAGCTGACGGAGAAGCTGATGGAGAAGGATAGTGTGAGGTTGAGTTAGAGTGTAGGTTGTATTAGAGAGAGATAATTACTTACTATAACATAGATTCAATACTATCATTTTGCTAGTTGTTACTCAGTAGAGTGTGCGAACCATTTCAAGTAGTGTAAAACAATCTAGCTTTGGTTTAAACATATAGCTGTTCTTTGTAATCACTACGACTTTGACTATCTTGGAGAACAATACAAGGAACATCACACCGTCCATCCGAACTGGAGAGCCTTGCACCGTTCAGTCTGAACTGAAAGTCTAAGGAGTTGACCAGAAACCTACTGCCACCATGGAAGAGGGTGGCCCTGCAAATTAGAGATGCCCTCCAACAGTTTCTCCTCCAGGCTGCAAGGGCAAGGTGGGAAGGCCTCTTCCCAAAGGACAGCAGGAAGATACTGTCCTTCCTGATCAAGCAAGCTTGGATGGTGTTTGCAAAGGAGGTCAGCAGCTATGAGGTAATTCCCCGAATGTAGGTGCTTTGCCACAACGGGTCAATGATCTCGTTCCCTCTCCCAAAGTCAGTCCTCCATATGGCTTTCCTGTTCGAGGCTTCCATGTGGCAAAGCAAGACAGTGCGCTTGATGGGGTGGGAATTAGAACCCAGGCAGAAAGGAGGCATTTGAATATCCTTTCAGACGCCTGGCTGCATCTTGGCGAGAGGCAGCCAACCATCTTTGCTAACCCCCATCATGTCCCTGGAGAGTCAATATTTCGAAGAGGAAGCAATCCTGAGCCCCCATCATGGGCAAAGGGGCTGTCATATTGCATAAGTGTTGTGCTAGTCTTCATGAAGAAACTAACAGCATTGCCACTTCTGCTTGCAGTAGAAATGGTCACAATAACAAGCCAAAGGCAAAAACTGGTGGAGACCTCCCTGACCTTTGTGTTCTGAGTCCACATCCCTTGCATTCAAACCTTTCATCATCAGTGTGATATAGTAATGGGAGATTGGGAGATTCAGCAAATGTCCTCATTCATCTCTGGAATTATGCAGATGCAAAGAACCTCATTGCCACTTGTAAATGGAAGATGATATGTCTGCGACCACTTGCATGAGAGCAGTGGCCTTCACAGGCACCGTTATTTTGAGAGGGACATGATTCTGACCTTTTGCCTCTGTACCCTGTGACGAATGTTGTCATCATTCTCCTGGTCCTTGGCCAAATTCTCTGTGCGTTCCAGTGCATGTGGGAATATTGCTTAGCGCAGCTGCTGCTCATCCAGCTGCTGATGGTTCACCTGTGGCAATGCAAGACACTGTGCTTGATGGGGTGGGAATGAGAATCCAGATAGCAAGGGGGTGGGTCTCACAATTGTTCCTCTTCAGAATTGGTGGAACCCATCAACCTGGAGTCTCAAATACACAAGAATCTTCAGCCCAGTGAAAGTGGCAGGTAATGCTGCAGGAAGCTTCAGCAATGTCTTTCTCCCCAGTATTATCACTTGCAGCAACCTGTTCAAACTACTTCTGGGATGGCAAGCCTCTGCCTATGGCATTGCTGCTTCCCACCCTTTATGATACTGAGTGCATATCAGTTTTAAGCCTCAATGACATCCCGCTGTGCTCTCGTTTCCTCGGAATTAGCAAGTTCCAGACACTGAATAGGTCCTGTGTTCTTCTGAAAAATTCCATTGCCCTCAGAAAATTGCTGGTTACTGCCTCATTAGCTTTCCGCCCCTGCTGGTCTGGATGCTGACAGCACACACAAGTCACCACTGGAAAAAGCAGGAGGTAGGCAGAAACATTTTCTCGACTGCGCCTCCACCTCCAGGGACCTGGGAAAATTTCCCCACCACTGAAAGCATAGAAGCAAAGTTACAAATTATATCTCATCTGACGGTGAGCAGAGAGGTGACTTTCATTGCTACCTTTAAGATTATTATTCGCATTGAAATGGACTGCAGCAGGCATAAAAAATCCTTGCTTTCAAAGGCACTAATGAGCATAGGAATCCAATTAAGACATTCGAGATCGTTATATCCAATAATATAGGTAATGAAATGTTGGTAACTAATGTCCTGTGAGTTCGAGTTTCACTGGTAAGCGTCTTTAACCTAACCTCATCAATTCATCCCTTCCTCCCCCTTCTCTAAATAGCACAAGAAGAAAAGGATTTCCATTGTGCAAATATTTTCCCAAACCAAAACGTATAAGTATCCTTTGCTGACTATAAAAGGGAAGGGAACTACTTGATGAAGCTCCAGAGCTCAAACTAAATAAATCACTGTTCAGAGTGACAGCTGTATCAAAGATGGTCTCCATTATGCAATGTCTGTCTCAGATATATCTTTGTGATACTCACACCAGCACTATATAGTGGCTGATATTCCTAATATTGAATTTGAGGTGCTAAATTTAAAAAGAATGTACGGATTGCCAGGCTACCAATTACACAGGAGGGGTTGCTAAGATTTGTTGGTAATCAGGGCGATTTATGGGAAGTGAACATTTGATAGACATCTTTTGGAGGATTGATGTTGTGTTGGTAAGCCATCTTACCCCACTTTTCTCTTTGCACTAATTCAAAATCCGTTGAATGGGAATGGTATCAAAGAGAAATCCAGTCTCATTTCTTCCTACAGATTTAGCAAAATTAGCATTTGTTTCCAGAATGTTAGTAAACTGTATACTCGAGTAAGATTTAGTCAATTTTACATGTAAGACACCAATGCTTATGTGATTTATGGCTTCCATTTTATTTTTAATACAGTGCTGCTCTGGGAAATATTTGCACTATGAATTAATGTTTAAAATCATTTACTTACATCTGTAAAATGAAGCAATTTATTTGAACGAAACAAGTATCTATTCCGGATTAGCATAGTTGTTATAATTATCATGGAATCCCTACAGTGCAGAAGGAGGCCATTTGGCCATCGAGTCTGCACCTGCCCTTGGAAAGAGCACCCTACTTAAGCTCACACCTCCACCCTATCCCTGTACCCCAGCAACCCTACCCAATCTTTTTGACACCAAGGGGCAATTTATCATGGCCAATCCGCCTAACCTGCACAGGTTAGGACTATGGAAAAAAAAACGGAGCACCTGGAGGAAACTCACACAGGCATGGGGAGAAAGTGCAAACTCCCCACAGTCACCTGAGGCTGTAATTGAACCCGGGACTCTGGAGCTGTGAGGCAGCAGTGCTAACCACTGTGCCACCCAGATTAGAGATAGAACTAATTAGCAACAGGACTAAAATTCTAATTTGTTTCTTTTATGTATTGTGATGTAAAGCATCTCTGTGTCAGTGGGCAACATGACATGCTGTGGTGTCACCAGATATATTCAAAAGTTTCTCCCTCTCTTCCATCTGCAACTATCATGAAGCAACACCTATCTCAATAAAATGGTTAGTTAATTAACCCGCAATTCATTACTGTCTACAAAGTAAGGCATCCAAAAACATAACAGTAAAGAAAAAGACCAGCAACAAAGGAGGTTTTCCAGAAAGATCTTTAACGAAAACTGGCAAGGAGGTGTCTTTTACCGACAGAAAACAGAAGAAATAAAGAGAAAATGCTTGAAAAACTCAGTAGGTCTGGCAGCATCTGTAGGGAGAGGAAAGAGCTAAAGTTTTGAGTCCAGATGACCGACCCTTTGTCAAAGCTATAAAACAGAGAAAGTGGGAAATATTTATACTGTGGAGTGAGAATGAAAGATGAGCCATAGCCACAGAAACCCAGGGAAACGGATTGCTAATACCACTGAAACCAAGGGAAAGAGTGCCAATGGCAGTCCCCAGAGAGAACAAAAGGTGTGAAAGGACAAACAACAGAGAAACTAACATCAGAAGGTAAACTGACAGATGTAGATGTGGGGGGAGGGGGAAGCAAAGGGGAGAAAGGGGAAGGAAAGGTGGATAAGATGGGAGGGGGGGGGGGTTAAATATATATAAAGAAAGACAAGAGAGAAATGGTAAAAGACAGTTAAAATGAAATGGGATGAAAACAAATGGATCGAGGTGGGATAGAGCTAATCATCTGAAGTAGTTGAATTTGATGTTGAGACGGGAAGGCTGTAGCATGCCTAACCGTAAGATGAGATGTTGTTCCTCCAATTTCCATTGAGCTTCACTGGAACATTGCAGCAAGCCAAGGACAGACATGTGGGCATGGGAGCAGGGTATTGTGGAAAAATGGCAAGCAATGGAAAGGTCCGGGTCCTGAATGCACACAGACCGAAGGTGCTCAGCAAAGCGATCACCCAGTCTGCGATTGGTCTCTCCGATATAGACACCACATTTGGAGCAGCGAATGCAATAGATCAGATTGAAAGAGGTACAAGCGAAATGCTGCTTAACCTGGAATGAGTGTTTTGGGCCTGGGATGTTAAGCATGGAAGAGGTAAAGGGGCAGGGATTACACCTTCTGTGGTTGCATGGGAAGGTACCAAGGGTGATGGGAGAGGTGTTGGGTATGGTGGAGGAGTAGACTAGATCATCTCGGAGGGAATGGTCTCTGCGGAATACTGACAGAGGGAGTGAAGGGAAGATGTGTCTGGTGGTGGCATCACGCTGGAGTTGGCGAAAATGGCAGAGGAATGGCTGGTGGGGTGAAATGTGAAAACGAGGGGAACTCTATCCTTGTTCTGGGAGGGAAGGGAGGGGGTGAGGGTAGTGGCGCGGGAGATGGACCGCACACTGTTGAGGGCCCTTTCAACAACTGTAGGTGGGAAATCACGGTTGAGGAAGAAGGAACACATTTTTGAAGCACCATTTTGGAAAGTGGCATCATTGGAACAAATGCGACGGAGGCGAAGGAGCTGAGAGAAAGGAATGGAGTCCTTACAGGGTGTAGGGTGTGAAGAGCTGTAGTCCAGATAGCTGTGGGAGTCAGTGGGCTTGTAGCGGATATTAGTAGATAGTCTATTGCCGGAAATGGAGACAGAAAGATTAAGGAAGGGAAGGAAAGTGTCTGAGATGGACCAGGTGAAAGTGATGGAGGGGTAGAAACTGGAAGCGTAGTTGATGAATTTTTCCAGGTCCGGATGAGAGCATGAAGCGGCACCAAAATGGTCATCAATGTACCGGTAAAGGAGTTGTGGGAGGGGACCTGGGTAGGCTGGAACAAGGAATATTACACATACTCCATAAAAAGGCAAGCGTAGCTAGGACACATGAAGGTACCCAACCTTTGATTTGGAGAAAATGGAATGAGTTAAATGAGAAGTTGTTGACAGATAGAACAAGTTCAGTCAGGCGGAGGAGAGTGGTGGTGATTGCCCAGGCCTATTTTTGAGAAGGAAGCGAAGAGCTCTCAGGCCATCCTGGTGTGGGATGGAGGTGTAAAGAGATTGCACATCCACGGTGAATAGGATGTGGTTAGGGCCCGCGAACTGGAAGCTGTCAATATGACGCAGGGTATCAGAGGAATCCCAGATGTAGGTGGGGAGGGAATGGACTGGAAGAGTAAGGATGGAGTCAAGATAAGAGGAAATAAGTTTGGTGGGGCAGGAGCATGCTGACACAATGGGCCTGCTGAAACAGTCTTAGTTAGAAGAAATAATTCCTCGAACTTCGGGGATCACGTCACCATCATTAAAAAAGTGTGGTAAATTTTGCTTTCGGGGTGTTTTTGAATGCCTACTTATCTGGAATGTATCAGGATTTGTCAGTCAAACTGATTGATGGTCTGCATCTCAGCCAAAGCTGAAAACGGGTTATTATTATTTGCTGCGGGTGAATATTGACTTTTAGCTTGATCAAAGCACTCTGGACTGTTACATATTTTTCAATTGATGCAATCTCAAGGCGACTCGGAGAATTTGGAGCATGAGAAAAGTAACCATTGGTTAAAATACCGCTCAATAAAAAAAAATCAGTGAACTCAAAATTCCTTCAAAAACGAGCGAGTAGTGTCAAGACAGGAAGACAAGACAAATAACACAAATTAAATTTGGATGGGAAAAAGAAAAAAGATGGTAGGAAGTTGAAAGAAAGTACTATGACCCAGGAATCAGTACAGCAGTGACAGGCAAAGGCAGCAACACAGAGGCGTTAAAGAAAATGTGGAAGCATGGAATACTTACAAAGACAGATTTGCGTGTTATCTGGCTGCAAACAATGTACCAAATGAATTTAAAGTAGCCACTTTCCTAAGCGTAGTAGGGTGCAAAACCTTTACATCGCTTCAGAGCGTAGTCCATCCTGAGAAGTGTAGTAGAAAAACCTACGAGGAACTGACCAGGATTCTTGAAAATAATTCCTTGCTTGAACAACTAATAATTGCTGAGAGATTCCGATTTGATCGACGGAGCCAAGAAGCGGCGGAATTTTATCATAATTCGTAGCAATATTGGGAAGGTTAGCAAAGAACTGAGAGTTTGGCTTGACCCTTGAAGACACTCTGCGAGACAGGCTTGTTTGTGGTCTTTGAAATGAAGCAATTCAAAGAAGATTGCTCACTGAACGCTCTTTAACACTAAATCTTGTTGTTTAGATCGCAGTGTTCATCGAATTGGCCATGAAAGGAGCTTCCCAACTTGGAGCTGGAGCCAAAATACACAAGATGGGGAAGGACAGGAAGAAATCTCTTAAAATGTAAGCATACAAACATGTGCTCAGGTTGGGTACTCTCCACATGAATGTTGGAATAGAGAAAATAAATGTCGAAGCTGTGGCAAGAAAGGCCACACTTTCATGTTTGACACGACAGACTTCTCAAACCCCAAAAGTATACAAACGCAAGAACACATTAAAAATAAATTTTAATCTACAAAATATCTGATCTCAAAATTTCCAAGATGATACCAGACTAGAGAAAATCCAAGAACTTCAACTCGGGTATCCTATCCATGAAAGAGGATACGCATAGGTTCTGAGTTTATACAAAGTTAGACGGATAAGAAATAAAGATGGACAGAGATACGGGAGCGGCTGTATCACTTCCCCGAGAAAGCATACACAATCAAAAGCTTAAACATTTACCACTAAAACCTTCAAACACAATCCTGCGAATTTATACAGAGGAGGTGATTCCACTGCAGGGATATATCATGGTTCAAGTAGAAGCTAATGGTCAATCAGCAGAATTGTGTCTGCACATAGTAAAGGGAATCTTCCAGCAATCTTTGGAAGAGCATGGATACACAAAATCAAGCTAACCTGGGGAGCAGTTAACCAATTGATTGATAGCAAGAACAGTCCACAAAAACTTCTGGAGAAGTGTAGGAAAGTGTTCTAGAATACACCAGGATCTACAAGAAAGCTCACAATCAACACTAGATGTTTCAAGGCAAGAACTGTGGCCTATGCAATTAAACCAAAGGTGGAAGTGGAATAAGAAAAATTAGTCAAGGATGGAGTAATTGATTTAGCGATTGGACAGCCCCAATCATTCCTCAAATTAAATCTGATGGCTCTGTACGAATCTGAAGGACTTTAATATGATGTTGAATCCAGGACTGTTTGTTGACTAGTATCCTTGACCATTAATCGAGGACCTATCCTCTGGATTGTTTGGTGGTCAGCAGTTCAATAAGATAGACTTTTTCCAAGCATACTTTCAGATGAGCATGGCATCTGAGTCACAAGGGATTGTTCCAGTATAGGCGCCTACCGCTCAGAATAACATCAGCACCAGCCATATTCCTGAAATCAATGGACCAAATCTTAAGTGGCCTCAACGGTGTCCAGTGTTATTTGGACAATATTCTAATCACATGCAAAAATGAATAGGAACATTTACAAAACTTAAAAGAAAAATTGGAGCATCTAAAGAAGTACAAACTCCACGTGAAGAAAGAAAAATGTGAATTTTTCAAATCATCCGTCAGTTCTGTATGTCACATAATATATAGCCTCCTTAAAGAACCTAATAAAATGACAAGTAATCCTAAATGCACCAAGACCACAGAACGTGACACAGCTGCGATTATTTTTAGGACTACTCAATTATTACAGATAGTTCAACTCAAACCTTGCAACACTACTAAAGCCACTTCACACCTTATTGTGTGCTAGCCAACAATAGAATTTGACAAGAGTGTTCAAGTGTGTACAAAGGAGTTAATGACATGCTCAAGCATTATCTGTAATAATGTGAGGTATTTGTTAACTTTAACCCAGAGTTAAAAATTCAACTAGCATGTGATGCATCGCCCCATGCAGTGGGTGCTGTTGTATCTCACATTATGGCAACTGGGGAGGAGCGACCAATAGTGTTCACATCAGTAATGTTATCAAGCATGAAACACAATTATCCACAACTCAAAAGAAATGCTTAGCATAATTTTTGACGTAGAACAATTTCACCAGTACCTGTATGGCAGGTGATTTACTTTGTTGACCGACCACAGGCCGTTGACAACAATGTTTGGTCCATACCAGGGAATTCCAATATTAGTTGCTGGCCATCTACAAAGATGGGTGTTGATACTATCCACTAAATTATGATATCAAATATTGGAGATCAGACACCATGCCAATGCAGATGCCTTCTCGAGATTTCCACTTCAGGACAAAACCAAACCACAAGACAGCTGCATCAACATTTGATACTTTTCCCAGGTAGAGAATGTCCCAATAACATCGTCTCAGGTTTAATGATCCAGGAATGATCCGGTAATGGAGAGCATCATGGACATAGTCTTAAGAGGAACATCACTGGACAAACAAAAAAGGAATTCTGGATTCAGACCTTAATGAAGGAACTTGAATTAGCTGTCCAAAATGGAGTATTACTCTGGGGCATCAAGGTGATCATCCCTCCATGCTTATGAAGCTGAAGCCTGGATCAACTGCACAAAGGTCATCCAGAAGTAGTGGGGATGAAAGAGTTCCAAAAAGCTATTTTAGCTGGCTGGGACTTGACACACGAATAGACGAAAAAGCAAGGCAATGTCAGTTATGCGCCAAAATACAAAATATTCCACCTGTGCAACCTGTGGCACTGACCAAGGCAACTCTGGCAGAGGATACATATCGAAGCCTTAATGTTTCTTGTCCTAGTAGACGTGCATTCAAAATGACCCGAAGTCAGGATGATGAAATATATAACAAACCATAAAGGAGCTGGACGAGTTATTTGCAAGACTTCGACAGCCCGAACAACTGGTTAGCGATAATGGGACGCAATTCACAACTCAGGAATTTGTGGATTACTTGAAGAATAATGGGATCATGCAGCACATAAGAACTGCCCCATATCATCTGCCCAGTAACGGACTGGCAGAGAGGCTAGTACAATTACTGAAACATGCCATTAAAGCGTCAAAAGACCCAGGAGAGTAAACAATTTTCTCATGTCCTATCGGAGCATTGCTCGTGAGACAATGCAGAATTTGTCGGTTATGTTATTCCTTTTTTGTATAAATTTAGAGTGCCCAGTTCATTTTTTCCAATTAAGGGCCAATTTAGCATGGTCAATCCACCTACCCTGCGCATCTTTGGGCTTTGGGGGTGAAACCCATGCCACATGGGAGAATGTGTAAAATCCACACGTACAGTGACCCAGAGCTGGGATCGAACCTCCGACCTCGGCGCCGTGAGGCAACAGTGCTAACCACTGCCCCACCGTGCTGCCCTGCTATGTTATTCTTAAGAAGGAAATTAAGAACCAAATTCATCTACTTATACCACTTGACACCACTCCAACAGGAGAGCAACAACAACAAGCACAAGTTACACACCATGAACAAACACCAAAACCAAGAGTTTGAGACAATGCAAACGGGTTTTAGTGAGAAATAACTACAAGCGAAATAACCTGCAACCATTCTAGCTAAGACAGGGCCAGTTTCTTACGGAGTGCAACGTTTTTTTCTTTAATAAATTTAGAGTACCCAATTATTTTTTTATCCAATTAAGGGCAACTTAGTGTGGGCAATCCACCTTGTTGGGTTGTGGGGGTGACACTCACGCAGACACGGGAAGAATGTGCAATCTCCACACGGACAGTGACCCAGGGCCGGGATCAAACCCAGGTCCTCGGCGGTGTGAGGCAGCAGTGCTAACAACTGCCACTGTGCTGCCTACATAGTGCAACTTGATGACTAGAGAATATATGGCAGAGATACATGGATCAAATCTTCATTTCAAAAAGTGAAAAGGGAATCAGGAAGGCTTATGTCAGACACCCAAGGTTGTGAAATTCCTAAAGCAAAGAATACTCTAAAACCAAGTTCAGGTTATACTCCAATAGATCAACCAACGTCCCTGGAGCCTGAAGACAAAGCAACTTCACAATATGAAGTAGCTGATATTCATGAAGAACAGGCTATCGAGGATATCAAAGATAAGACTCTGGAACGTGCCCACCAAATAGACTTTCGTATTGATTGTACATATGTAAATAATAATACTTGTTAATGTAACGGATGTTCAGAAGGTGTAATCATTAATGTTCAAAGTTTGTTATCATACTACCAAAGTTATGTATTGTGATGTAATGCATCTTTATCATGGGTCATGTGACATGCTGGGATGTCACCAGAGGTATTCGAAAATTTCTTCCATCTTTAACTGTCATGAAACAACACCTATCTCAATAACCCGGTTGGTTAAGTAACCCACGGTGTGACAACCTATTCTCTTGTTCTTTACTGTCTACAAAATAAGGCACACAAAAACGTAACAGTATTTAACAGTTAGGTTTTCATGTTATTTGAATGATTAGTCTGACTGGTACCTTCCAATTAATTTTGATTGCTTGTTTGCTTCTTATTTAAACTTATGAAGATTCCTACCTTCTAGCTAATAGAGAGTTTCAGCAGAGCCTGGTCTCCAGTCACCTTGCCACATTTGCCACTGGACCAAGGTCTTGCTCCTTCAAACCTATGTGGTAGCTGGTGTGCAATGGTCACCTCATGTTAAAGGAAATAACACACATACATCTTCCACCCCTTAAAATGAAGTTTTGGGTGTGAAACATCGGGACCTCATGGACAACCCCAACAGTGACAGACCAGAACGACGCACTGCTATTGTTCCCCAGGAGCTCATGCACTTAGATACTGACATTGCCACCCTACTGAGATCAGGTGGGCAGTGGAAGGCCAGCTAAAAGAACAAGGTGGCGTTACACCTTCTTCTGGAGAGGTAAACCAGAAGAAGATTACTGTCTCCACAAGGTTGGGTTTGCAATCAAAAACAAACAAATTGGCCATCTCAGAGGTTCCCCTTGCGGGATCAACAAACGCCTCGTGACCTTTCGCCTCATACTAGTGCGTTATAGTCCTCTGCATGCACCCCAACAACTCCAGATGAGTCCAAGAGGAATTTTATTCCAGCCTCGAGCAATTCTTTTTTTTTTTATAAATGTTTTTATTCAGTTTTCATATTTTATATTGAACAAATTACAAATTGTTAGGAGAGAAAAAAAAAAAACAAACACGCAAAAATTAACATACATATTTACAGGTAAGCATCTTCGTAGTAGTAACTGCGCCCCCCCCCCCCCCCCCCCCCCCCTCAACATGTTTATTTAGTTTGGTTTTGGGCCTTAGCTAGCCATCGAACCCCCGTACCGAACCTGTAGCCCCCCCCCCCCTCCCGCTACCTTCCCCCGACTATTCTTCCTCTTGTACATTGGCCACAAATAGGTCCCGGAACAGTTGCATGAATGGCTCCCACGTTCTGTGGAAGCCGTCGTCCGACCCTCGGATGGCAAATTTGATTTTCTCCATTTGGAGAGATTCCGAGAGGTCGGACAGCCAGTCCGCAGCTCTGGGCGGTGCTGCTGACCGCCAGCCAAACAGGATTCTACGGCGGGCGATCAGGGAGGCAAAGGCAAGGGCGTCCGCCCTCCTCCCCAGGAATAGATCTGGCTGTTCTGAAACCCCGAAGACCGCCACTATCGGGCATGGCTCCACCCTCACCCCCACCACTTTGGACATAACCTCGAAGAAGGCTGTCCAGTACTCCACGAGTCTGGGGCAAGACCAGAACATGTGGGCGTGGTTGGCCGGGCCTCTTTGGCACCGTTCACATCTGTCTTCCACCTCCGGGAAGAACCTACTCATACGGGTTCTTGTTAAGTGGGCTTTATGTACCACTTTTAGTTGCGTCAGGCTGAGCCTTGCGCACGTGGAGGTGGAGTTGACCCTATGCAGTGCTTCGCTCCAGAGTCCCCACCCTATCTCCATCCCCAGGTCGTCCTCCCATTTCCTTCTTGTTGCGTCCAGTACGGTGTCGTCCCTATCTACCAGTCGGTCATACATGTCACTACAGTTCCCTTTCTCTAGGATACTTGCGTCCAGTAGGTCTTCCAGTAGTGTCTGTCGTGGCGGTTGTGGGTACGTCCTTGTCTCCTTTCGTAGGAAGTTTTTGAGCTGCAGGTACCGTAGCTCGTTCCCCCCAGCTAGCTGAAATTTCTCTGTCAGTTCGTCCAGTGTTGCGATCCTGTCGTCCGTGTATAGGTCCCTGACTGTCAGTATCCCCCCGTCCTGCCTCCACCTTTTGAAGGTGGCGTCAGTCAGTGCTGGTGTGAACCTATGGTTGTTGCAGATGGGAGCCCTGTTCGACATTTTGGTCAGGCCAAGTTGCTGCCGCAGTTGGTTCCAGGATTGGAGGGTGGCTGTCACCACTGGGCTGCTGGAGTGTTTTTTGGGTGGGGATGGGAGTGCTGCCGTGGCGAGGGCCCGGAGGGAGGTTCCCATGCAGGAGGCCTCCTCCGCACGCACCCACTCAGCTTCTGGCTCCTGGATCCATCCCCTTACTCGCTCGGCTGTTGCTGCCCAGTGGTAGAATTGTAGATTCGGGAGGGCTAGCCCTCCCCTGGTTTTTGTTTTTTGTAAGACCTTCTTTGGGATCCTAGCATTTTTACCCCCCCATACGAACGCCATGATGAGTTTGTCCAGCGCTTTGAAAAAGGCCTTGGGGATGTAGATCGGAATGGATCTAAACAGGAAGAGGAACCTGGGCAGTACGTTCATTTTGATCGTCTGAACTCTCCCCGCGAGGGAGAGCGGGAGTGTGTTCCATCTTTGCAGGTCCTTTTTAACTTCCTCCGTCAGGCTGGTGAGGTTCCATTTGTGGATCCCTTTCCAGTCATGGGCTATTTGGATCCCCAGGTAGCGGAATTTATGTCGGGCTTGATTGAACGGCAGCCCCTTTAGTGCTGCCCCCCCCCCCCCCCCCCCCCCCCCCCCCCCTTGCGGGTGTACTGGGAAGATCTCACTTTTGCTCATGTTGAGTTTGTAGCCCGAGAAGGCTCCAAACTCTTTCAGGAGCGCGATGATTCCGTCCATGCTGCTTTGTGGGTCCGAGATATAGAGGAGCAGATCATCCGCATAGAGTGAGACTCTGTGCTCTCTACCTCCCCTTCGGATCCCCCTCCAATTCCTCGAGCAATTCTTGGCCTGAGTCCCAATGGGTCACAAAATGATCCTCCTTAGCAACTTCAACACCAGAGTTAGAAAGGACAGAGACCTCTGGTGCAGTGTAATCGGCAGAGATGGGGTAGTAAATCAAACACCAATGATTCCCTGCTCCTGACAAAATGTCTAAACATGTGTTAGTCATAATCAACACCTTGTCCCGTCAGAGAGACAATTGGAAGGCCTCACGGCAACATTCTTGCTTTAAGCAATGGCAACAGCTTGAGTGTGTCATCATCAAAGTGAAGGGCCACAAGGACCTGCATATCACCCGCGCCATGACAAGAGCCGATGACTGTTGGATGGACCACCATCTAATCCATTCTGTGATCAACCTCAATGTAGTGCCAAAGCAACAACGGAAACAGAAACAATGCCACAAATAAACCAACACCAAAGAACTCAAAAGACCCTGATCAGTGAGCTCTATTCAACCAGTGCATCACTGCCAACCTCATGATTTCCAGTGGGCCAGAGACAGTGTCCATTGTGCCTGGTCTATCCTCAAGACCCCCGAAGTCAGCAGGCCATATTCTCCGATTCTGAGGCTAAGTGCGGAAGATCTGTGGCATTTTACATAGAAAAAAATCGGTGGCGCCCCCTCACCGATGCTGCGATCGATGCTAGTCACAAAATAAACAGTTGGAGAAAGTCCGGGTCCGTAGCCGCGCATGCACACGGCAATGACCTGCAGCGGCCACGCTGTACAATATGGCGCCGGCCGTGCGTGGACCCGACCTGCCAGATAGAGCCCCCCCGGCCACCCCCCACCAGTCCCCCCAACTCTTGCGGAAGCCCCCACGGCCAGCAGCACGGCTCCCACCCGACTATGGGGCGGAGCATACAAGACCTGTGTCAAACAAGTGCCGCCCCCGATTTTGGAATCAAAAGGGATTCTCCGCCCGATCGCCGATTACGCAATTGGCGTCGGGGAACGGAGAATCTTGCCCAGCATCTGGGATGAGACGCCTGGTCACTCGACCAGTAGACACCAAGAGCAGTTTGATGAGAACGACCAGGAGATCGAGGAGCTGATCAGCTGCAAACACAAGGGGCGAGATTCTCTGCAAATGCGGAGAATCATAAAGGCTGCCGTGGGACAGGCCATGACACACGGCAGCCTTCACGGCCACTTCCGGGGCCGCTTCTCCCCCCCGGGTGGGGCTAGGAGCGCGGCCCCGTGCGTCACTGCGGTCGTCAAGGCCGCACGTCAAGCGTCACGGCGGCTGACGCAGCCGATAACGTCAGCAACGCATGTGCAGATTGGACAACGCCAACCCGCGCATGCGCAGTTGCCGTCTTTCTCCTCAGCCACCCGGCAAGGCGTGGCGGCTTGATCTTGCCGGGCGGCGGAGAGGAAAGAGTGCGTCTGTTTTGGACGCTGGCCCGATGATCGGTGGGTACCGATCGCGGGCCTGTCCCCTCCCGAGCACAGTCGTGGTGCTCCCGTGCCAATCGGGCCTCTAGATGCCCCAAACGGGCATCTGGCGCCCGTTTCACGACGGCAGCGACCAGATGTGGTTGCTGCCGTGGTGAAACGGGCGAGAAGGGCCGGGGGGTGGGGGGGGGGAGAATAGCGGGAGGGCGTGAAAAATGTCGGGAGGCCCTCCTGCTATTCTCCCACCCGGCGTGGGGGGCGGAGAATCGCGCCCAAGGCTTTTCTTAACTTGAAACAGCAACTCAACTTGAGAGCAAGAAGGCAGTTCGGCAGACGACTGCCGGTGAGGACCCAATCTAAAGAATCAATGGTGGGTGGAGAAAGCACAGGAGATCCAGCAATTAGCTGACAATCAAAATACGTGAGGATTCTTTAGCGCAGTCAAGACCACCTATGGCCCAAACACCCAAGGCCTCACCCTACTGCTGGGTAAAAACAAAGAAGCTCATCACGAACAGAGAGGTTATCACACCTGCTGGAAATGGCACTTCAAAACCTCCATAACAGAGACTCTGGATTGGAATTTCTCATAAAGGTGGCACAGTCATTGGGAAATACTGCAAAGAAGCTGTCAGCCCCAAAGGCAGCTTTCCCCACCATACTGTTTGGAATAAAGCTGAATAAAATGATCGGGCAGATCCCATGATGTCACGCTGGCTGAGCGGGCTCTCATAGCAACTTCACTTTTTTTAACAGGGCTCCCCGAATCAAAAAGTTTAAAATACAAACGACCCCACATCCTCAACAACCCCTCCTCCCCTCCCCCCCCCCCCCCCCCCCCCCCCCCCAACATGGAACACCCATCCACACAACAACCCCCAACAATGAAACAATCCCCCAACCCCAGCACTTCCCCCTGGCACAGCATGGGCACTGCCTGTGGGCAATGCCAGGATACTGCCTGGGCAGGTCCCTTTCCTGCTGGGGTCTATACTTACCTGTGCGCCTCCACCACATTCCATCTGCCTGGTTGACATTTTTGAAAATCAGTGATAAAGCTTGCCGACGTGACACGTAAGATTCTTCTTTTTTAAAACTTCCCAAAAATTCCCAAAATTGATTTTTCTGATTCAAAATGATGAAGCCCACTTTCAAGCAGATTACATTGCCTCTTTCTGTGATGTCCCTTGAAGCCAGTGGACACTGAGAGGTAAATGAGGGCGTTATGGTTCTCCATGAACCATCTCAATTTTTTATTAATTTAGTAGAGTTCTTTTAAAATGTAACATGCAGAGTGGAGAAAGGATAATCTGCAGTTGTAGTATAATTGGATTTCCAAAAGTCTTTTGGGAAGATGCCACATAATAATAATCTTTATTATTGTCACAAGTAGGCTTACATCAACACTGCAATGAAGTTACTGTGAAAATCCCCTAGTCGCCACACTCCGCCCCCTGTTTGGGTACACAGAGGGAGAATTCAGAATATCTAAATTACCTAACAGCACATCTTTTGGGACTTGTGGGAGGAAACCATAGCACCTGGCAGAAACCCACGGAGACACGGGGAGAACATGCAGACTCCACACAGACAGTGACCCAAGCTGCACAAAGGTTTACTGGAGGAAATAAAAGAGCATATTGTGTTGGTGGTAATAAAATAGCTTGGATGGAGGATTGGCTAAATAACAGAAATCAGAATCTGGATTAAAAATGATTTGTTTTGATGATGCCACCTTCTATGGTGTCTGTATTATGTCTTCATTTTTACTCAACTGAGGATTCCTCCCTGTGTGTTCCATTCCCTCATTTCTACTCAGATGTTCTCCTTATCCTCACCTTCCACCCCACTAGCCTTCACATTCAATAGATCATCCTCATCAAGTTTCCGTCTCCTCCAGAGTGAAGCCACGACCAAACACATCTTCCCATCCAATCTGTTCAGAGGGGCTGGTTAGCTCACTGGGCAAATCGGTGGCTTTTAAAGCAGACCAAGCAGGCCAGCAGCACGGTTCAATTCCCGTACCAGCCTCTTCGGAGAGGCGCCGGAATGTGGCGACTAGGGGCTTTTCACAGTAACTTCATTGAAGCCTACTCGTGACAATAAGCAATTTTCATTTTCATTTTTTTCATTCAGAGATAAATTTCTGGCATTGATCGTCATGGATATCTACTCCCATTGTCTTTTGACTGAGTGTCTGGAGGGCCAGGTGCCTGCCACCATACCATGCCACCCCCCCCCCCCCCCCCCACCCACCCAGCAAACGTGAGTACGCAACCTTCTGAGTAGTGCCATTCCTCAGTTTTCCAGGTTAGATTCATGCCCTGCATAACTCCCAGCACCTGCACCAGCCACAATGTATCTCCCTCTTAGAAGTGCTTTGACTAGTGGCATAGGTAATAATAATAGGTCTCCTGTTGATACGTGCAGCCAAACAACAACATTGGGACTATGGGAAACTGCTCCCTTCCCATGACATGACCCATAACTTCATTTCTGTTTTTCTCTCCCCCTCCCCTCCTCCTTTAACTGACTCTATACTTGTTTAAAACCTGTTAAATTGCTACCATTTTCCAGTTCTGATGAAAGGTCATTGGCCTGAAATGCTCTCTATTTCTCTCTCCATAGGTACTGCCAGACCTGCTGAGTTTCATTTCAGATTTCCAGCATCACAAACCTTTCTGTATTTCTTAGTGAAGTACCCAATTTGATTGTATTACATTTTGGTCTCGAGTTGCATGCCCTTAATCGGATTTTACATGTATAATATCTTTTTAAAATCATAAAAACAACTTCTCAATGCTGGAATTAGTAAGACACCTGAAACTGGTAGAAATATATTGTCAGAAGTGTCTATGAAAGTACTATGATTTCATACCTGAAGGTAGCGACTGATGCTAAAGATTTTGCGCTGGTCACATTATTTGTTTTATAGTAGTCCATGAACGTTCGAGCCAGGTTGTTTCCAAGTTTCATATCTGTATATTTGTAGTTAAAGAATCTAGACAAATATCTGTGTAGAGAAACAAGTGTAATGATATTCAACCTATAAACTATCCAAAACGTAAATTTTGTTCAAAACAATCATGGCAACAAACATGGGTCTAGCGTTGGCAACTAATTTATCAGAACTGGCATCTACTGGGTTTTAAAATCATAAATGAAATATAGGTTGAGTCTGACAATATGTTACTGGAAGAGAAAAATAATTCATGTTTCAGAAATGCTCCTTTTAAAAATAATGATAATGTAGATTCCTAAACAATTGGCCAAGTGTTCAAACATAACGTTACCAGAAACTCAAAATGTTAATCTGTAGAATATTTGTTCTATTCAATATGACGTTTTGACAGTTCCTGTGGTCACAAAATAAATATGTAAGTGTAAAAGAGAGACTGTGTTAGTACATAAAACTTCTGTTCACTATGTTTGACAATGCTTTTGAGGCTAGTGAATAATGACTACTGATGGAAATGTGATGCAATGACTGAAGAGCTTCCAATGTGCCAATTTACATTGGAAATTCAGGACCAGAATTTAAATACATTTTAAAATCCAGTATTATTTGTAAGATAGACAGTGAGATGGGGTTGTGAGGCTTGAGTATTAAATGTGTCATTGGATATATTCAAGGCTGAGTTCGATAGATTTTTGATTGACAGTGGGGTCAAGGATTGGAGGGGAACGACAGGAATGTAGTGTTGAGGCTAAAATCAGATCTGCCATGATCTTATCGAATGGTGGGACAAACTCAAAGAACTGAATGACCTACACCTGCTCCTAATTCTTGTGTTCTTGATGATGGGTGGTGGGGATTTGATTAATTGAACAGTGCCTGATGCTAGTGATGAAGTTAGTAGGACATGGTGTTTGAAGGTGCATTCATTGACCTTGAGCACTAATGTGTGGGGCCATTGAGCATTGTGCCGTATGACATCCAGGTGTTCAGAGATAAATTTCTGGCATTGATCGTCATGGATATCTACTCCCATTGTCTTTTGACTGAGTGTCTGGAGGGCCAGGTGCCTGCCACCATACCATGCCACACACACACCCACCCCCACCCCCCCCCCAACCCAGCAAACGTGAGTACGCAACCTTCTGAGTAGTGCCATTCCTCAGTTTTACAGGTTAGATTCATGCCCTGCATAACTCCCAGCACCTGCACCAGCCACAATGTATCTCCCTCTTAGAAGTGCTTTGACTAGTGGCATAGGTAATAATAATAGGTCTCCTGTTGATACGTGCAGCCAAACAACAACATTGGGACTATGGGAAACTGCTCCTTCCCCATGACATGACCCATATCGGTGTGGATGTGTGCTGCAAAAAGCAATATGGGAGAATAGTGCACATGGAAGGGAATTTAGGATGGTGGGACTGTATTGTAGACCATGATCATCACCATCCATGACACAGGAGGTTTTGAGCAGGTCACAAACTTTTTTGGCCATCACCACTGACTGCTGGCTTTCCTCGCTACCTCCAGTACCTCCTCATCCTTGTCCACCTTGATGTCCTCTTCATTGCCACGGTGGCAAAGCTGCCTCACAGCCCCAGGGACCTGTGTTTGATTCCGACCTCGGGTGACTGTCTGTGGAGTTTGTGTATTATTCCCGTGTCTACGTGAATTTCCTCCGGGTGTTCTGGTTTCCTCCCACAGTCCAAAGATGTGCAGGTTAGGTGGATTGGCCATGCTAAATTGCCCATTTGGGTAGGTTGCAGGAATAAGGCAGGGGATTGGGCCTAGGTCGGGTGGTCTTTCAAAGGGTCGGTGCAGACCCGTGGGCTGAATGGCCTCCTCTGCACTGTCGGGATTCTATGATCAGAGTAGATGTGCCATATCTCCATCTCCCACTCAGGCAGCTCCTTACCCTGTTGAAGTGCCAGATTGTGCAGCGCACACCAGACAACCACAATCATGACACCCTCTGTGGACTATATTACAGGATTTCACCAGGCCGTTCCATGCACCGAAACTGCATTTTCAGCATAGGGATGGTCTGCTCACCAACGTGCAAGTAGCATCATGAGCCTGATTATATCTGGTCTCTGTAGCACTCTGTGGCCTCTGCACAGGCATCTTCAGCCATATTCACAGTGGGTACTCCTTGTTCCCAAGGAGCCAACTCCTGAGGAAGGTTGGACAGATGAGCCACCATGTCATGGGACAAGTGAAGTCTCTGTCGATAGTGGTTCTCGCTCATCTGTAGGGAGACCAGGTGCTGTCTGCAGACCCTGGGCCATTGAAGGCATCTTTGACTGGCACTCACTGGGGTCCCTCCTGTGGCAGTACAGCAGGCCCTGCCAGCTTTTCCTCCTCAGGGTTTTGCTCCTGCATCTGGAAAGCCAGTTACCTCCGTTGACACCCTCTCAATGCACTAGAAGAATGACAGCCAGTTCCACAGACTCCACCTCTCTCTCACGCTGCTCACTGCAAGGGAAGAAAGAGAGAAAGTGAACATTGAGGATTTGTCTCTATGCATTGACTCTTTGCCCATTCACCCCCAGTAGCTGTGCAACAATGGTCACTGACTACTGTGCTAGCCATCACATTTAAGACCTTTCCCTTACAGTCTCCCAGAATGGACAAGACCCCACACCACTCTTTCCCCGCTCAGACTGACCAAGAGGTCATAGCTTTTGCTAAGAACCCCGCTGATGTTAAATGCCAGAGTATTTCAAAAGCCGAAAGGTAACATGGAACATCGGTTCTTAGTGATGTATATTTTCATTTTGGTATAATGTGAGAAAAGATATGCAAACTAGGGAGGAAAAATCCAGTCATTCTCTGATCAATTAATAAAGAATATTAATTAACCTAAAGGAAACACATGACAAGAAGGACTATAATGCACTACAACAACACACTTAACTACACTCATGGCTATACACACAGTATCTCGTGAAGTTACCCCTTGGTCCCAACTACCTACAGATGCTAAACTCTGAGAAATGAACCATTTTCCAAACAACATCCAAAATATCACAATACTATGAGTTAAATCCAGTAGATACTTACCACCCACAGGTTATTTGTCCATGTTTGGGAAAACCATCTTTAGTTTCTGCAAAGGAATAATCTTCTCTGTTTTAGTTTTGGATTTTAAACAGCAGCCTTTTAGCAATGATTTGTTTTCAGGAAAGCCTGCTTTCTGCAGCTGGGTGTGGTATGTTCTCTTTCTCCAGTTAATTCTATGGATATATAATTTTTTCCCCTTTGATATTACCCATCATGTGAATCTGACTCTTGGCATACAAGTGCCAATTTCCTTATCTCGCGACTTTGAAGTCTATACATCATTGTTTTTCCACTCGTGACATAGATAAATACTTGTTTTTTCCGCACTGGTATGCTAATTTGCATATCAAAAGACTCAGTCAGACAGCCGCACATATCACTCCCCTTTTTATCCCCTTTCTTTATTTCATATCCCAATTTCATTTTTTAATTTTAATTTTCAGGAATTGCTAATACTTTGGAAACCCTCCTGTCTCCTTACCTCTCATGCAAGCCACAGGCATCAGCCCCAAGGGTCACTGAGGCCCTGATCAGTAATCGGTGGCACTCATACACATCAGTGATGGGTTAGTGGGCATAATTGGCTTAGCTATCAGACTGACACAATGTCGATGGACATATAGATCACTGATATTCAAAGATCTTTCCACAGCTGGACATGCTCGGTCATGAACTCACAGGTAACACTGACCCCCCACCATCTTAGTGGATCCTTCAAGTCGATCCAACCAGAAATTCTCCTAGCCCAGGCCCTCACTTCCCAGCGCCATAGCCCACCAAGAAGGCAGAGGCTCAGCAGCTGAAGATTGCAATCAGAGGAAGGGTGAACTCTATTCTTGGCTTTCTTCCCCTTTTCATGGTGTGTCCTTCCCCCATTCAGGGACCATTTATTTCCCCCATGGCTCAACAATACAGTTGACCCATCCCACACCCCCACCTACCAGCTCTCCTTCTCTGAATGAAATTCTCTGCCAGCTTTATATTATATATAATCATTATTATTGTCACAAGTAGGCTTACATTAGCACTGCAATGAAGTTACTGTGAAAAGCCCCTCATTGCACACTCCGTCGCATGTTTCGGTACACTGAGGTAGAATTCAGAATGTCCAAATTACCGAACAGCACCTCTTTCAGCACTTGTTGGAGGAAACTGGAGCAAACACGTGCAGACTCCGTACAGACAGTAACCCAAGCCAGGAAACTAACCTGGGACCCTGGCGCTGAGAAAAATCAGTTCCTAACACTGCATGTCGAGAACGCAGTTATACCATTGGTGGGAGGCAGGGACAATCTCTTTGGGAAATCCTGTGATATTTTGAACCCCCAGCATCATTTACATCCATAATGAATAGGAGCACAAAATCCTGGCCCTGGTTTTCAAACAGCAGTCTGTTATGAACCTTTCTTTTGGATTTCCATATCAGAGTGCAAGTGACAGTGAAGTGTCAGCAGTTCTTTGCCTTGGGTAATATTAGTGGCTTTTTATAATTTCAAATATATAAGGGGAGTTACCTAGACAGCTTATTGTGTGTTCTGATCAAGTGGATTTTTCTGGGAGGGTTGTTCTGTAAGACTGCTTTAACTGTGTAACTTATGTGCTTAGGTTTTTAGTCTTGTTAATGTATCTTTAAGTTTAAAATATCCTAAAGGTGTCACTGGAGTTCCATGCTATTGGGTACAGTAGCGAGTGTATTCGCAGATATCTTCAACACCTCACTTCTCTGCTCTGACGTCCCTATTTGCTTTAAGAAGACCACCATCATACCAGTACCAAAGAAGACAAAGGTAGCGTGTCTCAATGACTACCGACCGGTGGCTCTGATGGCTGTTACCATGAAATGCTTTGAGCGGCTAGTCATGAGAAGGATCAACGCCACCCTCCCAGATGGTCTCGATCCATTGCAATTCGCCTACCGTGGCAACCGATCCACAGCAAATGCTATCTCTCTGGCCCTACAATCAACTCTCGAACATCTCGACAACAAGGACATCTAAGTCACACTGCTGTTTATAGACTACAGCTCCGCCTTCAATACCATTATCCCAACAAGACTAATAACCAAACTCTGTGTCTTGTTATGCTCTTGGCGTAGCATAAGCTGCTTCCTTGATGCTCACTCTGACAAAGGAAGTTTCAGACGTGGAGATAACTTCAACACGTTTATTAAACTATTTACAATTCTCCTACTCGGATTCGCTACTATTGTTAATCCTTCGAAAGCTACTCAGACTGACAAACCAGTCTGCTACAATCCATGTGGTGGGTGTGATGTTGAATCAACCCTGTGTCTGTACTCACTGAGTGTCTCCACTGGAAAGAGGAATCTCATGTGTGTTGTGTCCTTTATATATGGGTTGGTGTAATGCCACCCCCCCCCTCCTCCGTGGTAGTGTCATCTCTGTGTATCGTGAATGCCCATTGTTCGTGTCCTGTCTTACTGACCTATTGGTTGAGTGTCTGTGTGTCATGTCTCTGGTGCTCCCTCTAGTGTCTAGCTAGTTTACGCGTACTACATTAACCTCTTGTGTATCTACAGTGATGCATATCACCACACTCTGCAACCTGTGCAGCTGGATCCTTGACTTCCTCACCAACAGACCACAATCTGTCAGGATCGGCAACAGCGTCGTCTCCACAATAGTCCTTAACACCGGGGCCGTGCAAGGATGTGTGCTCAGTCCTCTACTGTACTCCCTGTACACACACAACTGTGTGCCGAGATTCAACTTCAATTCAATCTATAAGTTTGCAGATGATACGACTGTGGTGGGTCGTATCTCAAACAACGACGAATCAGACTAAAAAGGGAGATAGAACACTTGGTTGCATAGTGTACCGAAAACAACCTCTCTAAATGTTGGAAAGACCAAGGAACTGATCATTGACTTCAGAAAGTGTAACACGACACCCCCCCCCCCCCCCCCCCCACGTCTGCATCAATGGCTCCGAAGTGGAGATGGTCGATAGCTTTAAGTTCCTGGGTGTCACCATCACCAACAGTCTGTCCTGGTCCACTCTCGTTGATGCAACAGTCAAGAAAGCCCAACAACATCTCTAAAACCTACAGAAGCTAAAGAAATTTGGCATGTCTGCATCAACTCTCACAAATGTCTACAGATGTGCCACAGAGAGCATCCTATCAGGCTGCATCACAGCCTGGTATGGCAACTGCTCGGCCCAAGATTGCAAGAAATTACAGAGTGTGGTGAACTCAGCCCAACACATCACACAAGCTTGCCACCCCACATTGATTCTGTATACACCTCCCGCTGCCTCAGAAAGGCAGACAGCATTGTCAGAGACCCCTCCCACCCAGGCTTTGCCCTCTTCCAGATCCTTCTAACAGGCAGAAGATACAGAAGTCTGAAGACCCGTACATCCAGACATAGGAGCAGCTTCTTCCCCACAGTTATAGACTCCTCAACGATTCTCCTTTGGACTGATCTGTTCCCTGTAAGAACACTATTCACGACGCCCTATGCTGCTCTTGTTTGGCCTTATTCCACACTGTAACCAACCACTATATGTTGATGCACCACTGTCAATGTACTCTGTTGATTATTCTTCTGTCTACTATGTACGTACTGTGTACGTTCCCTTGGCCGCAGAAAAATACTTTTCACTGTACTTTGGTACATGTGACAATAAATAAATATCTAACATCTATCTAATATCCTCCTCAATTTCACAATACAAAATAAAAGGGTTATGATCAGTAAGACATGTTTCCCTCTGGGATCTGGCTTGCTCAGCAAATAACATCTGCTGTGGGCATAACAGTGTCGATCACAAAAGGCTGATTTGTCCTGAGTTGCCTCAAGTTTCATGGGTGTTGTTGGAGCTGCACTCATCCAGTTACATGGAGAGTATTCTATCACACTCTTGACTTGAGCCTTGTGGACAGGCTTCGGGGAGTTACTCTCTGCAGAATTCTCAGCCTCTGACCTGCTCTTGTAGCCACCAGTCTAGCCTCTCCACATCAATCCTCCCCCCACGTTGGAAAGTCTACCCATGGTGGCCATTGTTTCTTCAAAACAGGCGTCGGAATGTGGCGACTAGTGGCTTTTCACAGTAACTTCATTGAAGCCTACCTGTGACAATAAGCGATTATTAATATTATTATTATTCAGAGGGGAGAGAAGGTCAGGGGGAGGCAGCTATGGAGCTCACATAAATGTCTAGTCAGTGGTAACCCGCAGGTTGCTGATAGGATGCAATAGGCCTTTATGGGATTGTATTACGAATTCACTAGAAAGGAAGTATCCCATATAATCCTGTCTAGTTCCACTTTTGCTTTTAAGCAGAACAGGCAGCTCTGCTGATGTATCTTCAAGCTTCCTATCTATGCATACCTATCCTCATGTGCCAAGTCCCACAATGTGTTTACACAATCACTTATGAGCAATTGGTGACTTAACACAAGTATGAAACATGGCAGATAGTGGAGGTTTCAAATAGTGGTAATGCTGTTGAACATCCTGGGACACTGGTTAGTTATCTCTTGTTGGAAATGGTTATTGTTTGGCACTTGTGTGGTGTGAATGATAGAACATACAGTGCAGAAGGAGGCCATTCAGCCCATCGAATCTGCACCGACCCACTTAAGCCCTCACTTCCACCCTATCCCCGTAACCCAATGACCCCTTCTAACCTTTTTGGTCATTAAGGGCAATTTATCATGGCCAATCCACCTACCCTGCACGTCTTTGGACAGACAAGGGGAGAATGTGCAGGCTCCGCACAGACAGTGGCCCAACAGGGAATCGAACCCGGAACTCTGGTGCTGTGAAGCCACATTGCTAACCAATAAGCTACTGTGCTGCCCTATTTGTCATTTATCAGCCCAAACCTGAATTTTGTCCAGGTTTTGCAACATATGCGTATCAATTCCTTCAGTATCTAAGGAGCTGCCAATTGTACTGCACACTTTTCAGTCAGCAAATATCCACACTTCTGACCTTATTGTGCCACACTCGGTCAAATGCTGCCTCGATGTCAAAGGCAGTCACATCCACCTCACCTCTAGAATTCAGTTCTTTTGTCCACGTTTGGATTAAATCAGTATTGCGGTCAGGAGCTGAGTGGAACTGGCAGAATCTAAAGTGAGCACGGTGAGTAGATGATTGCTGAGTAAATTGATATCACTGTCGGCAACACCTGCCATTGGTTTACTGGTGATCATAAGTAGACTGATGGAGTGGTAATTGGACAGATTAGAGTTTGTTTTGAATCACAAATTTTCGGAGCACAGCTGATGAAGGAGCTGATGAACGAGCTGCATTCCAAAAGCTAGCAATTCAAAACAACCTGCTTCAGTGCTCTGTCAGATGGGTGTGAGATAGGCTGGTCTGGACTGACCAGAGAGGGTCACGGGGCAGGGGGGTGGATTGACAGACATTGTGGGTGGGCTGGACTCCCCACCCTCCCCAGATCCTCTGACCCTCCCTACCACCGCAACCCAGGGATCCGATGGGATCGTGTGATGGAATGGTCAGCTCGCATGCAGGGATCACCCAGTTGGAAGGTGGAAAGTATGACTGGGCAGGAGTGAGACATTGATGACTGATGCAGAGCACCATAACTCATTGCAGAGCAGGTTCTCTTGCCCTCCATCCCATGGATCAGACGCGCAGTTATTGCCAAGACAGGGCCCGCACCACCGTAGTACAGCAGGTATCGACAATAGGCTGGGATGCAGGTGGGGAGGGGATTGGGTTGTGGGGTGGGATGCGGATTGTGTGCCCCTAGCCAGCAGCCCCCGCGCCCCAAAGTCGGTAAACCTGGAGGAAATCGGAGCATCCCGTGCGCATTGGCCCTGGTGTATACGTTGTGCGGCATCCTGTGCCTGCCTGAGCCCCGTTTCCAGCCCATCCTTGCCGTCCCCCACATCCTCCTCGTTGGTTGAGGTTTGGCGTTCATCCTCCTCCTCCTCCAGTACATCGCTCCCCCCCTGCTGCACGATGTTGTTCAGGACACAGGAGGCCACCAGAATGCGGGCTTCCCTCTCAACGCCATACTGGAGGGCCCCTCCAGAGTGGTCCAGGCACCTGAACCACTTAATGCTTAAGGATGCCGAAGCACCACTCAATCACACCTCTAGTTGCTGCATGAGCGTCATTGAAGCGGGTTTCTGCGACAGTCTGTGGGCTCTGGATAGGCGTCACTAGCCACGACCTGTCAACCAGGAGCCAACCCTTCCGCAACGGAGTGGGGGCGTCTTGAATATGACAGGAATCATCAGGTGTGCCAGGATGAAGGTATTGTTCACACTGCCCGTGTTTCGGGCGCAGGCGTGCATGATGCGCATCTGATGGTCGGAATTGATTCTCCGTTTCCCGATTCTGCCGATTCCTCGCAATGCATATATTTGGTGGGATTCTCGAGGGAATCCCACTATCAGGTCGTCATTTTGAGTGAGCCTCCCCCACCCCCCCTCACTGCACTGCAAATTAGCCTCCCCCCCCCCCCCCACCCCCACCCACCCCGCCTCCGCCACCCGGAGCACAAAGCAGCCCCCCAAAGCAGGAGGCGGCGAATGTAGACCGATAAAACATATTGACAAAGTAGATTTAGAGCCAATGCTTCTGGGTGGCACAGTGGTTAGCACTGCTGCCTAACAGCGCCAGGCACCTGTGTTCAAAATTGACCTCTGGTGACTGCATGGTGTTTGCATGTTCATCTCTGAAATGAAATGTAAATCGCTTATTGTCACAAGTAGGCCTCAAATGAAATTACTGTGAAAAGCCTCTAGTCACCACATTCCGGCACCTGTTCAGGGAGGCTGGTACGGGAATTGAACCCGTGCTGCTGGCCTTGTTCTGCTTTATAAGTCAGCTGTTTAGCCCACTGTGCTAAACCAGCCCCTGGTTTAGTGCGTGCTCCAGTTTGCTCCCACAGCCCAAACGTGCAGGTTAGGTGGATTGACCAATTTAAATTGTGCCTTAGGGTGGGGTGCAGGATTAGGACGGGGATCGGGCCGAAATAGGGTGGTATTTCAAAGACACAATGGGTGGAATGGCCTTCTTCCGCACTGTAGGGACGCTATGATTCTTCTTGTGGGGCAATTTAGAACAAAGGTCATAAGGAGTAGCAGATCTAAACAGCGATGAGAAGAAAGTACTTCTCTCAAAGAGTTGTGAATCTGTGGAATTCACGACCACAGAGTGTGGTGGATGCCGGGACATAGAGTAAATTTATGGAGGAGATAGACAGATTTTAAATTAGTAGTGGGTTGAAGGGTTGTGGGGAATGGGCAGGGAAGTGGAGTTGAGGCCGAGAGGAGATTAGCTAGGATTGCATTGAATAGCGGTGCCGGTTCAAGGGGCTGAATTGCCGACTCCTTCTGCTAGTTCTTATATTATCATTAAGGATTGGGATATTTTTGGAGTCTCCTCCTCCATTGAGACTGACAAAACAATCTCCATTCCCCCCTGCCTTGACCAGTCTGGGAGTGAGTAGGCAAACTGGAGACCCAGCAAGTTTAACAAGCCCAAAGACGACCAGCTGCTTGTTTCTATTGGGTGGGCATGAGACTGCCGAGATGTCAGTGGCACCTGACTGCTAAAATCAATACATGCCTTGCACCTAGCAGATGAATCCCTCCTTTAATGATACACAGTAGAAGGATGGACAATAAATGTCTTTATGAAACAAAGTTAAGTTGACGTACTTTTAAATTACTTATGTAGTGTTCACATTGGGGAGTCCCTTTTTTAAAAAATGTATTTTATTTCAAACTTCTATCAAAACGGGTTACAGTAAATAAACGCTTCAGGAATATTACTTCCCAGCAATCAACTACACAGTCTGTACAGATTTTTCCCCTTTTTCACCCCCTCCTCCACCCCCCCCCCCCAACCCCCCACAATGAAGAACAGCCCCTCAAACATGGTCACAAACATCCCCCATCTTTCCTCAAACCCCCCTGAAGAGCCCCTTAACTCATACTTTATTTTCTCTAACTGCAGGAAGTCATACAGGTCACCCAACCAAACTGTTACCCCGGTGGCGATGCCGACCGCCACTCCAGCAAAATGTGCTGCCATGCAATTAGAGAGGCGAAGGCTACTACATCAGCCTTCCTCCTCATCATGATCCGGCTTCTCTGAAACCCTAAATATCGCCACTAAAGGTTCCGGGTCCACCTCCTCCTCCACTATCCCGGCTAAGACCGTGAACACTCCCGCCCAGAATCTTCCCAATTTTTCACAATCCCAAAACATATACGCGCGATTTGCTGGCCCTCGCCCTATACTCATCTGCTACCCCCTGAAATAACCCATTCATTCTCGCCCGAGTCATATGCACCCTGTGTCCCACCTTAAACTGTATCAGGCTCATCCTTGCACAAGAGGAGGTCCCGTTTACCCTACGCAGTGCCTCACTCCATATTCCCCAATTGATCTCCATTCCCAACTCCGCTTCCCATTTCTCCTTGATCTTCACCACCCACTCGCCTCCCTGCTCCCCCAGCCACTTATATATATATCTCCAATTCTTCCCTCCCCTTCCACATCCGGAAGCAGCAGTCGCTCCAGCAGGGTGTATCCCGGCAATCTAGGGAACCCCTTCCAGACCTTTCATGCAAAGTCCCTAACCTGCAGATACCTGAACTCACTCCCCCTCGGCAGATCTACCCTCGCCCTTAGCTCGTCCAGACTGGCAAACCCTTCTTCCAAATACAGAACCCTCACCTTGACCAACCCCACTTCCCTCTGCCTCCTGCTGCACTATCCATCCCTCCCCCCTTCCGGCTCAAACACATGATTCTCGCACAATGGTGTTAGCACCGACATCCTTCCACCCTAAAATGCCTCCTCAACTGATCCCATATCTTCACCGTGGACTGCACCATCGGGCTCCCTGAATACCTACTTGGAGCCATTGGCAATGCTGCTGTCACCATAGCCCTCAAACTAGACCCCTTACAAGATTCCTCCTCCATCCTAACCCACTCTTCCCCTTCTCCTTCCCACCACCGCCGCACCTTATCCACATTCGCCGCGCAATAATAATGAAGCAGGTTCGGCAACGCCAACTCCCTATGCTGCCTCTGCCTCTGTAGCAGGGTGTTCCCCACCCTCGGCACCTTCCCTGCCCATACAAAGTCAGAAATTATTGTGTTCACTTTCCAAAAAAAGGTCTTTGACATACAGATCGTGAGGGCTTTAAAGATAAACAAAAACCTCGGTAGAATATTCATTTTCACCACTTGGACCCTCATTGAGGGGTCCCTTTAAGGATGAATTGAGACAAGCACATTGCTTAATCCAAGCTGATCTAAGAGGTGATGGCTTTGTGAGGAACCTTGAAACAAAATTTATAGTCATAAAGCAAATAACAACAAAGAAAAGTAGAATAATTCATAAAGTGTCATTGTTTTATTTCTGTGTAAAGGTAAACAATTTTTCATTCTAATTTTGTTCCACAGCTGTAAGCTTAGCAGACACCAGATGATGCTTTGCACGAACACCATGCATATCTTAGTACCAACGTAATTTAAGGTATTTGAACCACATCTTAAATGATGACAATTAAAAGCAAAATATGGGCAGCATCTTCATTATATAAGTTTAAAATGACCAAGAGGCATTTTCTTAGGGCTGCTGCGCTGAGAATAACCTGTCACAGTGACATGTCCCACATTTTGGCTGAGCTAAGTACAAAAAAAGTGCTGTGATTTTGAGCAATTGATCAGCCGTGATATGTCAGCTTCTAAATTATTTACTTCTCCATGTAGAAGCTGTGCAATAGATTACTTTCTGGAAATGGTTCTGTTCAATAAATTTTAATTGATTAAAATTAAGGATCAGCCTCCCAAAAAGGTCTCGAGGTTATGCACCTGCTCTGCATGTATATGAATTGTGAAAGGAAAGATAAATGAAAAAGTGAATTTTAGTAGACAGCTAAACCCTTAATATGTGATCCTATACAAACAAATTTCTGTCACTGTTCCAGTATATAAATGCAAATTATTGTTAAGATCCATTTTGTTCTCTTTACATGATTTACACTTTTGTGCTGTTTTATGAAAATCTTGCTACATATGCAAATTGGCATAGCGTAAATAAAATCAGCAAGTTGAATGCGCGGCTCAGAAATCTGTGTGGGAGAAATTGGTTTCAATTCATGGAACACTGTCATCAGTACAGGGGAAGGAGGGAGCTGTACCACTGGGACAGCCTTCACTTGAACCACTTTGGGATCAGTGTACTGGAAAAACGTGGGCGCAATTCAACAGAAAATATCTATGACGGGTTTTGGGCAGGTTTAGTGGGGAGTTTCTCGACCACGTCGGGAAACACCCCGCTATTCACCAAATTTTGGCCGTTTGTTTTAGGCCTTGAGACATTTTGGGCAAGCCGAGCAGGAAAGGCTCCTCACAGATTGGGGCACCATTTTGGAACGCTGCCCCAATCTTCCTCCTGCCCCCTTCAACTTCCACCTCCCCCACTCTCAACTCATGGAGGACTCAGGGAACACCCCCTCATTTCCCTCCCCCCATCTGCTAAGGCCCCCTGGGTCCAATCCCTGGCAGTGGCAACATGGCACCTGGGCACCCTAGCGCCATGGCAGTGTCACCCACAGCAGTGCCAGGGTGGCAGTGCAAGGGTAGCAGTGCCAAGGTGCCCGGGTGCCTGTGTGAGTGCCTGGGTGCCACACTGCCCTGTCCTCGATCACCGGGAGGTCTCTGATAGCCTGGAGAACCCCAGGTGCTACTATGACTGGTTTATGTTTGTGGAAACCAGTACTAAATGGCGCCCTGGCAAGATCCCAGGTGTGGCCATTAGGTCTGGGGCGCGATGCCGGGAGAATCCCGCGAACGCATAGTTTGATCATTGCAAATCTCGTGAAAGGCCTCTTGCAAGAATCAACAGCCTCATCCCGACATCGAGTTGTGTGCGATGAGGCCACTAAAATGTGCCCCATATAACTAGACCTGTAGAAAGGGGTTTGTACTAAATAGTGGGGTGGGGGAAATGATTTCACTTGAAGGGAGATTCAAAAAGTTAAAGAGAAAGGAAAAGGCAATAGTGCAAGATAGCAATGTGGGTAATGATAATCAGAGTGTGTCATGAGCATACAAATATTAGATTGCACTAGCAAATAAGGTCAGAGCAGGGAAAAGTGGTAAAAGACAGAATGAACAAGATGAATGAATAGATTGCACAAATAGAAATTAATAAGTAGAATACGATTGCCATTACAGAGACATGTTTGCAAATGACCAAAGCTGGGGCCTGAAAATTCCAGGATATTTGACATTTTGGAAGGAGAGGAAGAAAGGAAAAGGAGGTGGGAAAGCTCTGTTAATCAAGGATGCGATCAGTACTGCAGAGAGAAATTATCTTAGTTTGAAGGATCAAAATGTAGAATCAGTTTAGGTGGAGATAAGAAATAGCAAAGGAAATAGGTAATTGATGGGAGTGGTTTGAATGCTCCTTGACGGTAGCTACACTGTAGGGCACTGTATAAATCAAGAAATAATGAGAGCTTATAAGAAAGTCATTGCAACATTCATAGGAGCTCTAAATTTTTATAAAGATTTGACAAATCAAAGAGAGCCTGGGAGATGACTTCCTAGAGTGTTTTTGTGATAGTTACTTCGAATAATATTTCTGGAACCTAGCAGGGAATGGGCTATTTTGGACCAGCTAATGTGCAATGAGACAAAATTAACAAATTACCTCATTGAAAAGGATCCTCTTGTAAGAGTGCTCATAACATGATAGAATTTCACATTCACTTTGAAGGTACGAAGTTTGGGTCTGAAACTAGTCTCTTAAATTTAAAAAAAATGATTACATGGGTATAAAAACAGTTGGCTAAAGTGGACCAGGAAAATAAATTAAAAGGTAAGATAGAGGTTAGACGTGGCAGAAATTTTGTAACTCTCAACAAAAAAATACTGCATTGAGAAAGACTATACAAATGATGCACAATATGTGGCTAACTAAGGAGGTTAAGGATAGTATCAAATTGGAAGAAAAGATGTACAATGCTCCAAAGATTAATGGTAGGTTAGAAGATTGGGATTTTTTTTAGAAATCAGCAAAGGATGACTGAAAGAATAAGAGAGAGAAAGTGGAGTGTATGAAAAATGAGCAAGGAATATGAAAATAACAGTAAAAACATCTACAAGTAAATGAAAAGAAAAGTAGTCACAGTGAGCATTGTGGGATGGCACGGTGGCACAGTGGTTATCTCTGCTGCCTCACAGTTCCACGGTCCCGGGTTCAATTCCGGCCTTGGGTCACTGTCTGTGGAGTTGGCACTTTCTCCCCGTGTGTGCGTGTGTTTCCTCCCGGTGCTCTGGTTTCCTCCCACAGTCCAAAGATGTACAGGTTAGGTGGATTGCCATGCTAAATTGCCCCATGGTGTCCAAAAGGTTAGGTGGGGTGACTGGGTTATGGGGATAGGGTGGAGACGTGGGCTTAAGTAGGGTGCTCTTTCCAAGAGCTGGTTCAGATTCGATGGGCCGAGTGGCCTCCTTCTGCACTCTAAATTCTATGATTTATGATCCATGATCCATTACAGCAAGATTTTTCAAGCTGTGGGTCGCAACCCACGGGTGGGTTGTGGGCAAGTGTTGGGAGGGCCATGGAGCAATGAGCCGCAGTGTTCCTGACCGCAGGAGAAGTGGCCAATGGCTGCAACCGGCTTTTAAATGGAATGACGCAGTCTTCCTACCAGAAGCAGTGGCAGAGAGCAGGTCACGCATCCAGCACATACACTGATGTCACACACCCTGTACGTTCGTGTTTTCAGTGCAAAATCACAGAGGAGAGATTCCTCCATTTTCTAGCTGTGAGCAAGCAAGGCAACGGGACTGTGAAGAACTGACGATGGATTGTTTTGTTATAAGGAGGAGAGGGCAAGAGACACAAACAGGCCAGGATTTCACAACTGAATCTGCTGGGGAGAGCTGCGCCGGAGAATCCACAGCAGGGCAAAGCACTGCTTGTGTGAGCTGTAAGGGCCTCTGGTGAACAGCCTACAGAGAGAAAACTGAAATTGAGAACAAAGCAGTATAAAGATAATTTCATGAGATATGGCTTTGTTAATTGTGCCAATGCAAAATAGGATGCAATGCCCATATGTGTTATATGCAAGGAAGTATTGAAAAATCCTCAAGCCTTCAAAGGCATTTCAAGACTTTAGTTTACCGTATAGCTGAAGAGAAAAAGCCAACACTGTAGCAGATAGATTAATTCTCTCCACAGCAGTGGCACAATGGCACAGTGGTTAGTACAACTGCCTTACAGCGCCAGGAACCCGGGCTCAATTCTGGCCTCGGGTGACTGCCTGTGTGGACTTTTCACTTTCTGTACTTGTATGCGTGGGTTTCCTCCGGGTGCTCCAGTTTTCTCCCACAGTCCAAAGGTGTGCAGGTTAGGTTGATTGGCCATGCTAACTTTCCCCTCAGTGTCCAAAATGTTAGGTGGGTTACTTGGTTATGGGGATGGGGTGGGGATGTGGGCCTAGGTAGGGTGCTCCTTCCAACGGTCAGTGCATATTTGATGGGCCGAATATCCTACTTCTGCAATGCAGGGATTCTATGATTCACTGGACATGGCTTGAACAGTCCTATCAGCTGAAAAACTGAAATGTATACCACTTAGTGACAACGCAGTGGCTCACCAATTTGTGATATTGCTGAGAATTTAGAAGCCCAGCTTATTTCTCATTTAAAGTCAGCACAGGAGTTCTCAATGCAACTGGATGAAAGTACAGACACTTCAGATTTGTACATCCTTGCTTGTTTACATTAGATATGATTGGCACAATGAATTTGTTGAGAATTTTCTGTGCTTCCTGACATTACCAACCAGCATGACAGGTGCAGAGATTTTTGAAGCATTGAATAGTTACGTGGTTGGAAAGTGCATGCTCGACTGGGTTCTTTGCGTAGGAATCACAAGTAATGGGGCAGCCAATATGACAGGAAAAACAGCAGAGTTATAATAAGGATTAAGGAGGCAGCTGGTCAGGACATTGTTTGGAATCACTACTTTATTCATCATGAGGCATTGGCATCGAAAGGAATTCTATCAGACTTGAAGTACTGTTGAAAGGCAATGTGAAAGTTGGAAATTTCATTATACGCAGCGCACTCAACATCAGGCTCTTTGTTCAAATAGGGGGCTGAGCACACACATTTATTTTTCCACACAGAGGTACGTTGGCTGTCAAGGTGTCGGGTGCTTGTTTGAGTTTCCGAACTGAGGTACGAAATCCACACTTTCCTCCTTGACAATCATCCCCTCTGGCTGATTTTTTTGGTGATGAAACTTAGATGCTAAACATGTCATATCTTGCAGACATCTTCATATTCGAAACAAACTGAACCTCAAATTGCAAAGGCAAGATGATGATTGCTTTTGGCACTGTGAAGAAATAGATGCTTTTCAAAAGTTATTGAAAGTTTGGCAAGTCGAGTGCAAAGCCAAAACTACTACATGTTCCCCACACTGCTATGGCACATCAAAGAAAACAGTGTTTGTAAGGGAGATGTCAAGCCTTATTCAGTCACATCTGGCTGTGTTGATCAACAGACTTTGTCGCTACTTTCCAGAGGAGAAGTTTCAGATTTTGAAAGAGAAGAGGTGAGTGAACAATCTGTTTCAGCTGGTCACCCAGAGTCAAATATTAACTTCTAGCTGACTTCAAATGAAGAGACTGAACTTCTGTGCCTCACCTGTGATGACACATTAAACACATGCCACAAGTCCATGAGGCTGTCACCATTCAGGAGTAGCATCTTTGAGGGGTATCCATTGCTGAGTAAAACAAGCATTTTATTCCTGTTTCCTTTCACAACGCCCTACATGGGTGGAGTTGGATGTTCCGTCTTTGCAAAAATGAAGGCAGCACAAAGGAATCGGTTACAATTAGCACCTGATATATGCATTGCCCTCTCAAGGTCGGCCGGCATGGGTCACAAAGGTCGGCTGGCGTGGGTCCCAAAGGTTGGCCGGTTGGTAAAAGTGGGTGTCGGGGGAAAAAAAGTCTGAAAAGTACTGCCTTAGAGGATGAGCCTAGCAAATGAATAATGGGGAACAAAGACTAATTAATCATGGGGAATAATGGCAGAAAGTATTTTGTATCTGTCTTCACAGGAGACACAGAAAGCATCCCAAGAATAGTGAAAGCAGGGGCAAAAGTGAGGGTGGCGCTTAAAACAATTGTAATCACTGGAGGAAAAGTACTCGGAGAACCTATGGGACTAAACATTGACAAGTGCCCTGGACCTGATGGCCTGCATTCTGGAGAAGCGGCTGCAGATATATTGGATGAATTGGTTGTAATCTTCCAAAATTCCCTAGATTCCAGAAAGGGGCCAGCAGATTACAAAGCTTCAAATGGAACATCATTATTCAAGAAATAGGAGACAGAAAGCAGGAAACTATAGGCCAGTTAGTCGAACATTTGTCATTGGGAAAATGCTAGAATCCCTTATTAAGGTCGCAGTAGCAGGATATTTAGAAAATTGTGATACAATCAATCAGGCAGATTCAATATTGATTTTGAAAGTACAAACCCACATAGAGCGGCCTGCTGCCACACAGAGAGTGGTCCACGCACTGCTAAGGGTTCCCGACTCCACGATAGAAGAAACGCAAGACTCCACACTGCAGTTCTTGCATGAACAAGAAGTGACTCCAGTGTCACAAGCCTCCACAGCGAGCTCGTGGACAGACTCCACAATTGCAGAAACGCAAGACTCCAGAGCGCAGTCCTTGCACGAACAAGCAGTGACTCGAGTGTCACAAGCCTCCACAGTGATTTCGTGGACAGACTCCACAATAGAAGCAACGCAAGACTCCAAAGCGCAGTCCTTGCATGAACAAGACCATGAGGGTCTGGCAACCTCCTCTGAGCAACCAGCAGCAGACGATGCAAGTCTGCCATGCTCAAGTAAACAGCAAGAAGACTATGACAGTCTACCACGCCCCAGTGCACAGCAGGACGACCATGACGGTCTATCATGCTCCAGTGAAGAACAAAGCAACTATGACAGTCCAAGCCCAAATGAACAATGAAGCGACTATGATGGTCCACCCACATTGTATGAGCCACAAGGAGAAGACTCTGACAGTATACCCAGCCCAAGGGAACAACAAGTAGCTACTGAGGATCTATCCACTGTACGCGAGATGAGTGACGCCAGCATCCCACTACCCATGCAAGATGTGCAATGTGACAGACCTCAGCAAGTGCGTACAGAGGCACTCGACGATCACTGTGAGACCACTGGTGACTCCAGTGACACCACGTTACTTCCAACCTCATTCGCTCGAGCCTCTCCACAAGTAAATGCATTCCTGCATGTTCCCACTCCAGACGTGCAGCTTCAAGAAATCTCAGCTGACTCCAGTGAACCTGCTAAGACTCCGGACGGGGAGCATCGACAAACCAACACTGACTCAGGTGAAACAGACCTGACTCCAGATGGGGAGCAACCAAACGCCAACTCTGATTCACATAAGCCGGACTTTACTCCAGATAGGGAGCGCCGCAAACTCAGTGACGGCACGCGCAGGGTGACAGCAGATGCCACAATGACAGAAGATGGATCACTTGACAATTACACTGGGTCAGTAATAACAAGTAGTGGCTACAGTCCAAGAGGAATACACTAATATTCACCACAGCTATATCCTTCCAAGCCATACCCACACATTCTTTCCACACCAGCAGTGCAGTCAATGACAGTTTATGCTGGACAAACCCAGTATTCAGGAATGCAGCAGCCAGCAGTCTATGCAGCATATTCTCAAACAGGCCAGCACGACGGATTGCCCACTTATGGAATCAAGACTGAAGGAGGACTACCGCAAGCACAATCTGCACTGCAGACTGGATGCCTTAGTTACAGCCCAGGATTTGCTGCAACCCAGCCTGTCCAAACAGCATATTCCTATCCGATGCAAGGTTCTAGTTTCACACCATCACCCGGTATTTATGCGAGCAGCACATCTGTTTCCAATTCGACAAGCTTCAACAGTTCTCATCAGGTTTACCCTTCCTACACAGCATTTGGCCAAAACCAGGATGCACAGTATTATCCAACTTCAACATATGGCACATACATGACCTCGAATGATACTGTTGATGGTACCTCTTCAACGTCAACAACCGATCAGCTACAAGATGCCATCCAACATTACCATCACAAACATCGAAAAAAAAAGGACTCAAAATCAGACAGCAAAGTGATTTGACCACTTCTTGGTTCCCGTGGCACAGGGACATTGATGGCGTTCATAAGGACATGCTACCATCAAATTCACAAACCCACCAAGAGAGACATTTGACGATCATGATGGATGGTTTTTGGACTCACACATATGGGGCGGGATTCTCCCCTAGCCGGCGGGGCGGGGGGTCCCAGCGTAGCGGAGTGGCGGCAACTACTCCGGCGTCGGGCCTCCTCAAAGGTGCGGAATTCTCCGCACCTTTGGGGGCCAAGCCCTCACATTGAGGGGCTAGGCCCGCGCCAGAGCGTTTGGCACCACGCCGACTGGCGCCAAAACCAGCACCAGCGGCCTTTGACGCCCGGCGCCCGGGCTGGCCGAAAGGCCTTTGCCGGTTCGCGCATGCGCCGGTGGTGACGTCAGCGGCAGCTGCCGCTGACGTCAACACCGGCGCATACGCGCTGGGGGATTCTCCTCCGCGTCCGCCATGGTCTCCACCATGGCGGTGGCAGAAGGGAAAGAGTGCCCCCACGGCACTGGCCCGCCCCCCAATCGGTGGGCCCCAATCGCAGGCCTGGCCACCGTGGGGGCACCCCCTGGGGACCAATCGCCCTGCGCCCCCCCCAGGACTCCGGGGGCCCGGTCGCACCGCCGATCCCGCCGGCACCAGAGGTGGTTCAAACCTCGGCGGCGGGAGAGGCCTCCCGGCGGCGGGACTTCGGCCAGTCGTGGGCCGGAGAATCGCCGCAGGGGACTTGCCGCTCGGTGCGGCGCGTTTCCCTCCCCCGCCAATTCCCGGGTGGCGAACAATTTCTGCCCCGGCGAGAACGGGATTTTCGGCGGCCCCGGGCGATTCTCGGACCCTGCTGGGGGTCAGAGAATTTCGCTCATGATTTGGACTTATTGTTTAATCACTGTTCTCATGACTTGTACATACCATAACTTATCTGCCTGTCTTTTGTTCAATTTTCTTTAAGTGTACAGAAAATATGTAACATGTATGTGCGGGTTAGGTGGATTGGCCATGCTAAATTGCCCGTAGTGTAAGGTTAATGGGGGGATTGTTGGGTTACGGGTATATGGGTTACGTGGGTTTAAGTAGGGTGATCATTGCTCGGCACAACATCGAGGGCCGAAGGGCCTGTTCTGTGCTGTACTGTTCTATGTTCTATGTTCTATGTAAAAAAGGGGGGATGTGGTGATGTGCATCACTGTAAATACACAAGGGGTTAATGTAAATACATGTAGACTAGCTAGACACTAGAGGGAGCACCAGAGACATGACACACAGACACTCAACCAATAGATCAGTTAGATAGGACACGACCAATGGGCATTCACGATACACACAGAGGTGACACGACCACAGGGAGGCATTACACCAACCTATACATAAAGAACACAACACACATGATCTTCCTCTTTCCAGTGGAGACAGTCAGTGAGTAGAGACACAGGGTTGATTCAATATTACACCCACCACGTGGATTGTAGCAGACTGGTTAGTCAGTCTAAGTAGCTATAGAAGGATTAACAGTAGTGGCAAACCCGAGCAGGAGAAGTGTAAATAGTTTAATAAACGTGTTGAAGTTATCTCCACGTCTGAACCTTCCTTTGTCAAGTGCACCACAAGGAAGCCGCTTATGCTACGCCTAGAGCATAACAAGACAGGGGGCAGGCAGGAAAGTAGAGTTAAGGCCACAATCAGATCAGCCATAATCTTATTGAATGGCGAAGCAGGCTTGAGGGGCTGAATGGCCTACTCCTGCTTCTATTTCTTCTGAATTTATGATCTTAAATTTTTCTGTCTTATTCCTGCTTAAATCATCAATATGTATTCTGATATTAATGAATTGTAAAATTTACAGTCATGCAGTTCAAATAATGTTCTCTTTTTAAATAAATAAATATTGCTTATTTTCAGAAAACAATGCTTAAAGCACTCCAAATCTATCTAAACCTGTTACATTCTGTTGCAATAGGTGTCTAGCATTAATACTATATATGCATTGCTTTCAAATTAAAGCCTATTGACATTACAATATATTGCTCTAAAAAGAAAGGGATGACATATAGGTATATAATTTTTACTGTTGCTATATTCATTATTCATCTGTAATATAAACCTTGTCTTTTGGGACCACAAGCTCACAGTTTAAGAAATCAACTGTGCTCTTCAATAGCAATGTATTCAAATTAATTATTAACTAGTTGCAGATCTTAATAGACAAACAGCAATGAATTGCTGTATTTATTACCAGTTTCATTTAGGGCAATTTGATAAAGTTCTGCTCTTGGGAGCCATATCACTATACTTGAGAGAATTAAATATTTCTAACGAAAAAGACGGGTATTTTTTCCTTCCATTTGCCCTCAGATAAAATGACCATGAATCTGACCCTACGAAAGACACCTCTGGGACCAGGATACCACTTATCAGCTCTAATATCCAGTACAATGCTAGGTCAACATGAAGGGTAACATCATCATCCTGAAATCTCCTAACGGCACCAGTCACCTTGGCCTGTAAATGTACTACCTCAATCATGGTCATTCTTCAATCAACTCTCTGTCTCAGGGTCAGCTCATGTCCTTGGATATCAGTATTTACAACCAATCTGTCTGACACAAACACTGTTCTCACTTGAGAGGGAAATTAATCTCTCTCTGCATCACATTTCACACTACAATTTGGCATTCTGCTTCTATCTATTTGGTGCACACGATCAAGTGCATCCATGCACCTCGGGACATTATGAGTGTTGTTTATTGTGCACTGGATTCTTTGCCACATAAAAGCAATTTAAATACAGTCAATTGTATTCATATTTGAACAGTGAATCACAGAACAGATATTGTTGGGAAAGATGCAGGAATTGGCATCATAAGCAGAAATTTTAATTTCCTTCATTTGGCAGAACAGGAGTTAAATCCAAGTGGTGTACTTACATTTATTTCCCATTCAGTAACAATTGTAACATTGCTGCTTTCTTGTGCTGCTGCGATGTGAACCTGACTCAGATGGAGACTCAGAAATATATGCAAATATTGAGTCCCAACTGAATATCCTGCTGAGAATACCCTGCTCAATAAAACTCGGTGGACACGCAGCAGACTCCAGTGTGACAAAAACAGAAATGCTGGCAGTACTCAGTCGGTCTAGTAGCATCTGTGGAGGAAGTAACCGAGTTAATGTTTTAGGTCAAGGGCCTTTCGTCAGAACCCCAAAGAGAAAGTTTAAGGATATCATACAAACAGACCGTTAGTTTTCACATATATACTATTTCACCTCCACCTCTCTCCACTCATTGCTAAATCCCAGACTGTTTATCTGACATCCAGTACATAGCTGAACAGAAATTTCCTCCAATTCTATATTGGGAAGACTGAAGCCATTACTTTCAATCCCCACTCCAAACTCTGTTTCCTAGTGATTGACTCCCCCACTCTCTGTGAACAATGTCTGGAACTAAACAAGGCTGTTTGTAATGTTGTTGTCATGGTTGACCCTGGAATGAGTTTCTAACCACACATTCGCATCATCACTATTTTTATTTCCATATCATCACCCAACTTTACTCCTGCCACAGCTTTTCTGCTGTTGAAACCTTTATTCAGACCGTTGTTGCTTCTAGACTTGACTACTCCAACACCCTCCTTACTGGACTCTCACATTCTGCTCTCTAAACTGGAGGCCATTCAAAATTCTGCTGCTTGCATCTAACTTGTACCAAGCCCCATTCACTTATCATCCCTGTATTCACTGGCCCACATTGGCTCCCAGAAAAGACACACCTTTGTTTCAAAATTCTCATCCCTGTTTTCAAATACCTCCTGGTATTTTCCACCCTATCTCTGTAACCCTTTCCAGCCCTACTCAGAAATTCATGTGAATCTAATTCTGGCCTCTTGAGCATCCCCAGTTTTTTCACTAAACCATTGAGTGGTCTTGTCTTCAGTTGTCTGGAGCCAGATCTCTGAAATTTGCTCCCAAAGCCTTTCTGCCTCTCTACTTTATTATCCAGCTTTAAGACAGTTAGTCGTTTGATAGTATAGAATTTGAATATCCTTGAGAAAAGAGACATGCTGTTGAAGCTTTTCATCGTGCACTCATCAGGACAGATTTGCAAGAATACTGAATTTCAAAGGGAGTACAAAGTGATTTTACTGTATGAGAAAAGGATGTTGATTGATCTACACTAGCCCACCAACTTTAAAAAATACTGCCCTGCACCTTGGGGTCAGACAGGATAGTAGTGGGCTAGCCACCTTGTTCTATTTTACATGGCCCTCACTCAAAAAACATACCTGGCAGAGTGGGGTATAAAATTCCCCCCATGTCAAAACTATGTAGTGTTTGTAATGGCTGAGTATTATTCTTGCCTATGGTACAGAAGATTGTGCATTCATGTGCCATGCCAAACCTTACGCACAAAAATCTAGGCTGACACCCCAGTATAATATTGAACAAGTATGCACTGTCAGAAGTGGTGTCTTTTTGATAAGGCATTAAAATGAGGCCCGTCCACTTTCCAAGGTGGATGCAAAAGGTGCTATTGCACTAATTTGAAGAAGAAAGTGAGTTATCCCTGATGCCTTGAATAATATTTGTCCCTCAATTAACAAACATCACAAAAACAGATGATCTAATTAATATTACACTGCTGTATGCAGAATCTTGATGTGTGGAAATTAACTACCATGCATCTTGCATTAGAACAGTGACCACAGGTGTAATTTTCCCAGCCTGGAGGTGGATCCAGGAGCAACTGTATTGGGAAAGTCCTGGATTTCGGCTTTGGGCCAGGATCTCGACATGATCAAATCCTCTGCCTCTGACTTGCTTCTGCTCACACAAGGCGAGAAAGAGAGATGACCTGAGAAGTGCTATGCAGGAGATTGCTAATCATCGGCTGGATTCTCCCCTACCCAGCGTGACGGAGGGTCCCGGAGTAGGGGAGTGGCGCCAACCATTCAGGGGTCAGGCCTCCCCAAAGGTGGGGAATTCTCCCCACCTTTGGGGGCCAGCCCCGCGCCGGAGCGGTTGGCACCAGAAGACTGGCGCAAAAAACCAGCGCCCCCGGCAGTGGGGCTGGCCGAAAGGCTTTCGCCGGCCAGCTGCCGCTGACGTCACCACCGGCTCATGCGCGATGTGGGTTTCTCTTCCGCTTCTGGCATGGCGGAGGCCGTGGCGGCCGCGGAAGGAGAAAGAGTGCACCCAGGGCACTGGCCCGGTGTCTGAGCGGGGGGCTCCGCTCACAGGCCAGGCCACCGTGGGGGCACCCCCTGGGGTTCGATCGCCCCCCGCCCCCCACAGGACCCCGGGGCCCGCTCGCGCCGCTGATCCCGCTGTTACAGAGGTGGTTCAAACCTCGGAGGCGGGAGAGGCCTCCCAGCGGCTGGACTTCGGCCCATCTGGGCCGGAGAATCACCGCAGGGGCCTCGCCGATCGAAGTGGCGAGATTCCCGCCACCGCCACTTTCCGGGTGGCGGAGAATCTCTGCCACGGCGGGGGCTGGATTTTCGGCGGCCCCAGGCGATTCTCCGACCCTGCTGGGGGTCGGAGAATTTCGCCCCATGTCAGAGTTTGTTTCAATTCATTCCTGGGATGTGGGCATCGGTCGTTGGGCCAGCATTTATTGCTCATGTCTAATTTGCAACCATTTTAGAGGGCATTTAAAAGTCACCCACATTGCTGTGAGTCTTGTCGGCCAGGCCAGGTAACGTCCCCTGGGTCTCTTACTAGTCCAGAGATAATACCACTGTGCTACTGCCTCCTCCACGTAAGCGACATTATACCTGAAACTGTTATACCACTCACCATCATGCCTGTTGAGGTCCGAGATTCTGTTAGATTTCCAGGCTGGAGAGAGCGCATTTCTTCTGCTCACATTCTCAGCCTATCACACGTGCCTGGTTGGAGAGGTTGCCCACTTCCTCTCATCCTTGGGAGAGCACACCTCCCTGCATCCCTCAGATCTGTCAACAGGACCTTCACGTAAGAGTGAAGACCAAGGGAGGAGCCATCCCAAATCTCCTCTCTATTCCTGAGGTTGCTGCATCCTGAAAAATCCAAATGCAGTGACCTTTTATGATTCCTATTTGGTCCTTTTAACTGGAAATTCTTTTGACTGATAGGATCTGTCATCCCACCTGCCCACTCTCCCTAATTCCATCATTTTCAAAGTCAGGGTCACGACCCACGGTGGGTTGTGGGTAGATGTCGGGAGGGTCGCGGAGCCATCCATCACGGCATTCCCGACCGCGGGTATTAATGCGCAGCGGCCACAGCAGCTGCCTTTTAAAAATGCAGGCTGCGATCGGCTTTAAACATTATGGCTGCGACTGGCTTTCAGAATGTGGGCGCGCTGCGCATGCGTGCTCGCTCATCAGTGCGCATGCCCGGAGGCCAGCGAGAAACGTAGTGGGTAGCACGGTAGCATGGTGGTTAGCATAAATGCTTCACAGCTCCAGGGTCCCAGGTTCAATTCCCGGCTGGGTCACTGTCTGTGCGGAGTCTGCACGTCCTCCCCGTGTGTGCGTGGGTTTCCTCCGGGTGCTCCGGTTTCCTCCCACAGTCCAAAGATGTGCGGGTTAGGTGGATTGGCCATGCTAATAGGGTGGATATGTTAGGCTTGAGTAGGGTGATCATTGCTCGGCACAACATCGAGGGCCGAAGGGCCTGTTCTGTGCTGTACTGTTCTATAAAAAAAACACCGCCTCCACCTGACATCAGCGCACTGACCCAGGAGAAGATTTCTTTTTTAATTCAATGCAGTCTTCCTGCTGAAGTGACGGCAGAAAGCAGGTCACGTGCCCCTGTAGCCACCGAAGCTGGCCGACATAAAATGGAACATTGAGTTGCATGCAGGGAAAATTGGGCAATGTCAGAGAGGCAAGCAGGTTGCAGAACCTCTCTGTGGATTCTGTCTGTGAAGAAACCAGACAGCATAGAAACTAGCAAGCTGCGCATATTAATTGAGCGTTTCCTGGTGATTCCCGGGCACAATGGACACAATTAAGAATAACAAAGGCCAAGCTAGACTCTTCGGCGCCAGCAGGAGTCCCGGACAATAAGTTACAAACAGCCCCAAGAACCGCCCAGCGATCGGGAAACAGTATTGGGGAATTCAAACCAATCAATTGGTATGAGGTCCAATCGATTGCAAGTTTATAGAGGGTCCGCCCAGATGGGCGCGAAACCCAAAACAGTATAAGACAGAGACCCCGACCCCAGTTCGATCTCTTAGCCGGCCTCTCTCTATTAGCCGGCCCTCCCACCAGAACACCTTTGCAGCAGCTCTCCAGGAACTTGAACGTGAGAAGGAGAGGCCTGGCCAATTGCTACACCGACAAGTAAGTGTCATACAATGCCCGCTACGAGAATAGACGCTCCTGACCCCTTTAGTCCACACCAACTTGAAGCCTACGGATCCAGGACAGAGCAAGAGGCCATTGTTCCCTGATCCGGCAGTTCCCTTATTCCAGATAAGTATTGGCCTAGTAGTGGTTGGAATAGTTTAGTCTTAGTATTATATGCATCAGAAGTAAATAACTGTGTAATAATAAACGTGTCTTGTTTGAACTTACTAACTGGTGTATTGAGTCATTGATCTGAACTTGAACTTGAACCTCGTGGCGGTATCATAAAGATACCTGGCGACTCTAGAGCTAAGGAATAAAACAGAGTCAATTGAGTGTTAAGCACACTCACCCAGAATGAGCAACACCCCGAACACTGACGTCACGTGCTCTGGGCGCGATTATGGTTCCTCCATTTTGTCAGCAGCAAACAAGCAACAGGACTGAAAAATTTAAAATAGATCATTTTGTAATAAGGAAGAGAGGGCCAGAGACACAAGCAGGCCAGGATCTCACAACTAAACTTGCTGGAGAGAGAGACTCAGGAGAATCCACAGCAGGACAAAGCAATGCTGGCGTGAGCTCGAGGGCCTCTGGTGAACAACCCATACAAAAACGTGACATCGAATGACAAAGCAAGTGAGACCGTGAGGACCAACAAGTCTCATTTGTCGCATGGATCATGAAGTTCGGACAGTGTGGGTCACGAAGGTCAGCCGGCATGGGTTGCGACAGTTAGCCACGTGGGTCTCGAAATTTGGCCGGTTGGTAAATATGTGTCCCCGGAAAAAAAGTTTGAAAAATACTGCTCTAATTGGTCAGGGAGCTGAGGGGTACTGACAACAAGTTTGCAGTGGTAAAGGGCAATTTTTTATATCATTCAGAAATTTGGGTTCTGTACCTGGAAACGTTCTTGCCATTGGCGCTGGGAATAAGGTGTAAGGATTTGCCTCACATGTCACTAAAAGCACTTAATTGCCTGTAAAGTGTGATGGGACATCCTGAGGTTATGAAAGGTGCTGCATAAATGCAGGTCTTTCAAAAAAGTGATGTGAAATCTCAGCACCCCATATGCCCAATCCTAAATTTAACTTTGAATTTTTTTCTTACTCGTTAATGGGATATGGTGGTCACTGATAAGGCCAAAATTCATCACCCATCCCTAATCTCCTTGAAAAGGTGATGCTGAGCCTTGGCCTTGTATCATTAAAGTTCATGCAGTGAAGACAATCTCCTGAAGGTGGTGGATGAGTTTCCCAGCAGGTGGGCTGTTTTGCCTTGGATGTTTTGGAGCTTTATAAGTAAGGTGGAGCTGCACTCATCCAGGCAAGTGGAGGGTATTCCGTCAGGCTACTCACTGGTATCTTGTAGGTGAAGGAAAGGCTTTCCTGATCACTTTTGTGATTAGTCACTCACCACAGAATACCCAAGTTCTGCCCTACCAGTGTAGTCATAATATTTATGTGGCTGGTCCTAGTTCACACCAGGATGTTGATGGTGGAGAATTTGGTGATGGTGATACCATTGAATGTCAAAGAGACGTCACAGTGGGGTGACACAATGGTTAGCACTGCTGCATCAGAGCACCAAGAACCCGGTTCAATTCTGGCCTTGGGTGACTATCTGGCTGAAGTTTGCACATTCTCCCTGTCTCTGCTTGCCTTGGGCCTGCTAAATTTCCCCTTAGTGTCCAATGATGTGCAGGTTAGGTCGTGTTATAGGGATAGGGCTGGGGAGTGAACATAGGTAGGGTGCGCTTTCGGAGTCAGTGCAGACCTGATGGGCCGAATGGCCTCATGGACTGTAGGGATTCTGTGACTCATCCCAAAGTCCACCCAGCAAGTCCTGTTGCGTTTGTCAGTGGCTTGCCATGGAGACATTGGGGGTACGAACTTGACCCTCCTTGTCAGGCTTGCTCAAGCAATGCGGCATCAGGTAAGGGGGGGCACTGAAAGCCACCCCCTGGCCGCCCCTGCTGCTAGCACTTCCCTGTGACCCCCATCTTGCCCTCACTTACCTTTGGCCTGGGTTCCTTGTTGATCTTGGCTCTCTGTTGGGTGCATAACCAGAAACCTGATGAACACAATTTGGTTGGGCCTCCCCCACGGAACTGAGGGTGATTCCCACTGGTTCTCCAAACAGTGGACACTCACATTGGACTCATTAAATCTCATCCCACAAACATCTTCCTTTTGTGGTACATACGACTAGTCAGTTCAAGGTTTTCATCCGATTCACATTGATTTCAAGAACTCCTTGATGCCACACTCTAATGTCAAGGGCAGTCAGTTTTTAACCTCCAGATTTCAGCTCCTTTATCCATGCTGGGGCGAAGGTTGTAATCAAGTTTGGAACTGAGCAGCTCTGGTGGAATCCAAAATGAACATTGGCGAACAGGTTATTGCTGAGTAAGTGCAGCTTGATTGCCCTGTTGGCACCACTTTACATCAGTTTGCTGATGATTAAAAGTCATTTGAGTCAATATTTTGGCAAATTCAATATTTCAAATTTTAATAGACGGGGGCAGGATTCTCCGTCCTGTCAGACCCATTTTCTGGCACAGCACACCCCCACTGCCAGCGGGATCCTCCATCTCAGCAGTCAGCCAATAGGGTTTCCCACTGTCGCCACTCCTACACCATCTGGAAATTCGCGGGCATGAGTGCACTGCCGATAAAGCGGAGGATTCAACCGAAGCATTTGCAATGCCTTCAGCCGGAAGTGTCAAGCTGATCCATCTCTGCCTCTTTCTGAAGTCCACCACTGCAGAAATCAGGGTGGGTGGGGGGCCCGGCGGGACGGAGTGGCGTGAACAGCACGAGTCCGGGCATGCACGGGAGCGTCAGCGGCTGCTGACGTCATCCCCGCGCATGCGCAGGGGGAGGGTTCACCTACGCGTCGGCCATCGCGTAGGCTGACACGGCCGGCGCGTAGGAAAAGAGTGCCCCCACGGCACAGGCCCACCCGAGGATCGGTGGGCCCCAATCGCAGGCCAGGCCACCGTGGGGGCACCCCCCCGGGGCCAGATTGCCCCCCCCCCCCCCCCCCCAGTACCCCGGAGCCCATCCGCACCGCCAGGCCCCGCCGATAAGGGACCTAGTCCAATTTACGCCGGCGGCTCCTGCATATTACGAGCGGGAATTTGGCCCATCGCGGGCCGGAGAATCGCCAGGGGGGGCGCTGTGAGCGGCCGCCGACCGATGCGCCGCGATTCCCGCCCCCGCCAATTCTCCGGCGCCAGAGAATTCGCCGGCCGGCGGGGCAGGATTCATGCCGCCCCCCGGCGATTCTCTGACCCAGCGGGGGGTCGGAGAATCCCGCCCCAGTGAAAAATGATTTCTGCAGTGGTGGGGCCTCAGATAGAGGCAGAGGTGGATCATCCACTTGACACTTCTGGCTGAAGGCTTCAGCCTTTTCTTTTGTACTCACATACTAGGCCCTGCTATGATTTAGAACCATAGAATTGCTACTGTGCAGAAGGAGGCCAATTGGCTCTTTTCGTCTGCACCGACCCTCTGAAAGAGCTCCCTATTTAGGATGCAAATGAAAATGAAAAATGAAGTTGAAAATGAAAATGGCTTATTGTCACGAGTAGGCTTCAATGAAGTTACTGTGAAAAGCCCCTAGTCGCCACATTCTGGCATCTGTCCGGGGAGGCTGGTACGGGAATGTTCATGTCGCCTCCTCATCACTTTAGTTGCTTAATTGTCCACACCATTCATAATATAACATGGCATGCACATAGTTTGTGTTATAGCTTCACCAGATTGGCAACTCATTGTTAGGTACATTTGGTGATCTTCATCACCAATAATCCTTATCAAACTATCATGAATAAATGGAATCATATGTTTTGCAATGCTGATATTGATTTCATAGTGATCTAATGTACAGTAATGTTTTGATATTGACAAAGTTACTTTAGATACAGATAATAAAGGTACCAACAGACAAAATTTTGTTGCAATATTGAGAGATGTCTGCTGCTTAAAAACCAGATAATTAAAAATCTAATAGCTATTTAAACTGACCAAATTTGTGAAAGTTCATAAATTTTTCTCACGACATTGCAAGCACTGAGAAAGCAGGAGCTTTACTGTTTCTCAAGTAAAGAACCTATTTAAAGCAATAACCTGCATTTTATAGAGTATTACACAGTGAGTGGTAAAAGTGTTTTTTGACTCGGTGGTTGCTAGATCTTTCAAATAATCCTTTGCACAATATAAATGATGTTGACTCAAATCATTTTATATCCAGCAGCTTAGTAATTTAAGAAAGATAATGCATTGGATATCTCTGCTGGAAAGCACATTCAAACATTTACAATTGACTACTACACAGATTAGTCATACTGTGACACTGAATACAATAAACAGCCAGGCAAATCTGAACTGCTTGGCTGTTGCAGTCATTAATAATATGATGATCTTTAACTTTGTATTACATGGTTTCTTAGTTGTGAAAGCACTAATTAACAGAGATATTTAAAGCAAAAAGGAGGTTCAATCGATCCATGCTTCTGAATGCTCCCTTTATTAGTTATATCATTGCAAATCTGATAATAAAGAGTATTTAGTTAGTTTTTGCATTTACTAGGATACCTGTCATGCTCTTACAAGAGATCTGCGTGAGAAGACTGAATGCCATGCTCTTACAAGAGATCTGTGTGAGAAGACTGAATGCACTAAGAGCCGCTCAAAGTAAAGTCCAACAAACTGCTAGGGGGTGCACTGATGACTACTGGTTCCAACTTTGCCAGAATATCCAGATGTCCTTCAACACAGGGAATGCGAAGGGCAAGTATGAAAGGATCAAAAAGACAACAGGTGCAACAGCAAAGAAAACAACTCTATTGAAAACTATGGCAGGGTAAGTCATCACTGACTGTAATTAAGGTTGGAGAGTTGGGTGGCACAGTAGCTTGAATTGTACTCTAGGGCGAACACAGCCCCCGAGGAAGCTCCAGACAGGAAGCCTGCAGCCTGCCTGTCATGGAAGAGCTGGATATTTAACCCACAATGGAGGAGATGAGCAAAGCTATTGACTTGCTTGCCATGAGAAATATTTCTGGTACTGATGCTATACTGTTGGAACTGATCAAAACAGGAAACTGTCACTCCTGGAACAACTGCACAAGCCTCTCTGTTTCTGCTGGAATAATAATAATAATAATCCCTTATTGTCACAAGGAGGCTTCAATGAAGTTACTGTGAATAGCCCCTAGTTGCCACATTCCGACGCCTGTTCGGGGAGGCCGGTACGGGAATTGAACATGCACTGCTGGCATTGTTCTGCATTACAAGCCAGTTGTTTAGCTCACTGTGCTAAACCAGCCCCTGCCAGGAAGGGGCAGTCCCCCAGGTTATGTGTAATGCAACAATTGTGACCCTGCAGGGAACAAGGATGATTGCTGTAATTGCAACAAACATCAAGGCATCTATCTGCTGAACATTGTGAGAAAAATATTTGCCCATGTTGGCTTGTTGGCTGAATGTATTTACTCCAAATTCTCATCAGGTTTCCGAAACAGCAGCTCTATGACTGACATGACCTCCGTCTGGCAGTTGCAAGGAGACCACTATTTATTGCCTTCATCGATCTCACCAAGGCATTCGACCATATGAGCAGAGGCTATCTCTTTAAGCTGGAGAAAATCTACTGCATGCTGAAGTTGCCAAATGGGATCTCCTTTCCATGATAACATGATGGGTAACATCAGAACCCTTAGAGATCCATAGTGGGGTTAAACAGTGTTGTATTTTGGCACCAACAACCTTGGTTTTTTGACTCTTCTCTTTGCTGCTGTATAGACCTTCAGGTCACCTATAGGAGTCGACTCACTTACCAAAACTGACAGAAAGCTGTTCACCTTGCTCACTTGAGGTCCAAGACAAAGGTAGTCAAGTTCTCAACAGAAAGCTGCTCTTTGTTCACGATGCCACACTAATTCCTTTCCAAGGGACACCTTCAGAAGGAAATGACAGGCTCTTTCCTGCATCGAGTTTGGTTTGACCAGCAACATCAGAAAGACAAATATCATGCTTCAGGATGTTGCCATACTATCATCAGTCAACATTGACAATGTGGCACTGGAGGCTGTGGGTCATTTCACCTATCTAGTGTCTATAATCACCAGCAATCTGTCACTTGATGCTGAAATCAACATGCATAACGCAAAATCTCCAGCTGTTATTCCCACACTGAGCAATAGAGTTTGGAACAACGGGAACCTGACTGAGATCACCAAACTGTGAACTACCAACCCTACATTATACTCAGAGTCTGGAGAAAAATCATGGGCCATGCCTCTCCTGTTTCTGGGGCCCTTATTCCGCTCTTTCAATCATGTATGTTATATGTTATTTATACTCTCACACTAACAGGACTGGCACCTCACCTAGTGACAAACTTCTCCTCACACTGATACTGTTGGTCCCACACAGTGACACATTATCTCTTACCTGGCACTATTATATACCTTGGCACGCTGTGACTCTGCTCATCCCTGTAAGCTCTCATGGAGAGCAAGCTTAATTCCTGGCTGGTTTTTTTTCACCACCAACTATCTCTGTAAATCTTTCTAAACTTCCCCCTCCACCCTCACCTCTAAAACCAGTGCATTAAATTAGTTGTTTTATTTGCTTTGTGATAAAGACCTGCACTCAGTTGTCTCTGCTCTTACCCCCTAACCCTTCCCATTGCACACAAGACCCAAACTCCCTTAAGGCCCCACATACTCCTGGATCCCTTGTCTCCCTATTTATCCGTAAGTTCCCTCTGAGCTCCCTCAAACTCATTCCTATTAAACTGCTGATCACCCAACTTCCCATCTTGGCTCTCTATAACTGACATTGTAAATTCTTCTTTCATCTTAAGCAGTGGTGTTTTCCCTTTAAGAATTTTCCCTTTAAGAAACAGTCCAAAGATGTGCGGGTTAGGTGGATTGGCCATGCTAAATTGCCCGTAGTGTAAGGTTAATGGGGGGATTGTTGGGTTACGGATATACGGGTTATGTGGGTTTAAGTAGGGTGATCATTGCTCGGCACAACATCGAGGGCCGAAGGGCCTGTTCTGTGCTGTACTGTTCTATGTTCTAATTGCATCATTACCCCCCTCCCAACAAAACCCCCCTCCCAATACTCCCGACAAGACTCTCTTGTTTTTATGATCCACGATGACCAACACCTGCAAACTAACTTTATTACAAACACATTTTCAGACCATGAACACACAAGGCATCTGGATCCTTATTACAATGTACACTTACATGTGCTCTCTTTGACCCCAAATCAGTTGACTTCATGAAGTACAGAATGTACAATATTGTATCTAATACTGGAGACCACTACCACAATCATCCTATTATCATGACATTTCCATTTATTCAAACAAAAATCTTCAGCCTGTTTCTGTTCGAACAAAGAGGCTGTGAGCATAGCCTATATAAAGTACATAAAGTCTCTTATCTAGTCTTTCACATTTTGTTTTGATCAGTCTGTTTTGTCTTTTACTCATCTTTGTATCTGTGCTTTTTTCACAATTCTTCCACTGGATGTTCTGAATGGTGACCGAGGTGGTTTTGTATTTAATACTGGAGTCCACCACCACAATCACCCTATTATCATGACAGACTGCACTTCATCGCCAACTTCCATTTCCTCCCCAGAATTCTTGCATGTGCTATTATTTTTCAAATCCATGTCCACTCATCCTGAAAAACTGCACTTGGATCCATCTAATTCAGTTTCTGGGCGTGATTTAACAGAAATGAAAGGAGACCTGTGTCGAGGTCAATAGGTAAACTTGACGCCAGTCCACACCACAACAGTATGAACGCCAAATTCCTTGGGGGTGAAATTGGTCTTGGTCAGCAGTATGAAACTAATTCACAGTGAATCAACAGCTGATTTTTCACAATTCCGGATCTTCTTTCCATTCAAGTGCAAAGAGCGATAGTTCAAATTCTTTTTCGAGGCTTATTTCTTAACCTCCTCACAGATACTGCCAGGACAGCTGAGTTTTTCCAGCATTCTCTGCTTGTGTCCTAGTCTCAAAGCTTGGCTTGAATTTTGAAAATCTTGGCAATATTTTCCAAGTCAATGGAAACTAAAACTGGCACCAGGAAAAATTGGCTGCTGATTCACTATGAACCCATGTTGTGCTGCTGGCATAGACCAATTGCACAATATGGTTAGTGTGAAGTATGTCACATAGTTACCATGTGGAACATGTTGCTGATTCAAATGACTCACAAAAGGTAATTTGTTTCAAACATTCAAGTTCTAGTCAACATTTTGTGTCAACAAAATATAGAATATCTTTCCTTGTCATAGTTCTATATGGTTTTCTGTGAACCTGCAATATATATTCAAGTCCTCATATTATTGGCATTATTAGTGAGAACCAATCTTAAAAAGAAATAATTGTAGCTTTGTAAAACCTTAAACTATACTTTATTTTTCTGAAACTATATTGTAATTACACCATTATCCACACCTGATTTTAGGATTAGGTTGAAAATGTCCAGTTCTGCATTTTAGTGACATTGGGAGAAAAGCTGTGAATGAAGATCAGAATTGCTGCATTGCGGAGTTTTATGAAACAAAGCATCTATACATGCATGATGTGACATATTATCTGTGCGCAATTTGCATTCAGAGAGATTATCAGCAAAGCTGTTGATCTGCATTAATTAGTCCTAAATCTCCAATTATCTTTTGGTGACTTGTTGAATCATTGCTAAACTAATCAGATAGTCTTAAACCACCATTAGCCCATTTTTAGAACCCTCTGAATGCAGTAGCAATGTAGGAACCTGTAACCGCAGAGCTGCACTTATCAAAATTCTACTCACATTGCTCCACTAAACAGGTTGTGAGCCATTTGTCACACATGGTTGACACTCAGAACTCATTAGATAGCATGACATTACTATTAAAAAGAAACTGGAAAAGCCTAATGAAGCTCAATTTGTTTCCTGACTTCAAAAGTAAAATCATGTAAACACTGAATTCCTTTCTTTTCACTAAAACATTTGGAGGTCAGTTCTGATTTATGTAACGGAAAGAGCTGGCATTTGCTGTTCAATAAACAATTTTGACTCTGCCAAATACTAGTGGTTTAATGTTTTAAATGGAAGGTTCCAGCTAATAGAATGCTGAAGGTTAACAATCACTGTTGCAACTGCGTTATATTAGAGCATTCTTAGACCATTATGCCAGAGTCTTATTTTTTAAATATGAAAAGTGGCTGCCTGGCACATTTTATAACTTCAGTTATCAAATTCTGTAAAAGAAATAGGAGGGAATTCTAGTTCTGGTGTGGAAAAGTGGCCGAGCAAGCAGGGATCTCAGCAAATTTTAAACAATGAAACCTCATTAACACTTTGCTGGTCAACTTCCGAACCAAAGGAGGTTTTTGTACTGAGTGCTGAATTTGTGTGCATTGGAGTGATACAGTGAGAGTTTGGTGACTGAGGGAGTTAGGTGAGGAGGGAGTAAGGTGCTCCTTTCATTTCATTTCCCACATTTCCTCAAAGAGTGTGAAGGGAGCTAGGAGTTTTCAGAGAGTACAGCTGACTGGGAACAGAGTCGGAGGGCGGAGTTCCAGTTGGTTCACAGGGTAGCTGCATTCTGTAAGGTAAGAGTTGTTAGATTGTTTTTTTTCTGTTTTTGTTTCTTGGTGGTAGCAAGCTATCTTTGTATCATTTAGCAGAATCACCAATTTTTGAGGGTTCACAGCAGTACATATAGATTTTTTAAGGGCCTAACGGGTGTTTAATCTTTTTTTCCCCTTTTAAACCTCTGTGAATTCAGATCAGAGGGGATGGAGGCTAGGGCAGTTGCATGCTCCTCCTGTAGGATGTGGGTGGTGAGGGACACCACTGTTGTCCCCGTTGACTACACCTGCGGGAAGTGCACCCATCTCTAGCTCCTCAGAGACCGCATTAGGGAACTGGAGCTGGAGCTGGATGAACTTCGGATCATCCGGGAAGCAGAGGGGGTGATAGAGAGGAGTTACCAGGAGGTAGCCATACCCAAGGTATAGGACAAGAGTAGCTGGGTTACAGTCAGTGGAAGGAAAACGAATGGGCAGACATTGCAGGGTTCTGTCAGGGCCTTCCCCCTCAAAAAAAGTATACCGTTCTGGATGCTGTAGGGGGGGATGACCTACAGGGGGAAGGCCCTAGCGGCCAGGTCTTTAGTACTGAGCCTGGCTCTGTGACTCAGAAGGACAAGGGAAGAATAGAAAAGCAATAGTAATAGGAGACTCAATGGTTAGGGGAACGGACAGGAGATTCTGTGGTCGCGAACGAGACTCCCGGTCGGTATGTTGCTTCCCGAGTGCCAGGGTCAGGGATGTCTCGGATTGAGTCTACAGGATTCTTAAGGGGGAGAGTCAGCAACCTGAAGTCGTGGTGCACATAGGCACCAACGACATAGCTAAGAAAAGGATGAGGATCTAAAAAGTGATTTTAGGGAAGTGGTTTGGAAGCTAAAGAGTAGGACAAGCAGAGTAGTAATATCAGGATTGCTACTGGTGCCACGTGCAAGTGAGACAAGGAACAGAGAGCAAGTGCAGCTGAACATGTGGCAACAGGGCTGGTGCAGGAGGGAAGGCTTCAGAGATGTGGATCATTAGGATACCTTCTGGGGAAAGTGGGACCTGTACATGATGGACGGATTGCACCCAAACTGGAGAGGCCACCAATATCCTGAGTGGGAGGTTTGCTAGATTTCTTCGGGAGGGTTTAAACTAGTTTGGCAGAGGGGTGGGAACCAGAGCTCTGGATCAGAGGATAGAGTAGCTGTTGAACAGGCAGAAAAAATGTGCAGCGAGTCTGTGAGGAAGGATAGACAGTTGATAGGCCAAGTTGCACTCAGTGGAATGGGTTAAAGTGTGTCTGTTTCAATGCAAGGAATGTCAGGAATAAGGGAGATGAACTTCGAGCATGGATCAGTACTTGGAACTATGATGTTGTGGCCATTACGGAGACATGGATTTCACACGGGCAGGAATGGTTGTTAGATGTTCCGGGCTTTAGATGTTTTAAGAAGAATAGGGAGGGAGGTCAAAGAGGAGGAGTGGCACTGTTAATTAGGGAATGCACCACAGCTGTAGAAAAGGAGGTAGTCGAGGAGGGTTTGTCTACTGAGTCAGTATGGGTGGAAATCAGAAACAAGAAAGGAGCAGTCACTTTATTGGGAGTTTTCTATGGACCCCCCCAATAGCAGCAGAGAGATGGAGGAACAGATTGGGGGTAGATCTTGGAAAGGTACAGAAGTAACAGAGTTGTTGTCATGGGTGACTTCAACTTCCCTAATATTGACTGGAACCTCCTTACTGCAAATGGTTTGGATGGAGTAGATTTTGTCAGGTGTGTACAGGAAAGATTCCTGACTCAATATGAAGACAGGTCCACTAGCGGGGAGGCCATATTGGATTTGGTGCTTGGCAACGAACCAAGGTCAGGTGTCAGAATACTAGGTGGGAGAGCATTTCGTTGACAGTGACCACAATGCCTTGATCTTTACCATAGTCATGGAGAGGGATAGGAACAGACAGTATGGGAAGATATTCACTTGGGGGAAAGGAAATTATACTGTTATTACACAGGAGCTGAGGAGCATAAAGTGGGAACAGTTGTTCTCGTGAAAATGCACAACAGTAATGTGGGGGTTGTTTAAGGAGCATTTGCTGTGAGTGCTGGTTAGTTTTGTCCCACTGAGATGAGAAAGGAATGGTCAGGTGAAGGAGCCTTGGATGACAAGAGAAGTGGAGCTTCTAGTCAAGAGGTAGAAGGAAGCTTACGTAAGGTTGAGGAAGCAAGGATCTGGGATGGCTCCAGACGGTTACAGGTAGCTAGGAAGGAACTCAAAACAGGATTTAGGAGAGTGAGAAGGGGACATAAAAAGGCCCTGGCGGGAAGGATTAGGGAAAATCCCAAGGCGTTCTACACTTATGTGAGAAATAAGAGGATGATCAGAGTGAGATTAGGGTCGATCAGGGATAGTGGAGGGAACATGTGCCTAGAGTCTGAGGAGATAGGGGAGGCTCTAAATGAATATTTTGCTTCAGTATTCACCAGAGAGAGGGACCTTGTTGCTCATGAGAACAGCGTGAACCAGGTTAATAGACTCAAACAGGTTGATATTAAGAAGGAGGATGTGCTGGAAATTTTGAAAAGCATCAGGATAGATAAAGGTCTGACAGGATATACCCAAGGTTACTGTGGGAAGCGAGGGAGATTGCTGGGCCGTTGGTGATGATCTTTGCGTCCTCACTCTCCACTGGAGTAGTACTGGATGATTGGAGGGAGGCAAATGTTGTTCCCCTGTTCAAGAAAGGGAATAGGGAAATCCCTGGGAATTACAGACCAGTCAGTCTTACGTCTGTGTTGAGCAAAATATTGGAAAGGATTCTGAGAGATAGGAGCTATGATTATCTAGAAAAACATAGTTAGATTAAAGATAGTCAACATGGCTTTGTGAGGGCCAGGTCATGCCTCACAAGCCTCATTGAATTCTTTGAGGATGTGATGAGACACATTGATGAAGGTCGGGCAGTGGATGTGGTGCATATGGATTTCAGTAAGGCATTTTAGAACATTAGAACAGTACAGTACAGAACAGGCCCTTCGGCCCTCGATGTTGTGCCGAGCAATGATCACCCTGCTCAAACCCACGTATCCACCCTATACCCGTAACCCAACAAACCCCCTAACCTTACTTTTTAGGACACTACGGGCAATTTAGCATGGCCAATCCACCTAACCCGTACATCTTTGGACTGTGGGAGGAAACCGGAGCACCCGGAGGAAACCCACGCACACACGGGGAGGACGTGCAGACTCCGCACAGACAGTGACCCAGCCGGGAATCGAACCTGGGACCCTGGAGCTGTGAAGCATTTGATAAGCTTCCCCATGGTAGACTCATTCAGAAAGTTAGGGGGCATGGGATACAGAGAGATTTGGCTGTCTGGATACAGAATTGGCTGGCCGAAACAAGACAGTGAGTGGTAGTGAATGGAAAGTATTCCACCTGGAGGTCGGTGATCAGTGGTGTCCCGCAGGGATCTGTTTTGGGACCTCTGCTCTTTGTGGTTTTTTTTATAAGTTTGGCGATGACACGAAGGTTGGTGGAGTTGTAGATAGTGTTGAGGGCTGTTTAAGGTTACAACAGGACTAACAGGATGCAGAGCTGGGCTGAGAAGTATCAGATGGAATTCAATCTAGATTAATGTGAAGTGATTCATTTTGGAAGGTCGAATTTGAATGCTGAGTACAGTGTTAAAGGCTGGGCGGGATACTCTGATCCTGAGGCGAAGTGTTGACGCTGTCGGAAACGCCATTGCGTTTCTTGACAGCGTCGACATGGCCTCAGGTTCAGTATTTCTGGCCCCTACAGGGGGCCAGCATGGCACTGGTGCGTCCCCTCGTGCATGCACATGCACAGTGGCTCCCTTCTCCGCGCCGGCCCCGACGCAGGATTGCATAGGGCTACAGGGGCCGGCGCAGAAGAAAGGAGGCCCCCAGTCAAAGAGGCTGGCCCGCCAATCGGTGGGCCCCGATCGCAGGCAAGGCCAACACGGAGGCCCACTCCCTGGGGTCAATCCCCCCCTCCCACCCCACAGGCCACCCCCAGACCCTTCCATGCCAAGGTGCCGCCGGCTGAGAGCAGATTAGAATGGCGCCGGCGGGACTCAGGCTTTTTTGTAATGACCGCTCAGCGCATCCCGGGCCGAGAATCACCGGCGGGAGGGGGGGGAGCCACGTAGAGCGGCACCCGACCAGCTCCGTGGCGACCACGCGAGCGCCAATGGCACCGATTCTCCACAGAGCGGAGCATTGCATCCCGGCGTCGGGGCAGCGTTGGCGCGATTGGCGCCGGTCGCGGCGATTCTCTGGTCCAGCCCCGGGCTTAAGACGGCATATGGTGTGTTGGCTTTCATTAACAGGGGGATTGAGTTTAAGAGCCGCGAGGTTTTGCTGCAGCTTTATAAAACCCTGGTTTGACCATACTTGGAATATTGTGTCCAGTTCTGGTCGCCTCATTATAGAAGGATGTGGATGCTTTGGAGAGGGTGCAGAGGAGATTTACCAGGCTGCTGCCTGGACTGGAGGGCATGTCTTATGAAGAAAGGGTGAGGAAGATAGGGCTTTTCTCACTAGAACGAATAAGGAAGAGAGGTGACTTCATAGAAGTGTACAAGGTGATGAGAGGCATGGATAGAGTGGATAGCCAGAGACTTTTCGCCAGGGCGGAAATGGGTGTCATGAGGGGACATAATTTTAAGGTGATTGGAGGTATAGAGGAGATGTCAGGGGTAGGTTCTTTACACAGAGAGTAGTGGGTGTGTGGAATGCACTGCCAGCAGAGGTGGTGGAGTCATTAGGGACATTTAAGTGACTCTTGGACAGGCACATGGACAGCAGTAAATTGAAGGGGTGGAGGTTAGGTTGATCTTAGATTAGGATAAATGGTCGATGCAACATTGTGGGCCGAAGGGCCTGTACTATGCTTGACTGTTCTATGTTCTAAAACAATGGGCAAGTCAGTGTGAATATACTGCCGTGCTTTAAAATCAGGTGGTTCAGAGGCTGCCCAGGACTCATGGTAAATGCAATTCCAGGATAATTAGTAATTCAAGAGTGATAGCTTTGGGGGGTGCGGGCAGGGGGTGAGTCTGGGGCGCAGAAGGCCTACACTTTCTCGTTACTCCAGGCTCCACCAAGGAAATAAATAAACTTCTTGGCCGGGATTCTCCCCTACCCGGCGGGGTGGGGGGTCCCGGCGTGTTGGAGTGGCGTGAACAACTCCGGCGTCGGGCCACCCCAAAGGTACAGAAGTCTCCGCACTTTTAGGGGCCAAGCCCTCACATTGAGGGGCTAGGCCCGCGCCAGAGTGGTTCCTGCTCCGCCGGCTGGCGAGAACGGCCTTTGGCGCCATGCCAGCCGGGGCAGAAAGGACTTCGCCGGCCGGCGTAAGTCCGCGCATGCGCTGGAGTGTCAGCGGCTGCTGACGTCATCCCGGCGCATGCGCAGGGGAGGGGGTCTCTTCCGCCTCCGCCATGGTGAAGACCATGGCGAAGGCGGAAGAAAAAGAGTGTCCCCACGACACAGGCCTGCCCGCCGATCGGTGGGCCCCGATCGCGGGCCAGGCCACCGTCAGGGCACCCCTCGGGGTCAGATCGCCCCGCGGCCTGCGACCCCCCCCCCCCCCCCCCAGGACCCCCCGCCCGCGCCGCCAATCCCGCCAGTAAGGTAGGTGGGGGGTCGGAGAATCCCGCCCCTTGTCTCTTTGCGTTCCGGCTTCCTGTCCTGGTCATCAGCCTTCTGGAGGCTTCAGTCGGGAGGGGAATGCCAGAGCTACCAATGCTAATAAGATACAATCAGGATCTGATCTGCATCTCGAAAGAACCAGCTTTTGACAGGTACTTGGCAGCTTCGATTGAAAATTGTAGTCAATGGGATTGAGGTAGAGTTGTGCAGTAAATATCTTGCAACATTTTATCTGATTTATGCCAGGAATGGACAGTTAAAATTCTATCAATACTGTAAGGATCACCCAGAAAAGGTTTGCTGAATCTTATTCTGAAGTGCAATTTCACTGTAAACAAAAACAATGAAACTGGTTATGCTTTTTTATTAAATTATAAAGCAACTGACCATCTCTCAGTCAACATTAGCTTTTGTTATTTAAATACACAGGGATCAATCCCTACATTGAAGTACACAGATAACTGAAGCAATTTTCACTGCTATCTGACAGGCATATGACACTAGAAACCTCATACATAGTTCACACCAAAGAAATATGCTCTGCTTCACATTTTATAAACATCAATAGTTTTGTTCATACTCTTCTTGGTTAAGTCCCAGCAGCACAATTATGATAATTAATTTTAATGATCACTTACATAGTATCTAATGCAAATTGATCCTTAATTTGTACTATTATTTCAGTCATAGAGATTTGACAACCATAGAGCCATCAATAAGATGAATAATTGGGATAGTCAGTGTCAAATAAGCGAATATATGATCATGATTTTGATCTGAGCATTGAATTGCAATATAGAGCACGACTTCTTAACATTCTCATCATACAGATTTCCTGATCCAAGTATTAACATAGAACATAGAATATACAGTGCAGAAGGAGGCCATTCGGCCCATCGAGTCTGCACCGATCCACTTAAGCCCTCACTTCCACCCTATCCCCGTAACCCAATAACCCGTCCTAAACTTTTTGGCCACTAAGGGCGATTTAGCATGGCCAATCCACCTAACCTGCACATCTTTGGACTGTGGGAGGAAACCGGAGCACCCGGAGGAAACCCACACAGACACAGGGAGAACGTGCAGACGCCGCACAGACAGTGACCCAGTGGGGAATCGAACCTGGGACCCTGGCACTGTGAAGCCACAGTGCTAGCCACTTGTGCTAACGTGCTACATTAAATGAAAAGAACTGGGAATACTAGGAGCTATAATGTGCTGCTGGAAAAATAATGGAATAGAGGGCGGGATTCTCCCAACGGGAGACTAAGTGCCAACGCCGGAGGGAGGCATCGGAGGCCGCTCCTCGCCCCCTATTCTCCCAACCCCGCGGGGCTAGGAGCGGCGCCTCCCCGCAGGCGCCCTGCAAGATATGTCGGAGTTATCTTGCGGGGCGGCGGAGGAAAGGAGTGCATCTCTCAGAGACACCGGCCCGCCGATCGGTGGGCACCGATCGCGGGCCAGACCCCTTTTGAGTGCCCCTTCCTTTGCTCGATCCCCCCTCCACCCCCACAGGCCGCCCCCGCAACGTTCGCGCGCTGTTCATGCCGGCAGCGACCAGGTGTGGTCGGCGCCGGCGTCAACACGTCATATTGGGCAGGCCGCTCGGCCCATTCAGGCTGGAGAATTGCCGCTTGCCCGTTACAAACAGCGAGCGGCGATTCTCCGAGCGGCCAGCCGTAAATCTCGGCGCGCGGTTTTGGGGGTGGTGGGAGAATAGCGTGCGGGTGCCGGGGCGGCGTGGCGGATCTCGCTCAGCGCCCCCGCGATTCTCCCACCCGGCGTGGGGTGGGGGGGAGAATTACGCCCGGGGTTTCTGCAGTCAAATGGGATTTCAGGTAGATCAAATGCCCCGCCCCATCCCAGTTTTGAATTGAAGGGACACCCACCCAACATTGGGATTAGAGAGTATCTCTTTACATTCCCTTCATCTCTCGCAAAAGTGGAAGACAAAGCAATATCTATTTTTAGTCGCTTCATTGATTATCTGCCAGTTGTAATGACAGTCATTGATTGCCATTGGGATATGGTTCCGTGGCACTAGCAGAGCAAGTTTGAAACACATTGGTGGGATTTCTGGGGAAAGCCAGCATGCTACCAGTTCTGCTGTTAAAGATTAATTCATGGCAGATGAGTGGGGTGGGTCAGGGGAATAGGTGGAATTTGTGAAGGAAGCCAAAAAGGGTTAGAAACATGGGGCAGGATTCAGCCGTAATCGGCGGAACGGGCAACTCCGGTGGGAAGGAGTGGCGTGAACCAATCCGGTGTCGGGCCGCCCCAAAGGTGCGGAATCCTCCGCACCTTCAGGGGCGAGGTCGGCCCCGGAGTGGTTTGTGCCCCGCCGGCCGGCATGAGTTGGCGCATGTGCGGGAGCGCCAGCGTGTGCTGGCGTCAGCCCCGCGCATGCGCAGAGGGCTTTGTTTCCGCACCGGCCATGGCGGACTGCTACAGCCGCTGGTGCGGAAGAATAGAGTGCCCTGACAGCACAGGCCCGCCCGCGGATCGGTGGGCCCCGATCGCGGGCCAGGCCACCGTGGGGGCACCTCCTGGGGCCAAATACCCCCCGGATCCCTCCGAGAACCCCGGAGGCCCCCGCTCCACCAGGTCCCGCCGGTAAGGACCTACTCTAATTTACGCCGGTGGTACCGGCAAAAAAAAAAACGGCCAGCCACTCGGTCCATCACGGGCCGGAGAATCGCCGGGGGGGGGGGGGGCGCAGCCAGCGGCCGCCAACTGGCGCGGCGTGATTCCCGCCCCCGCCAAATCTCCGGCGCCGGAGAATTCGGCAGCCGGCGGGCGCGGGATTCATGCCGACCCCCGACGATTCTCCGACCTGGCGGTGGGGTCGGAGAATCCCGCCCCTGATCCACTCCAAGTTCTTTCCTTGCCCAAATAATGCTAATTCTAGGTGAAAATCTTCACACATAAAAAATCACAGTTTTCCCATTTTTACTAATTAGTGCAGAATAAATAATAGATACACTCAGAAATTTTACCTAGATACAGCAATATACTAAAGTTTAAAATAAATATCTTCTGTTTTGGTTTATTAGCGAATGCAGTTTGCAGAAACCATGATCTAAATTACAATAACTTGTTAATAATTATTTTGGCAAAAAAATGTTAGCTCACTGATCCCTGCATTCTCAACAGGTAGTCAGGCTCAAAGTGTCAGAGGATTAGAGCTACAGGGCACGAATGAACAATTGTGTTGTGCCCGGCGCGGATCGAAGCACGCCGGGTGAATAGCGGGAAAGGACAAAATCAAGTTTCGCGCCAGGCGCAAACCAATGTACAATTCACCCGGCCCGCTCCCAATGGCGAGTGTACCATTAACCCTCATTTGCATTAATTTGAATCTTATTAGTTAGCCCTCAGGGGCTTGGATTTGGTCACGGGTTAGATATCATAGATATCATAGAAGGAGACCATTCGACCCATCGAGTCTGCACCGGCTCTTGGAAAGAGCACCCTACCCAAGGTCAATACCTCCACCTTATCCCCATAACCCAGTAACCCCACCCAACACTAAGGGCAATTTTGGACACTAAGGGCAATTTATCATGGCCAATCCACCTAACCTGCACATCTTTGGACTGTTGAAACATTTTAGCTCGGGGATAGCCTGTGGGCCGGGGCATGGGTGAGGCGCTTTGCATCTGTGAGCCCTTCAAGCCATCTTTAATTATTGTGGAAACCCATAGCAGTGGTAACCACAGCTGCAGCCTGTCTGACCTAACAAACACTTCCAGGACAGAGTCCTGTTGTGACTTCTGTCCTGAAAGTCAATGTCACCCCCTTTGATTGTGAGCAGCTTCTAACTTCATAGCTGAAGGCTATTTCAATTGAGGAATTAGCCTTGTTATTTGTCAGAGCACTTCACAGCTGCAGGATGTGTTTGCTGTTTGCTCCTGTTTGTAGCTGCAAATGCCTGGAGGCTGCTTTCGCATGTAATTGGCACGTCACCGTGGGATAAACACGCTCAAAGTCAAGGATGTTCAACTGCACCTTGAGCGCCGGTGGAATATGAGGATGCCAGGTTTTGGTTCTGGTGAGATTGGGCTATGTGGGAGGGCCTGCACACCTGCGGCTCCTGGATGGAGAATGGCACTGAATCATGGAACAAGTAACACATTGATGGACAGATCATTCCCAAGACAAAGATCTGGACATGATAATACATTCTCAGACTTATCTTCCTTTCTGTTGAGAAACTTGTGAGGCTGATATGGGCCCGATTCTCCTCAAAAAAGTTAATTTCTGGTGTTTTTTTCAGGGAGTTTCCTACCAGCTCGGCTGGCAAGTTCTCCACCACTATTCAAGACACTTAGTAATTTTTTTGGGCGCTGGAGAGTTTCTCACTGGTTTAGCCCACACTTGGAATTTTTTTTTAGCACTGGGGATCTGAACTCTGAGATCAGGCCGCCATTTGGAAAGAACGCCCCGATCTCTAAATGAGCTTGTGGGTCCCCACACTACCCCACGCCCCCCAAGAGGTCCCTGTGGGTCCTCCCTCTTCAGGCCCTCCCAAACTCCCTTACAGCACCCCCTTCCTTCTGGTACTCCCACCCATCACGCACCCAACCTCCCGGAGGCCCCTACTTACCTGATCTGCACTCATCCACCCTTCAAACCCCCCCATCCACCCCTATTTCATGGGCATGGCCCCCTTGACCCTTAGTAGTTCCACCCTGGCACTCAGGCACCCTTGCACTGCCACCCTGGCACCCAGGCAGTGCTCCTGATGGCTTGGCAGTGCCATCCTGGAGCATGCACGCTAACTACATCCTGGGGCACTCAGAGATCACCTGTGTCTTTGAGGACCGTTGCCAGGATGATGGATTGGCTTGTGGGGGACAAGGGATAACTGCTCAGGTCGTGGCTGATGACGCCGGTGCGGCCTGAGAACGAGGCAGAGACCCGATATAATGGGGCCCTTGCTGCCATCCATACCGTCATTGAGAGATTCATCGGATTGCTGAAAATGTGGTTCCGATGCCAGGACCACTCTGGTGGTGCCCTGCAGTACACACCCCCATAGGATCTCCCGCTTTGTGATGGTCTGCTGTGCCCTCCACAACCTGGCACAGCAGCAAGGCAACATGCTGGAGGAGCCTTATTAGAGGAGGCGGCAGACCAGAAGGGGATGGAGGACAAGCCTGTGGAGGAGTCGGATGATGAAGAACAGGCAGCAGGAAGGGTCCACCATGCCAGAAGGATTAGGGAGATCCTCATTGTCTCCAGATTCTCATCGGAGAAGCTTGGCTAGGTCAGCATCACTAAACCAAGCAGGTGGTCTAATGCAAAGCCATGCTTGCATGTTGACAGGGTGTGAGTGGTGGGGGAGTGTTTAAAAGCAGCTCCCTCTTGTTAGTGGCGAGAAGCTGAGGCGCGAGTCAACCGAATCAGACGTGAGGGTGCCAGTAATGTCTAGAATCTCATAGGGGCTCATTTTTGGCACTAGGTTCCAATGAATACAGGCTGCGATCTCGCCAATGCGCCGTGGAGAAACACCCCGCCAAACTTGCCCAAGATTTTCCCATTAAATTCTGCCCATGACGTTTAAATACATCTCGATCCTTAACTTTACCAGTTCTGACTACTGTAAAGATAGCCTGCCTTCCCACCTTGTGGGATAGTGGGGAAAAGTGAAATGGGTTCCACTAAAGCAGACTTGTCCGACCTGCTCGCCTGGGGGGAGGGGGGGCACATTTCCATTTTGTTCCTCATTTAAGGGGCCAATGAGTAAATTTTGGAAAGGTAAGGGGCTGGATTCTCCGGTCACCGACACTGAAATCGCATTTGGCAACTGGACAGAGAATCCACCTTTCCGACAAAATCGGGAACTATGCCGCTTTCACGATACTCTGCCCCCTCCAAAGCTCCGTACTCACCGATTGCCCGATGCTCTGCCCCCGACCGGCCGAGTTCCAGGTGGCTTGGGTCTCTCATGGTCTGACCCGTCGGGAACTCGGCGTGGTAGTTGCGGATTCAGTCCAGCGCCGCCACAGTTGGGTGAGAGCTGATCCGCAGTCAGGGGGGCGAAATTATTGAGGGCTGGGGGCACTGTGGAGGATGGTGGTCTGGGACACGTGAGCCGGCCGAAGGGGGAAACTATTTCGCGGGCCGGGTCTGCGAGCGGCCACCACCACGCGCTGCAGGCCGCCGCCGCGCACATGCGCGGCATACAGACCCGGCAATTCTCCGGGGCATATTGGCAACTAGAGCCGGGTGCTCTACGCTGCCGTCCTGCTATCCCCCACCAAAACGGGGAATCGGTGGCTACTTTGTGCCAGTTTTTCTGGCATAAAACGCCACAATTCCCACGCCGGCGTGAGGACATAGCCCCAGATTCTCCGTCCAGTTTTCTGGTGCGGAGCATCCTTGCCGGCAGCGGAATTCTCCGTTCCGCTAGCCAGACAGTGGGATTTCCCATTGTGCCGTCAGGAAATCCCCGGGCGTGGGTGCGCTGCTGGCACAACGGAGAATCCCGACAGTGGAGAATCCAACCCAAGATTTTGCACGTCATTAAATATGAATGCCAAAAAAGTGCTGAGTTATCAAGAAACAAGTTGCTGAGCAAAAATAAAGGAACGGTCTGTGATTGGAGGAGCAGCTCCATGCAGAACCTTTAACCCCACTTAATTATTTTACCGCCATTTTGAAAACTGGCTCTGCGGGTCATGATAGAAGGGCTTCTGGACAGGGGTTGAACAAGCCTGCACTAAAAACCTCAACAGTACAGTCATTTGTACTTTTTGTGCTTTGGATCAGTGGAAGAATTGCAATTAAATTCAAGCAAAAATCAGCACCAGTTCAGCATATTTTATCAGATACACGGGGTGCTTTGAGAAGGTAATTTCATAGACTGATCTTCTCATTGGCTACAATGCTCTGCGTATTGATTTATGGACGCCATTGTAAGACTATTTTTTTTGTCCTGACAAGAGTCAGTAGCACAGCATTGTTCAGGTGTATATTTGTATTAATCTAAAAGTAAACATTGGTGTCAAATGCAAATGTAATTAAAATACTAGAGAAGAAAATGTGGAGAGGAACGAGCCTGGTTAACGTAAGTTATTAAAGTTGCTCCTGTTGAATCATAAAAGTGCTAGAATACTCAGCAGGTCTGGCAACATCTGTAGAGAGAGAAACAGAGTTAACATTTTGGATGGGATTTTCTGGCAGTTCACGCTGGCAGAATCTTGCGGTCCCGCCTATGGCCTGCTCCCCACTGCGGGTTCCATGGCAGTGAGGGGTGCATTCAACGGGAAACTCCTATGACAATGGCGGGACCAGGAGATCATGCCACCGGCCACTGGCGAGCCGACCTTCACTGCTGCAGAACTTGCTGCGGAGGGTGAGGAAAACCCTACCCTTTGAGTCCAATAACTCTTTTTCAGAAACTTAATGTTAACTCTGTTAATCTTTCCACAGATGCTGCCAGACCTGCTGAGTTTTTTGAGCACTTAATGATTCAACAAAAGCAGTTTAGCAACTTCTGTTACCTCCCACCATTCAATCACTGATAGTAACTGTAATCCAGTTTTGCAAGCCATGTGTATTGGTCAGTGACCTGCACAGCAAAAGTTAAAAGGATTAAACAATTGGCAAATTGTAGCTGTAGGCCAGAACATAAATGCAGATTCCCAGAAAATGGTAATCGTTTGAAGATTTTTCAAGTTTTGTTCCAACATTTGGCAAGTCTTTGTAAAGCAGTGCATTAATCATTCATTCAATAATTCAATATAAACACTCCTTAGTTTTATTTATAGTGTTTCTTTTCCCAAAAAACAATAAAGCTAATAAGAAAATTTACAAGTGACCATTATCACAGTTGCAGTTGCTCTGCAACACCAATCATTCAATGTTATTTGTGTTGAGAGAATAATGAATGCCCAGGAGTGATTACAAGGCAGTAATCTCATTGAGGATCAAATGACATCATAAACTACAGGATGAGATTTCAGCGCTGAAATTATTCCCAGGCGTCAGTTTTTCGTTGTGATTTTCCTTGGGGTTCACAAAGACAATTTGAAAGCATTCTGAATGGAGTTTTCTGTTGCTGACAGATGTCATGACATTTTTCACGTTACTAATTTTTCAAATCAAGTGCTACAATCCTGATCTTTGTCTTGCTCAAAGGCCACTTCCAAGAAAGTTGCAAATCTTGTGGATCTGTACCTTTTCATCTCTCACAGAATATATATTTAAAAAATTTGAATGAAATACAGGAACATTGGAGCTGCCAGATGAGAAAAGACCAAGGACTATCTAGTTTGTCTTCTACCATCTCAATAGTTGTATAGAACAATGATAATGGAGTAGCTGCCTAATCATAATAACCAAACTCTGTAATAGGCATGAGGTGAGGAAAATCTGAGTGATGGACAGTTTTGAGAACCACAGGTTGAAAGTCACCTGTTCTTCCCAAGCCTGCTATCTATTTGAGCGGTTGCGAGATGGGAGTTCTTATTCTACAGATAGAAAAGGAAAACCAAAAATATTTAGGAGCATTGTTCTATTTAAAATATGCCTTTTTAAACAGGGCACAGAGTTGAGTGAAATTGTAGCTTGCGAAACAGAGCAAATTGTATCAACGCACAGATTTATGGCAAAGGGGAAAGCAATGCTAAATACTTTAAACCAAGAGGAAACAATAAATATAAAAATAATCAGAATAATTAACTCGACCCAATGGGATAACATTAAAATGAACTAAGTAGATACTCTCAACATTAAAGGGATCCAAATTGCATTGAACAAAAATATAACATCCATAAAAATATAGAGGAAAGGAGATGAAGGGCACGATTCAACAGAAAGAAATCTATGACCAGCTTTGAGCAGCAGCGAGAAACAGTCCGCTATTCAGCAGCACTTTGCCGTTTTTTGTTTGGCCTCCAGGAGTTTCTCTCTGCCGAGGTCGCATTTGAGTCATTTCCTGCTGAATAACCCAGCAGGAAAGGTTCCTTGCAGATCGGCTCCTTTTTTATTCTTTCATGGGATGTGGATGTCGCAGGCGAGGCCAGCATTTGTTGCCCATCCCTAATTACCCTTGAACTGAGCAGCATTTGAAGAGTCAACCACATTGCTGTGGATCTGCAGTCACATGTCGGCCAGACCAGGTAAGGATGGCAGATTTCCTTCTCTAAAGGACATTAGTGAACCAGATGGGGTTTTCTGACAATTGACAATGTTTCATGGTCACCATTCAATTTTTAATTCATGATTTTTATTGAATTTCACCATTTGCCATGGTGGGATTTGAATCTAGGTCCCCAGAGCATCCCCCTGGGTTTCTGGATTACTACTCCAGTGACAATGCCACTGCACCATCTTTTCCCCAATCTGCACCCTCCCTGTTCAGCCCCCAATTTCGGCCATCCCGCCCAACCTCGGGCCGCTCCCCGGGAACACTCCCTCACCACCCTCCATCTGGTAAGGACCCCCCCCCCCCCCCCCCCAGGCCAGATCCATGGCACTGCCAGCCAAGCAGTGCCCCTACCATTCTGACAGCGCCACCCTGGCAAGGGCATGCGCCTAACCAATGTAAAAAATAAAAACTGCGCATGCATGGCCCTTTCCCGGTCATAATCTAAAACATCCCGAACTGTACGGATGCAGTCGTTTCCTGACCAATGCCTGCACAGGAAATCCCAGGTTCTTAGAAAATTGGAGATGCCGACCGCAGAGTTGAAGTCTGCACAAAAAGCAAAAACACAAATAGGGTGCAAAAGCCTGGGAGGATCGAGGGAGACAGCTTAAAAAAGGTTTTAAAAAAAAAAAATCAAACCTCACAGTGAGGGAAGGAGATAGAGGTAAGAGGCAGGAAACAATAAAATGAAGAACATAGAACATAGAACAGTACAGCACAGAACAGGCCCTTCGGCCCTCGATGTTGTGCCGAGCAATGATCACCCCACTTAAACCCACGTAACCCGTATACCCGTAACCCAACAATCCCCCCATTAACCTTACACTACGGGCAATTTAGCATGGCCAATCCACCTAACCCGCACATCTTTGGACTGTGGGAGGAAACCGGAGCACCCGGAGGAAACCCACGCACACACGGGGAGGACGTGCAGACTCCACACAGACAGTGACCCAGCCGGGAATCGAACCTGGGACCCTGGAGCTGTGAAGCATTGATGCTAACCACCATGCTACCGTGAGGCCCCTCACGGGCCTCCACGGAAGAGGAGGAACAGGCTCCAAAACTGTATTTGACATGCAAATGGTAATAAAGCTTTCACTGTAATCTTATTGAACTAATGAAAATTATATTAAATGGTGGCTTGACATGTTTTTCGGAGGTTTTATGGATAAAAGGCTTTGCGAGATTGTAGCTCAGTTGCAAAAAATTGGAGGTGTGCCTCAAACATTTTTATGGTATAAATGTGCACTATGACATAAAAAAGGTTGGGAACCATTGGGATAGATCAATAGAGATGCGGTGGTAGTCATTTCAGAGGATATTTCAGAATACTCAGAATAAGTATATTCCTATTATAAAGAATTTAAGGAATGCATCAAATTTAACAAAAAAGCATATAACTGCACAAAGATGATTAGTTAGAATATAAAGAACAGCAGAGAATGACAAAAAGATTAATCAGAAGAAAAAAATTAGAGTACGCAAGGTAATCTTAAAAAGGAAAAGAGTACGTTAAGTGAGTGTTGGTCGAGAGTGACAATAGGGAATTAATAGGAGATAAGGAAATGGTGGATGAATATTTTGCTTCTGTCTTCATGATAGAGGATCCAAAACACATTCCAGTAAAATCTGTGAATCAGGGAAGGGGGAACTTGGTGAAATTGCAATCATGAGGGAAATGGTACTGAGCAAACTGAAGGAGCTGCAGGCTGGATCCTGATGGACTTCATCCTTGGGTCTGAAAAGAGGTGGCTAATAAGGTAGTAGATGCGTTGTCTTAATTTTCAAAATTTCAGAGATTCTGGAAAGGTTTAATCAGACTGGAAAGTAACAAATATAAACCCTCTATTCAAGATGGAAGGGGAGCAGAAAACAGGAAAGTACAGGCATCCTCCCACACCAAGCCATCTGTCTTCTGTTCTTCAAGTTGCTATTTTTTGTTGCAGTTTCTACATTCACCCTCCTTTCAGTCTGACAAAGAGTCTATAGACACGATACTGGCAGACCTGCTGGGTTTTTCCAGCATCCACTGTTCTTGTTTCGGATTTCAGCATCCACATTATTTCGCTTATTCTAACTACAGGCTAGTTAGCTTGACGTCTGTCACAGGGAAGGTGTTTGAATCGATCATTAAAGGCGGGAAACAGTCGGGATGGTTATGTGAAAAGGATTTTTTGGAGTTTTTTGAAGGAGCAACATGTGTGTTATGGATAAATGGAGCCTGTAGACATACTACACTTCCAGAAAACATTTGATAAGGTGCCACATCAAAGGTTATTGTGGAAAATAAAAGATCATGTTGTTGGGGGTAATATATTAGTATGGATAGAAGATTGACTGGCTGACACAAAACAGAGAGGATGCATAAATGGGTCCTTTTCTGATTGGCAGGATGTGATAAGTGGATCCACAGGAGTCTGTGCTTAGGTTTCATCATTTTACAATTCGCACCAATGACTTAGATGAGAAGAGCAAATGGCACGTAGCTAAATTTGCAGATGACAGAATGATATGTAAGAAAATATTTTCCAAAGAGACAAACAGAGTTTGCAGACAAATATATTGAGTGAGTGGGCAAAAATCTGGCAGATGGAGCATAATGTGGGACAATGGCAAGAAGAATATTGCTTCACAGAATTTTAAGATGCAGAAGAATCTAGGTGTTCCAGCATGAGTCCCAAAATGTTAATCTGCAGATACAGCATATAATCAAGTGGGTTAATGGAATACTATCCTTTATTATGAGAAGAATTGAACATAATAATAAAGATGTTATGCTTCAGTTAGACAGGACATTGATGAGACCATATATTGAATACTTTGTGCAGTTTTGGTCTCCTTATTTCAGGAAGGATGTAAATGCGTCAGAGGTGGTTCAGAGCAGATTGTCTAGATTGATACCAGAAATGAGCCGGTTGTCTTATGAAGATAGGTTGGACAGGCGAGGCTTGTTTCCACTGGAGTTCAGTAGAGTGAGGGATGACTTGTTTGAAGTATATAGAATCATGAATGCTCCTGACAGGGTGGACTTGGAAAGGATTTTTCCTGTTGTGGGTGAGTCCAGAACAAAGCAGCATGGTTTTAAAATTAGGGTTCAATTTATTGAATAGAGATGAGGGGAAATGTGTTCTCTCAGAGTTGAAACTCTCTGCCTTAGAAGGCGGTGGCAGCAGGGTCATTGAATATTTTAAAGGCGGAGGTAGGCAGTTTCTTGTTCGGCTTAGGAATCAAACGTTACTGGGGGTTGATGGGAACGTGGAACTTAAAAACAAACAGATCAACCATAATCATATTGAATGGCGTGGCAGAAACAAGAGTCCGAATGGTCTACTTCTGCTCCTATTTCATAAGTTTGAATGACTGGCCAGGTGGGCAGGAAGTTATTAATGGAATTCAATCCTGAGGTAATGTATTCAGGAAGGGCAAACAAAGTCAGGAAATACACAATGTTTATGTGAACATGCGGGCTAATGTTTGGGGTTCGATGGGAGGGTGGATCGTTGTTATTGATATGGGGATTGACATATTTGTTACTGATTATTGTTTGTTGTTAGTGGGTGTAAATTTGGGAGAAAATGTGAAAAAGGAGAATAAAAAATACTTTTTTAAAAATTCACAGAAGTGTGGAGGGGCAGAGGGACCTTGAAGTGCATGTCCACATATCACTGAAAGAAGGAAAAAGAAGCCTCATATCCTCATAGTTCCCTTTCTTCAGATTCAGCACCCTAGTCTCCGAATCAACTACTTCACTCTCCATCTTGATAAAATTTGCAAAATCAAAAGACAAGTCAGGGAAACTGTTTTTTACAGAGTGATGATGAAAGTGCAGGGGAATGGGTTAATTGGTTAGTTTCAGCAAAGAACTGGCACAAATACATTGGCCAATGGTCTCATTTTGTGTTGTATCATTTTATGTTGCCATGCCAGATGGTTGATGAAATAACCTATGCTGATAGCATGCCATTGCTTTGTTTTATCTGGGCTGCTAGAGCTGGAAATATTAACATGCATATGAATCTGGTCTTGCCAGCCATGCCTGCACCTATGAACGAATAAATAAAATCTTGAAAACTGGCAAAACTTTACTGAAAAAGCCATAAAAGCCTTCACAAAGTTAACAGACCAAAATGAGCCATAGATTTAAGGCTTGTGAGATGGATAAACAATGGATTGAATTTTCGAGTCAGGATTGGGTCCCTGACATTGAGCCAATAGGGATCTTAAATGCCGATGTTGCCACTGCATCTGCCGGACAAACATTCGAGGATGGGGCCTCCTAATTGGCCCTTTGTGCCCACAATACTTTTAAGGACATAAGGAAGGTTCCTGGAGCTGCAGACCCTGCGGTCTCACAGAATAGGACAGTTGGCAGTCTCACCGAGAGAGGTTAGCACTGCTACATCGGAAAGGTGATTGCGAGGGTACCTGAACATGGAAGTTCTGTTGTTTGCCTCCAAATAAGTCACTGAAATGAAAGGGGTCTAGAGCCTGCAGGGCCATCGTATCTGGAGGGGGGGGGGGGGGGGGGGGGGGCTCCGCCACAGGGAAAATAATAGATCCGATTGCAACCCTTGATCCCTGCCGCCCCATCATTGAAGAATGCAGCCTCCAGTTTAATGGTCACTGGGCCTCTGCACTCAACAGAGGGCTGCTCCACCAGCAGGAAATTACTGACATAGAACATAGAACAGTACAGCACAGAACAGGCCCTTCGGCCCTCGATGTTGTGCCGAGCAATGATCACCCTACTCAAACCCACGTATCCACCCTATACCCGTAACCCAACAATCCCCCCCCCCCCCCCCTTAACCTTACTTTTTAGGACACTACGGGCAATTTAGCATGGCCAATCCACCTAACCCGCACATCTTTGGACTGTGGGAGGAAACCGGAGCACCCGGAGGAAACCCACGCACACAAGGGGAGGACGTGCAGACTCCGCACAGACAGTGACCCAGCCGGGAACCGAACCTGGGACCCTGGAGCTGTGAAGCATTTATGCTAACCACCATGCTACCGTGCTGCCCCCAAATCATCGGAAAATGACTCATGCGTGGGTATTAATTGTCCTAATTGACTGCCTACCTCCATGAACCTCGTCCTAGCCCAGCTTGGAGAAGTTTTGCAGAGATAGAAAAGCATCAGGAAGCTGTCCCAACATGGCATCCTCACCCCTTGCTTCCAATCCCGTGGGACCAGGAAAATTCAACCTAAGATTGCTACTGAAAATTCTCAGACATAGGCTCCTTGCAGTTTAAACTTTTTATTTTATTCATTCATGGGACGTGGGCATCCCAGGCTGTGCCAGCATTTATTGCCCATCCCTAATTGCCCTTGCAATTGAGGGGTAGTTAAGAGTCAACCACATTGCTGTGGGTCTGGAGTCGCAAATGAACATTAGTGAACCAGATGGGTTTTTCCGACCATGGTTTCATGGTCATCATCAGACATTTAATTCCAGATTTGTATTCACTTAAAATTTTACCATCTACAGTTGCAGGATGTAAACCTGGGACCCCAGAATACTCTGGGTCTCTGGATTACTAGTCCAATGGCAATACTACTACGCCACCACCTCCCCAATTTGTATCCAACAGATGTATCCAACCTTCCATTGTTTTTATTGCAGGAGATCAAAACCTTGAGCACACAAAATTGCAACAGTGATGGATTTAAACTTGCTGAAAGGGAAAGCATGTGCAAAAGGCTTGAGATTTATTTTCTAGGGTGATCTATTGCACCATCAGAAAATTTTGATCCTGATGCTTGATTTAACAAATCTTCGGACATTTTGAAGCCTATTGCAATCTCTTTTAAGTTAAAAATACAAGAAGGATCACAGATATTTGAAGCATAAAAATAAAAATACATGGATGGACTACAGTACACATTCAGAAGGATTAGTAGATCTGGCCTCAGGAATATTAATGTCAACATAACAGTGAAGGAATGGTGCTAGCTGTTTTTATACTTAACTGGTCCAGCAGCTTCAGGTAGTAAACAGATGCATGGTTGAATGCAAATATCCAAAGACTGCATTTCACTGACTATTTCTCCATTAACATACATTATCTATTCTCAAATTGCTATATTTACATGGTCATTTTGTTAATTACAGCCAAACAACTTCTTTGGCACTGAAAATTAACCATTACAAATTTAATTTATTCAGGTTTGGAATTTCTCAGGCTGATATTTCAAAATGGTAAATTTTAAAATGCTTCTTTTTATTTCTCTTTCTGTACCTGGTATGACATTCGATTCATCCCCTTTAATTCATCCACTTTCCTAGTCCATCAACTGTTTATTTCCCCGGGCTCGATTCTCCGCCAGCAGGATGCTCCGTTTTGCCGGCAGCCCGGGGGTTTCCCGACGGCATGGGACTGACCCACAATGGGAGACCCTATTGACTGGCCGGCGTAACGGAGCATCCTGCCAGTGGGGTAAAACAGAAATGCGGCGTGGCAGGACGGAGAATCCAGCCCAGTATCCTTAAGTCTATTAAGGAGCTACCCTGTCAGCTATCCTATTCATTGAGGTCCTAGATATCCTGTTTCTCTCACAATGCTGTTATCAGCTTGCACTTCTGGCAACTTCGTGGGCAAGAGGGTGAAGAGACAACACTAACTCATGGTAGATTCTGTTTGATGTCCTGCTACAGTATATTAGACTTAACTAACATCTTTTACAAAAGATATCTACAATAATTCCAAACTACAGTGTGTTGTGCATGCATCAAAACTAGCTCACAATCTTATCTGGCCCTGTGTCTGACTCATACTTGAGATTACGTGAATTGAGAGTACCCTGATTTAACTATTTTAAATGAACAATTTTTACTTGCTGTCTTTAACAGGAATAAAGATTTAGGATTTAACCTGATTCTCAGGTGACAGCAGTGCACGACTAACCCGAGTTCCACTGGCACCTTTTTTGAGCAAAAAAAAAGCACATTTCTGTAAAACCTCCTCAACTCTGCTTATGACAGCAGTAGATCGACCAATGTTATCTTCATGTCACAGAAACAGTTGCAGCAATTATTTATTTGCTTATTCTCAGCTTCTGGAATTAGCCTCTGTCTTCTTCAACTTGTCTGTAATGCACCAGTGGATTCAACATCATCTATTGAACTCTGTCAGCTCTGCCTCTTTTCATAAATTTTCAACCAGAAGCTTTAGTTTCCAATCTCAGTTTCGGTCTTGTCTCCTTAAACACTGGGAGGGTCAGTTTCCTTTCTAAGTTCCCATTTTGGTTTCCCTCTTCAATAAGGGCCTGTCTCAAAAAATACAAACCTATCAGTGTGTTTGTTTTGGATACCTTCAAATCCTAATGGAAAACAAGTGATTTCCTTTTAAAACGCTAACAAGTGAACATGAGTTCTAACAATGCCAACTGAAAAAGCTGATGGTTGTCAAGAATGCAACACTGAATACCAGGTTGGTCAATATTCCACAGATGGATAGAGTTCTAGAATAGAATCCCTACAGTGCAGAAGGAAGCCAATTGGCCCATCAAGTCTGCACCAACCCTCCGAAAGAGCACCCTATCTAGGCCCAATCCTCTGCCCTCTCCCCATTACCTGATAATCCCACCTAACCATTGGACATTGAGGGGCAATTTAGCATGGCCAATCCACCTAATCTGCACATTTTTGGATTGTGGGAGGAAATCTGAGCACTCGGAGGAAACCCACGCAGACACGGGGAGAAAGTGCAAACTCCATCCAGTTACCCGAGACTGGAATCAAATTCAGGTCCCAGGTGCTGTGAGGCAACAGTGCTAACCACTGTGCCAACATGCCACGCAGAAATAGTAAGTTTGTTGGGTTCACAGTTAAAGGGGTATGGATTGTGAATGTACCAATACACTATTATATGGTCACAAAAGCTGTGTTCTTCAGAAAATAATGTAGATTAGTTGGAAAATTACCAGCAGTATGAGCTTATCAATAGTGAGTTCTTATATCACCGGCATGACTTTCGCTTTTGTAAAACAATACACGCAACCTCAACCTTGCAATTCCTCAAATTGAAACTTCAGAAATGTCACCACATTTTGAGAATGCAAAATATAGTGCTAGAAAATAATAACCCCCAAAATTGAGCAATTTGTGAAATTCAAGTTTGGAATTTTACCAATCTTCCCATGGTGGTATTCACGGCAGGCTTGAGAAGAGCATCTAGTGGATTCTAGTGGATATGGTGTGGTGACCTACCAGGGCCTAGTTTTTAGGCCTGATTAAAATTGGCCATTTTAAATTAAGGAATTGGGCATTTTAAAATCATACTGCAGTCAAACCTCAGGCAGGCTGTTGGAATTCATACTTGACCAAAGTTAAATACACAACCAACAGACATGTCTGGACCTGCCCCATCAATCACCCTTCAGGAGATCATCACAGGATATTGATATGCACAGGTCTATTGTCAGTCGCCCAGGTCGGGACAGACTTTCCATCACCCAGAGTTTCTGCTGTTACCTTATATGGGAACAGGTTATGTGCAGCCCACACCACCAGAGATGGGACACTTGGGACGGGTTTATGTGACCTGTTAAACAGCCATCGGGTGCTGACACCCCCTCCAATGCATCATTGGCAGAAAGCCAGAGGAAATGGCAAAAGGGCGCAAAGGGAGGGGGATAATAACAGGCACCCAAAGCACAACAGGAGCAAATATTTGGCGTGGGAGGTGACCTTGACCATAGAACATACATAGAACATAGAAAATACAGCACAGAACAGGCCCTTCAGCCCACGATGTTGTGCCAAAAATTTGTCCGAGATTAAGAACAAAACAAATTAATCTACACCTCATCATTCTACCATAGTCTATGTACCTATCCAATAGCCGCTTGAAGGTCCCTAATGTTTCTGACTCAACTACTTCCACAGGCAGTGCATTCCATGCCCCCACTACTCTCTAGGTAAAGAACCTACCTCTGACATCTCCCCTATATCTTCCACCATTCATCTTAAATTTATGTTGCCTTGTAATGGTCTGTTCTACCCAGGGAAAAAAGTCTCTGACTGTCTACTCTATCTATTCCCCTGATCATCTTATAAACCTCTATCAAGTCTCCCCTCATCCAGATCAGAGAAGACCAGCCAGACCAGACCCAAAAAGGAAGGAAGGAAGAGACTGCCAGTGAGAACCATATTCGTGAAGACGGACCAGAGGAACGCAGTGATCAAGTCCATAGCCCTACTAAGCCATCTTTCCAGTAAGTATACGCTAATCTTGGGTACCTCTAGCATATTTTGTGGGTAATTTATGGGTTAAGTGTATTAAATAAATATTGTTGAATTTGAACTTGTGTTTGTGGTTTGTTCTCGTTAATAAAGACACCTCAGTAAAATATTTTAGTAAGTGAACTGGTCGAAAGTATCTGAGTTACAGATACAACATTTTGGCACCCCAGACGGTTCTTCGATAAGAAGTGATACATTGCACCGAAGTCGAACCCTTCAACCCAGTTTTCTCCAACATTGCCAGGCGTAAGTGAGTGAAGGACTAATACAGATTTTGACCAGTAAAATTGGACCATAAACTAAGTGTTTGTAATGCAAGGCTTACATTAGGGTAGCCAAGAGAATTGGGAATACTCTATGGGAGGGAATTCACTGTAAACTGGACCCCGACCCCAATCAGTTTTCAATATCCAGCGGCAAACCCTAAATTTCGAAATAGTGATGGGCAGTCGTGGCGAGTGGAAGGAAGTCCTCCGTAGATATTTGAACAGCAAATGGCTCAAGGGGTTTCAATGGGGTGACACCCCGACATCGGTTCAGGGATCCGAAGGAGAAAATTCTTGACACCAAGCCCATACAGAGGTGAGTAAGAGGGACTCCAAACGAAGTAAGGCAATTGCAATCGCAAGCTGCCTGGAACAACTCCGTGGAAGTGAGAAGGAGATAGTTAAAATTAAACAGGACAGAGAAGCCCAGATAACCCAATTAAAGGAGGACAAAGAAGCACAGTTTAACAAAATAAAACAAGGGAGAGATACTCAGATAACGTAGTTAAAACAAAACCCGGTGTGCTCTGTCATGTTAATCACCCTGGGGTAACACGGACTGCAACTGGATGTAGTTGTACTTGAAAGTAGACTCCAAACTTTGATGTTAGTTCAATACGCTTTATTGAACTTGTTAAGCAGTGCACACAGTTCGCTGTGGGTTTGACACTCTACTAATCTGGGCGTGCTTACTATAACTAACTAGACTAGACTAGCTCTGAGCCACGTGTAGAAGGTGCTAACTAATATATACACCCTGACTGTCACTACAGTTGTCACCAGTGGAAAGAGGCAGAGTGTTGATGCCTCGTGTGTTTTATAGTGGGAGACCACCTTCTGGTGTTCTGCCTGGTGATTTGTTGTGTTCTGTCCTGTGTGTTGATTGGTTGTACTGGGTGTTTGTCACTGCCTGTCTGTATCTCATCATGTGCATGAGTGCATATCATGCCCATAGTGTCCAACAGGTTAGGTGGGTTTATGGGGTTACAGGGATAGGGTGGGGGAGTGAGCCTTGGTAGGGTGCTAGTTCAGAGGGTTAATGCAGACTCAATGGGTTAAATGGCCTCCTGCTGCACTGTAGGGATTCTATTCTATGAATCCCGTCACAACTCACAGACAGGATGGACTGAACCCCAACGTGACACCCTACACCATGATCCAACTTACGGATATCGCTAAAGCGGTTGGGGTGTTCGAACCCACCGGGGACCCAAACATTCTCTTTGACAATATTGCTCTGTACCGTATTTTAAACAGCCTAAACGAGGCAGAGAGCTCAAACTTATTTTGTTATGTTTAAGCCCCACAATCCTTTCTGCCATGCCAGCACCCCAAAACATTGCTCGGGGAACCCTACCCGAAATGAAGGTAGCCGTTCTGGCCCTTGTAGGGTACAATGGAGGTGACCCGGTAAACAGCTGAAACAACCGCCAACAACAGAGAGGGAACATCTGACGGCATTTGTCAGACAGCTATGGACCAGTTTATTGGGGTATTCAGACAATTAAATAGAGTCAAATTAGACCCACACCACCGGTCCACATGGATCTGCACCCTGATGAGCCATGCCGCAGACATCGGTCACAAGGCATGCGAGAACTACGACCCTGAGGATAATACACATAATGAAGCCTGGGCTATCCACAAAATGACTCGCGTTTGGGAATGGGACGTTAAACAACGAAACACTCCTACCACGGATACATGTAGCTCACCCCACCAGATGCAGGCGAGTGTGAGAATGGCATCTTATGGGTGCACCCGAACAAGAGTGTAATTTAATATCAACCCGTTTTGGGGCCCTGGGGTGGCTTCAGGACGTGGGGAGGGAGAAACAACCAAAGAGTGGTGTACAGGAAGGATAATGGGAACTCTGATTATTGCTCCTTCACCAGCGATTGGTGGGCATATGCTAACCATGGGTGCATGGAGCCTGCCTAGCCCATGGCGTGGAAAAAGGGCTGGAATTAGGACAGAGGTGCCAGGGTGAGGTTATTCAGGACGAATATGTTTACTACGAAATTAGGAATGGGTTAAAACCTACTGTGAGCACGCCCCTCCCCACTTGTCCTGAAACCACCCCAGAGCCCCAAAACGGGTTGATATTAAAACACATGGGAAAATTATTACTCGATAACACACACTACGAATTGGTACCAGTCGTGGTGGATCTGACCGGAACAAAATTACCAGACTGGTGTCACTCCCCTTAGGAAATTGTACCTCCACTTAACCCAGAGATTACTCAGCCCAAAGACTGGGACACACGAGGGGAAAGAGATACCCATACACACATAACCGTCATAGGCATTCTTCGTATTGCGGTGTGTCTAACCATCCTCACAATCAAATTCGTCCGTTGGAAGAAGGAATTCATACAGCGCCTGGATTCGGAAAAGGCTTTCCGACTTCGGGAAAGAATGTACAAAGGAAGCTCTTGACATCTTTGTTCTGTATTACAATGTATTTAATTCCTCACTGTTCCATTCATTACTGTGTGTATATATGGTATTAATTCCTTGCTCTGTATATCTGTGTACTACAATTGATGTTATTGTATTGCCTTATTTTTCCATCACCGCTCATGTGGCATTTTGAATGTACAATTTATTAAATTTGTTGCACTATTGTGGGCTAGTGTTAGCATTGTAAACCCAAGATTAGGATACTTGCTCATTCTATGATGGTTTGGTGAGGGAAGGGAAGGAGAAGGAAGAAGGACTTTGAGCAAGTCAATTGTTGGAAGTAAGTGACATTTTACAACAATGTGAAAAAGTTTGCAATTTTCCCGATGGTGGATTAATCGTAGGTTGGATGTCCTGCAGAGTACATAGAACATAGAACATAGAACAGTACAGCACAGAACAGGCCCTTCGGCCCTCGATGTTGTGCCGAGCAATGATCACCCTACTCAAACCCACGTATCCACCCTATACCCGTAACCCAACAACACCCCCCCTTAACCTTACTTTTTAGGACACTACGGGCAATTTAGCATGGCCAATCCACCTAACCTGCACATCTTTGGACTGTGGGAGGAAACCGGAGCACCCGGAGGAAACCCACGCACACACGGGGAGGACGTGCAGACTCCACACAGACAGTGACCCAGCCGGGAATCGAACCTGGGACCCTGGAGCTGCGAAGCGTTTATGCTAACCACCATGCTCCGTGCTAGTGGCGTAAACATTATTTGCATTCATTTCATGAATGTGCACTAAATTAGTTATTCACAAGAACCATGTGCCACCTTCCAATCTTGCATCATGCCAGCGGGACTTCACATCAGTCCGAATCTCATTTCAAAAACGGTGGCATGCACAGGTTGGAACTCACTTTGCTCACGACTTTGAGATAAGAATGACATACATAGCTTACCTGCCATAGCGCTGCGCTGGTCTCATTGCGATGCCTGCCGGGGATTAGGATTTGACTGCTCCCTGTGGTTGCCTTCATGGTCACAAGGGCAGTGGTACTCATGCAAGGCTGTACATTCAGTCTGAGACCAGTATTACGACCAGGGGGAGGAGAGAGTTGATCTGTTCCTGGACTGTTGTCCTGAAGAATGCAACTGTGCAGCAGACAGGGTGTGCATTCAGAGAGCAGCATTTTGATCAGGGGTGGGGGTTGCAGGGGTAGGATAACAAGAACAAGGGAGGTAAATGGGGAGGAAGGCTTTGCAAGGGGTTGGGGGAGAGAAGGAACAATGGAAGGCAGAGTAGAAAAAAGGCTTGTCAAGGGTGTGGAGGAGAAGGGGGAAGGATGGCAAGTGAGGGGTGGGAAACTGGAGGCCGAGAAGTGTTTCTGAACCGCTGACAAACAAGGGGGTGAATGAGAGAAGATTCATGCAGACTCTGGAATAAGAAAGATGAGCTGTGTTAGTGCGGCAAAAGAAGGATGGGTCACATGGAGACTCATGGGGGAAAGTTGGGAAGGGAGAAAGTGTAGTCCTCTGCCATGAGGGCAAAGTCATAGGTCTGCGGTTAGCAGGGCAGAGTCAGAAAGTAGGCCTTGGCATTGCAATCAGGAGTCAGAAAGTAGAGATCATCCTAGAGCTCTTTGACTTCACACTCAAGTGTAAGCTTTGTTAAGTCAGCGATGGTGAGCATATGGCCATGCTGCAATGCTATTCATGGTGCCCATATTGTACTCCTGCTCCAGGGACGGGCAAGGGCTGTATTCTCATCTGGGATAATGTACAGCTTGACGTGCAAGGCATTTTCACAGTCACTTATCTGTCACTGTACTGGACTGCAGATGAAATGATAATGGTTATGGGAGGCATCAGCGGCATTTTGTATATGGGAAACACACAATAACAGAGGGGGAGGGGGTACGTGAAGCTTTCCTGTGATGGGGAGCAGGTTTCTCTCTAGTAGTTCACCATGCACACACCTTCAAGATGGGAGCTAGAGGTCCACATGGGGGTGAGCACATCACAAGTGACGGGTTCGGGAGGAAGGTAGAAATTCCATCCACAACAGCAATGGTTCGTGTGGTACTGGGGAGGCTGGAGAATTGCAGAAAGGAGCTCTACCTTCAAATTATGAGGTTCCAGGTACATCTCTGGGACACAGACAGTCAGAGTTTGAGCTTCAAAGCTGGTCTCAAAATAATAGTGGAGAACCACCATCTTGCTCTGTCAAAGTTACGGTACAGATATAAATCAAAAGTGCGTGAAAATCTGCACATGAGGAGCCTGATGCACTTTGGGAGGAATGCACTGCTGGACGAAAGGGAATGTACTGAGGGCAGCCTCTAACTTGTTGATGTCACACAGGTAAACTGGAGCCTGGACTGAGAGAAAGAAGGAAGACCTCCTTCAGAAGATACCAATTGCAACCCAAGTCTTTTCCAGTGCAGGAACAAGGAAATGCTGGAGTCTATGGCTTAACATCACAGTTGCTGCATTTTAACAATACATGTAAATTGAAAATTGGGTATGTGGGAAACCATTAAGGAGGCACAGGTGTAGCATATATGGCATCCAAACAATGGAGATTGTCATGTGCTTTCCAAAATTGCCATTCCTTAGGACCAAAGGAATCCAGTCATTTATCATGAGCAATGTATTGTTAATTACTTTAATTAGTACAATCAGAGTTCAGGGGCAGGATTCTCCGACACCCCGCCGGGTGGGAGAATCGCCGGGGGTCAGCGTGAATTCCACCCCGCCGTCCTCCAAATTCACCGGTCCCCCAAAGACCAGCCCAGCGTGAGTCGCGCCGCCCGCCTCAGAGAATGGCGGGGTCCGGCGCGACTCAATGGCCCCGGGGCTGCCCGAAATCTCCAGCCCGCGATGGGCCGAAGTCCCGCCCGTCTGTTGCCAGTCCCGCCAGCATAAATTGGAGTAGGTCCTTACCGGCGAGACCTGGTGGTGCGGGCGGACTCTGGGGTTCTTGGGGGGGCACGGGGGGATCTGGCCCTGGGAGGTGCCCCCACGGTGGCCTGGCCTGTGATCGGGGCCCACTGATCCGCGGGGGGGGGGGGGGGGGCTGTGCCGTGGGGGCACTCTATTGTTCCGCACCGGCGGCTGTACCAGTCCGCTATTGCCGGTGTGGAAACGAAGCCCTCTGCGCATGCACGTGGATGATGCGCATGCGGCAACTCGCGTCGGCCCCTTCAGCGCCGGTTGGCGTGGCGCCAAGCCCCTTTCCACTCCGGGTCGGGCCTAGCTCCTGAAGGTGCGGAGGATTCCGCAACTTTGGGGCAGCCCGACGCCGGAGTGGTTCATGCCACTCCATCCCGTCGGAGTTACCCGCCCCGCTGATTGCGGCAGAATCCCGCCCCCAGAGCACTGAGCTGTGTCAGGTCACAAACGTGATATTCTCCAACCACTGTGGGCTTCAGATATGAAGTCTCAAGTGTGGCATCTTGGTCACCTGATGAGTACTTATGTCTCGTACATAAAGCTGCATCAGTGTCATGGCTCGTGGGGCTGAAGGCACTAAAAATATTTACAGCTATTGATTGCAGATTGTGAGATGTGCCTGTGCCACTTTAATCGCTACCAGATTCCAGGAGGAATAAATTGAAGGCAAGGGTAGATGGTCACATTTCTCCTGCCCTTAATGCCATTCCATTTGAATGGAAGGGAAGTCCAACCTGACACATCGAGCTAGTTCAGCATTTGCACTTCAATCTTCAAGTCTCATGATTCCCCAGGCTATGGTCTCTAAAAAAGTAAGTGGTGCCCTGGAAATATTGAAAGGGCCTTCCCTTAGTTCCTATTTCTTTAATTTTGGGTTTATCATTTGTGGTTCATGGATCATTAATGGAGACATACCTTTAAAGCGAGCAAAGGAAGTAAGGAACTCAAAGTGTCAAAATAGTACACTGTGTTACAAAGCTTTGTATTTTGGACAGAATAATCCAGACTCTATGATAGCCAAGAGACCTGTTTGATTGTTTGGCTTGTGGCCAATGGATTGGCCAGGGACAGTATTCTGCCCAGCAACCAACAGGTCAGAGAGAACCCAGGAGAAGCCACTGGACCCTGATGGTGAAAGGAGCTCTTTTTTTCTCTGTTCTGCTGCATGCTGTCTGAAGGCAGAAGCTTCTATACCCTGAAAGAGGAAGCTCTCTCTCTCTCTCTCGGATGCTCGATGCCTGCTATTTATGAGAGTCTACAATGAAAAGCATTACAAAGTGAAAGAAAAGATACCATCCATCTGAAAGCCTGGACTGAAGAAGAAACTAACTGGAAGATGTCTATCTGAAACAAAGACTCTTATCCTTTACTTTCATCATTATTTTACACCCCTCTGTGCTTGTTTGTCTGTGTGTGTATCGGCCCACTCGAGAGGTTTTTGATATCTTCTCATATCTAGGCAATAACCAACAGTCTGTCACTTGATGCTGAAATCAACAGACATCACAAAACCTGCAGTCCAAACTGAGTCCAACAACAACAGCAACCTGACTGTGAGTCTACCACAAGCCTGCGTGCTTAGCGCACTCCTCTGTATGGGCGAGACCTGGACAACATATGCTTGGCAGGAGAATGGCTGAATAGTTTCTACCTTCACTGTCGAAGACATATCCTCAGCATCTCCTGGCAGGATAAGGTCACCAACTCAGACGTGCTGAAGAATACTCATTCAATCAGCCAATGATGTCTGCACTGGCTCGGCCACATTCAACTGATGGATGATGGCCGTATACCCGAAGACATCCATATGGTGAAGTGACCACTGGGTTACGGCCTCCTGGATTGGATTGGATTGGATTTGTTTATTGTCACGTGTACCGAGGTACAGTGAAAAGTATTTTTCTGCGAGCAGCTCTACAGATCATTAAGTACATGAAAAGAAAAGGAAATAAAAGAAAATACATAAAAGAAAATACATAATAGGGCAACACAAGGTACACAATGTAACTACGTAAGCACTGGCATCGGATGAAGCATACAGGGGTGTAGTGTTAATGAGGTCAGTCCATAAGAGGGTCGTTTAGGAGTCTGGTAACAGCGGGGAAGAAGCTGTTTTTGAGTCTGTTTTCGTGTGTGGATATCCATACCTCAGCTACAAGATTGTCTGTATGCGAGATACAAGGATAGCAGACTTTGACAACTAGGAGACAGTTGCTAACAGTCATGACCTTGGGAGACTGACTGTTTGGAGGGGCATTGGAAGAGGTGAGCAGACTTAAGGTGCTCAGCTGGTCATGAAGAGGGCCCAGAGATGACAGGCCAGTGAATTGTGTACTTTCTTGGCCCACTGTTTTCCTCTGCAGAAAATGCAACAAGAGAGTGCCATGTGAGAGTGGGGTTCATGAATCACACCAGGCAATGTTTAACACAGAATTGACCACCGTGGCACAAACTATCATCTTATGAGACAGACGGTTGTCATGAATGTTTAAACTTTCATAGACAAAAGTAATGGTAGGTCCTGGTAAGTAAAAATAAACATGGATTATTACTCTGCCAAGAATTAAAAGAACACCAAAATTTTTGTATTTGAGTAGTGCTGTTTGAAATATTTTGTAGTTTCATGTTAGATTATGAAAAATCTGATAGGTTTCAATGATAAATGAAGTGGCTGAGGCATTCTACCAAATAAGTCATGTACTGATTGAACAGGTCATGTGTTCTGCATCAACTTTAAATTGCAAACATACCTTTCAACTAAAAGAATCAGTTGTCAACACTACAATAAAATTGAGAAGCAAGAGAAAGGTTATGATTCTCACACCAATTTTAAACAGTGAACCAAAGCAGCATTTGATTAAAAGATTTTGAAGAACAAAAATACAAGAAGTTGATCTTGTCCACATTTGCATGGTCTGCAGATCAAGCAACTGAACCATGACACTTCATCATACCTCAGGCTCCCAAACTGACCCCAATCTTTGCTACATGGATTTCTACACTCACTGCGTAAGGTTTGACATTTTGGACTTGAATTAAAGCTCATATTACATACTAATTTTAAATGTAGCCATAGCCTGAGGATTTGTTTGGTGACCTTCAATAAAAATTCTTCTAATTTAAAAAAGAAACTTATGAAGGTGGTCTCCTTTCAACTTTGGATCCCTGAGGCTTGAAAGTAATAGCTATTAAAATGTTAGTTCCATTTGTCTAATGCAATTCCACGCTCAACATCCATCTTTAGAGATTTGCCTTACATGAACAGTTCAAACATAATTTAAAGTCTTACCATGAAGGTTATCAAACTTCTTACTACTTAGCTTTAATATCCTACTGTGTACATTTTATAATGACCCATAACTTTTAGTTATATTGAGCTAGTGAAAGTTTAGATCGAGATTACAAATGGTAAACAGCATAATTCCTATCACAATGCACACTGGTGAGCATCTTTTTTAGAAACATAAAATATTGGAGCTGGCTTAGAAATATGTGATTCCCACAGCTTATCTTTCGATCTTCTTTCGCTCTAATTGTTTAACATATACAGTATACGTAATTAAACATGCCCTTTGTATGGTAAGATATAAATTAACTAATGCATTATCAATCATGACCCACTGTGACCTTGTCTTTATTCCTTACTAAACTGAAGTGTAGTTAATAAAAGGACATTTAGACAACAGTGCATTGTCTACATTGACCTCAAACAAGTAGATTACAATCTAAGCGAAACAAATAATTATTGGATACAAACATAATCTTCCTGTGCACTCAATAGACGAATCTATAGAATTGCTACAGTGCAGAAGGAAGCCATTCGGCCCATCGAGTCTGCACCCACCCTCTGAAAGAGCACTTTACCAAGGCCCAATCCAGCACCCTATCCCTGTAACCGCACCTAACCTACACATCTTTGGACACTTTTGTGAGGACCACGAAGAAAGGAAACCTGCTATTTCTGATAGCTAAAAGGATCATTAATTACCCATTTTGTTATAAATATTAAAGCCCAGTTCAAAAATCATTTTAAAATGGATCCCATCATAAGACTGCAAATATGATCAAACATAACCACAGATTGAAAAAGCACATAGCTATCAAAAATAAAAGCATAGAATTTGAAACATTTGCAGTCGAACTAGAAGCAAATACAACATTTCTACTGAAGGTCAAATTGACATTATAGTTCATATGAACTCTCCATTGTTCAAATGAACAGAATCGCAGAGTTCAGCACATACCAGTTCAATGATAAGAGCAGAGTTTGTATTCCAGCAGACATTTAAGAATTCCACATGCAATATTTATGTTAACTTTAAAGTTCAACGAGATAATGTTGCATATTGAAGACTGGCAACTCAATCATTGAATCAAATGTATTGGAAACTCATCCAAATCAATCAGCATGTGACAGGGGCAGAAACAGATTTACTCAGATTGATAACAAATTCCTTAAACACAGTGATCCGGGCAGCCATTTTCATTCTAGAATCACTCTCTTATTTACCTGATTATTTTCTATCTTTATTCTGTATTTTCATATTTCTACTCTAAGTCTAAGTCTGCGCAAGCTGTTTTGCTTTGAGCAAGAAACTATTACTGTATTTTGAAAGTTCAGATTGTTTGTACGCTACTAAGTTTAATTATATCTCTTAAAGTCTTCTTCTGGCAGGGGCTTTATTGAGAATATTTGATTTGTAACCAGAAGAAGATTTCAAACACTCAACTCTAATCAATAGACACCCAATAAAGATTTCATTTCGCATCCGAGAAATGTAGTGCAAATTTCTACTTAGTTAGGTGTATATGAGACTACACTTAACAATAGGTAGATTTCAAAAATTGGCGTAGTGCTGCGAAGGGGAGGAGCGTAAAGTCGATGATCGGAGAGAGTCGGAAAAGATTGGAACGAGTCAGAGACGATCGGAAGGATTCGGAGGGCATCGGAAGACCGAAGATTGTACCTTTAATGGAAGGACCAGAAGGACGGAAGACCCAAAGACATCTATCCGAAAAACAGCTAGACTGGGGGAAGAAAATCTTTTTTCACCGATTAAAAGTCTTAAAGCCTTCAACCCCATTTGAATGGACCTTTTAAGAAAGAGCTATTCAATTGGGTGCAGGCCGTATAACTAAATAAAATACAATTGTATAGTTGTGATCGTGTAAGCTTCAAATTACACAAACTTGTTTACGACCAAGAAATTTGGTTTTACGGCAGGATTTATGGCGGACAACAGTCCTAAAATAGACCTGGTTACTTCAAAGGGTAGAGAACAACTTTCCAACAACTTCAAAGGGAGGTCGGGCTGTACCGGAAGTCTCTATTGACGATATATTGGGAGACCGTAGATCTTTAATTTGTAGACATTTTGGATTGTCTAAAGTAGCTACGAGAATTGAATCAAAATGTGATATCCCCAAAGGGCAGTGGTCCATTGATGACATCAAAAGGGGAAAAACCACACATTTGACCATAGGGAAATGCCTGAAATGGTCTTTTGCAGTAATGTCACAGCTCCGGTGACAAGAGACGATCGTGAACTCAAAATACGATCATGACCTTAAGTCCACAAAAGACCAATAGTGGCAGTTGTTGAACAATTACGAGATGGAAAATCTAAACTTGAAAAATGTGAACAGAACAAAACATTATTGGAAAATTAAACCTTTAAAGTTCAACAACAATCATTCCAAATTGGCGAATTACAGCGTAAAAATAATGAATCAGAGTCCAAATTTCAACAGTTAATATCAGAAACTGATGGCAGTAAAAGTCAAAATTGTCAGTTACTTGAGGAAAAATGTATTTTGAAAAGTGAAATGAACAACATGAAAAGTCATAACAAAGTGCTGACCGACAAATTAATGGCTCAGAAGTCTTCAAAACTATTTTTAAAACCTCAGCTCAATTCTCCAAAGCAAACAGCTCCGCCACCGGCGAGGGTTGAAATGCTTTTAACTAAGGCCCGAGATGTACCAGATGTATCTTAATCAGATCCTGTATTATTGCAAGCCGCTAGCGGCATGAAAACTATGAATACTCTGATTGGAACTCCACAAGGGGAGTCTGACCAAATAGACTATCTGTCCGTTCTGGGTTCAAGGACCCTTTTCCCGAGAACAAACCGTTATCTCACTCTGAGACCGACCAAGACATGCTGCTAGCCCCGATTCCAAAGCCTCTCATGGCAGCTTTAACAGACTCCGAGATTGTTAAACAAGGGAAGCCTGTTCAATTGAACAACGAGCCTAGTAGCAAACAGAGTGTAATACAATTTAACCCATTAAGCACCAAACCGCTTGGAGTTGAAGTGATAAAAACAACTGCTTGGGTTCAAAACCATTTAAAAGATCTCACAGACCATGATGAAATGTTTGAAACAGTTTGGAAGGAGTTTTCTGGAATGGAACTCCAGCCAAGAGAGGAAAACTGTAATATGAGTGCATTAGGATCATTTAAAACCTCTTTTGTTGCTGGTTTAAGACCAGAACTGTCCACAGCTTTAAACTTGATCCTACCCGACTGGCAGCAAGAGGGTACTAACCGTAACAGATTTCAGTTCCAGTCCGAAACATCAACTGCTAAAAATAGCACAACAATCATAGCAGAAATTTCTTCTTCTCCTCCTCCGGTAACAACAAATCCGCGGCGGGATTCTCCCACCCCCCGCCGGGTCAGAGAATCGCCCGGGGCCAGCGTCAATCCCGCCCCTGCCATGTCCCGAATTCTTCGCCACCCGAGATTAATCGGGGGCGGGAATCGCGCCGCGCCGGTCGGCGGGCCCCCCGCGGCGATTCAACGGCCCGCGATGGGCCGAAGTCCCGCCGCTGACAACCCTCTCCCGCCGGCATGGATTAAACCACCTACCTAACCGGCGGGATTGGCGGCGCGGGCGGGCGCCGTGGTCCTGGGGGGGGCAGGGCGATTTGACCCCGGGGGTTGCCCCCACATTGGCCTGGCCCGCGATCGGGGCCCACCGATCGGCGGGCGGGCCTATGCCGTGGGGACACTCTTCACCATGGCGGAGGTGGAAGAGACCCCCTCCCCTGCGCAAGTATGACGTCAGCAGCCGCTGACGCTCCGGCGAATGCGCGGATTTACGCCGGCCGGTGAAGTCCTTTCGTCCGTGGCTGGCGTGGCACCAAAGGCCGTTCACGCCAGCCGGTGGAGCAGGAACCACTCCGGCGTGGGCCTAGCACCTCAATGTGAGGGCTTGGCCCCTAAATGTGCATAGACGTCCGCACCTTTGTGGTGGCCCGACGACGGAGTGGTTCACACCACTCCAACACGCCGGGACCCCCCCGCCCCGCCGGGTAGGGTAGAATCCCGCCCCCGATTCCTGTTTTTCCTCCAATAAAGAATTGCAGAACAGATATGAAATTCCTTTATTGTGTTGAAGATGGCCATTTTGCAAATTTGTGCACTATCAGATTTCATGATTACAAAATAAACTCCTACGATCAAGACCCGCCCCCTGGCTACAGAGTTACGCCCCAAGTCATGTTATCACCAAAAAGGCTATAGCTACGCAATATCATTGCCAATGAACTAATTTGAGAAAGGCAAACTGTCATTTGAAGAATGATGCTTCATTAAGTATTGTAAAAAATTAACAAATCTTGTTCGTTGTGCTTTTCAACAGACTAACAGAGCCGTCAAATCCATCTACAGAAACCAAGTTCATTCAGCGCAAGATTGATTCAGTCAAATTTTCAACAAGTTATTGTGTTTGATATTTTAAAATAATGTTTAAAATTAGTTGGAAAGAAAATTAAACTTTATGCAATGTGAGACTTAAATTTAAAATTTTCTTTAAAGCAAATCCATGTTGAGAACACACTGTTCCCAATAACAAAGATAAGGATGAATTTGGCAGCAATCCAGTCCATTTGGGTGATAAAAAATGTTGAGAGAGATGCAAATGGCATCATTCCAAGTTATCCGCCCCTTTTTGTCTCTGTACAGAAATTAACCAGTTATTTGTTCTAAAACAATTTGAGAGACAGTTGACAATTCATTGCTCAGTTTTAACAAGCTGACAGAATCTCACTAGTAATCAGCCTTTTTAACTGCCGACTGAAGCTGCATATTAACTTTAACAAGGACTCCCAAGTTCCTTTGTGCTTCTGATTTCCTAAGCATGTCCCTGACAAAGCATACCCCTGGCTTCCAAAATTCTGGTCAGGATCTTGCTATTTAGGATATGTAGTGCCTGCTATTCGTCATCTCCCTCATCTCCCTTATCTATTAGAACCAATCATTCGAAGAAATAAACGTGCCCTCAGTGCACGAGACAAAATCTATGCTAAAATTATTCCTTTTTATTGGGAGACAAGGGTTGCTAACAAATTAAATAAAATAACAACCATCATACAAAACGTATCTGATTATACCGCCACTGCGCTAAATAAAATCTCTGACGAAATGCGAGCAATTCAAACCGTGGCATTACAAAATAGAATGGCATTTGACTATGTGTTAGCCGAAAAAGGTGGCACCTGCACCCTGTTGGTGCGGAGTGTTGCACTTTCATTCCAGATAATTCAAAAGAAGTTAAAGATCTGGCAGCACACATTCAAGAAGAAGTCAGAAATATTGACACACCCTCAGATATCACTATCTGGGAGAAACTTTGCGGGTGGTTGGGACCCACAGGAACGTCCGTAGTACAGGGAATCTTTTTCTTTGGTGTAGCAGGATTCATCATCTACATAACATTCCTGTTGATCAAATACGCTAGCCAACTATTCACTAAACGCAGGGCCCCACCAATCAGAATGATTCACATTGATCCCACTGCACCACTAGTCAATGAAATGGAACTAAAATATTATTGTTGAACCGTTACTAACCTATTAATTATTTGACTGTATTACTAATGTATTGCTAAAAGATTAATACTGAATCAGTAGAATCAAATTCAATTAATTGATTAATTGTTATTGTATCATAATAATTCTTTAAGAATTTTTGCTGTGGTGCTTGAAATGCAAAGCTTGCCCACTCTATTGTTGAAGGCTGTTTTCAAACAAGGAAACCATCAAAGACAATGGGCGCGATTCTCCGCTCCCCACACCGGGTGGGAGAATCGCGGGAGGGGCCCCCGACTAATTTCACGACGCCCTGGCGCCCCCCGCGATTCTCCCACCCCCCGCTCAGAAGAATCGCTGCTCGCCGTTTTTCTCCGACTCGGATGGGCCGGGCGGCCTGCCGTCGCGACCGTTTCACGATGGCGGCAACCACACCTGGTCGCTGCCGTTGTGAAATCGCCGTGAGATGCCCGTTTTGGGGCTTGTAGGGGGCCTGGTGAGGAATGAGCACCACGACTGTGCTCGGGAGGGGACAGGCCTGCGATCGGTGCCCACCGATCGTCGGGCCGGTGTCTCAATCGGATGCACTATTTCCTTTCCGCCGTTCTGCAAGATCAAGCCGCCACGTCTTGCGGGGCGGCTGAGGGGAAAGACGGCCACCACGCATGCACGGGTTCAAGTTGTTGGCCATCGTGACGTCAGCCGCGCATGCGCGGGATGGAGCCAGCCAACCTGCGCATGTGTGGCTGACGTCACATAGGCGCCGCCGACGCGTCACTCTCGGCGCGCCGCCTGGCAGCCGAGAGTTACGGAGCACCGCTCCTAGCCCCGCCGGGAGGGGAGAATAGGGGGCGAGGAGCGGCATCCGAGGCCATTGTGAAACTCGGCCGAGTTCACGACGGCCCTCCCGATTTTTCCCAGGAGCGGAGAATTCCGCCCAATGTGAATGAGTTCCTCTTTGCACGTTCACCTATTCTATCATAGAACATAGAACAGTACAGCACAGAACAGGCCCTTCGGCCCTCAATGTTGTGCCGAGCCATGATCACCCTACTCAAACCCACGTATCCACCCTATACCGTAACCCAACAATCCCCCCTCAACCTTACTTTTATTAGGACACTACGGGCAATTTAGCATGGCCAATCCAATTAACCCGCACATCTTTGGACTGTGGGTTTCTTCTTCCTTTTATTTTATTATGATACATCAAACTTTATCTTTCAATCTATCAAAAGGGAGCACTGAAGGAAATCTGCTATTTCTGATAGGTAAAAGGATCATTAATCAGCCATTTTGTCATAATTTTAAAACCGAGTTCAAAAATCATTTTAAAATGGATCCCATCATAAGACTGCAAATATGATCAAACATAACCTCAGATTGCAAAAGCACATAGCTTCCAAAAATAAAAGCATAGAATTTGAAACATTTACAGTAGAACTAGAAGCAAATGCAACATTTCTACTGAAGTCAAAATGACATTATAGTTCATATGAACTTTCCATTGTTCAAATGAACAGAATCGCAGAGTTCAGCACATACCAGTTCAATGATAAGAGCAGAGCTTGCATTCCAACACACATTTAAGAATTCCACATGCAACATTTATATTAACTTTAAAGTTCAACGAGATAATGTTGCATATTGAAGATTGACAACCCAATCATCAAATCAAATGTATTTGAAACTCATCCAAACCAATCACCATGTTACAGGGGCAGAAACAGATTTACTCAGATTGATAACAAATTCCTTAAAGATAGTGGTCCGGGCAGCCATTTTCATTCTAGAATCACTCTATACTATTTACCTGACTATTTGCTATCTTTATTCTGTATTTTCATATTTCTACTCTAACTCTAAGTCGACGCAAGCTGTTTTGCTTTGAGCAAGAAACCATGACTGTATTTTGAAAGTTCAGATCGTTTATACGCTACTAAGTTTCATTATATCTCTTAAAGCCTTCTGCTGGCAGAGGCTTGATTCAGAATATTTGATTTGTAACCACAAGAAGATTTCAAACTTTCAATTATGATCAATAGACACCCAATAAAGATTTCATTTCGCATCCAAGACATTTAGTGCAAATTTCTACTTAGTTAGGTGTATACGAGACTACACTTAACCACAGGTAGATTTCAACACGTACCTAACCTACATATCTTTGGACACTTTTGTGAGGACCATGAAGAATCCAGCATGAGTTTGTAAAGTCGAAAATAAATAACTTTATTTACAATTACATATATACAACAGCAGTACACTGCTCTCTCCTCTAGCTGGTTCCACACTGACCAGCTCTATTTATACAGGTGACTCTGCTAATGATTTCTCCGCCCTCCTCATTGGGAGAGCACATATTCACTAGGGATTGTGGGATTACCATTAGTCCCCAGCCAATAATAAACTGGTAGGTTATAGCAGACACTAAGGGGCAATACAGCCTGGACAATCCACCTAACCTGCATATCTTTGTACAGTGGGAGAAAACTCTGGCAGACACTGGGAGAATGTGCAATTTCCACACATACGGTCACCCAAGGCCAGAACTGAATGCGGGTCCTTGGCGCTGTAAGGCAGCAGTGAGAACCACTCTACCATCATGCCGCCCACTGTTCCTGGTTACTTTTATTATATGTAAAGCCTCCTGGAAAATTAGCTGTGTTTATTCAAATCCAATTACAGTTGATGACGAAGACCATGATGTAATTGTTTCAGCAAATAAACTAATTTTCTCATATATATTTGGACAAATTTCTGCTTTACCTGCAGGAGGCTCGAGTCAATTCAAAATGTATAAAAGCCAGTAATTAAAAACATTTCTCTGAGGGCTAATGATCTAAACAACGGTCATTCATATATCACAATCAAATGTTCGAATGATCAGCTTACTTATTAATGCTAACCGAAAAGCACACCTGCTATTATTGTTTAGTTGTAGATTATCATCAACCATATTTCAGAACTTTGATGTGGACACTCAGCTAATAGCTAAAATCTTCATTATATTTTTTTCTGTAATAATCATCAAAATAAGTTTCGAGGAGAGACTTCAACACAAAATCCTAATTCTAATGTGATAATAAAATGCAGCTTATACCATTCTGTTCCATGTGGATTCAATTTCCAGAAAAAAGCAAATATAGTTCCAGGAGCACATAAATGTGACAATTGTTACATTACACTTTAATTTTACACTCTAGTCTCACATCAGAGATTAGTGTATAAAATTAAAGTGCACAGGATTGGGGGTAGCGCATTGAGACAGCTAAAAAAACTGGGCAACTGAGCAACTATGCCCATTTAAATATTCAGACCTGGTTCTCGCCCAGCAAGGGCAGGATCCAGATCATGGTGGACAAGGTGAGTCGGGAGACTTGCTGGAGGTTTTGCGCCCTGATGCGACCATCAATTCACTCGAGACGGGAGTAGAAGTAAACTGGCTTTAATCAACTTCGAACAGTGCCTGCTTGTTACTGATCCAATACTGAGAAGCGCCTACAGGTCGACTGCTCTTTATACCTCCCTTCAAGGGGAGGAGTCATGGGCGGAGCCCATACATCCCCCAACATGTTCCCCTATGGATAATGCCATACAATGGCCCATAGGAGAAGCCCACAAGGAAAACAGCATAGCACAGATACAAATACAAGGGCAACAGCACAGATAAATACAATGGTGGATTATTGGCATAATACATTCACCACACACCCGGCACGGAGCACAATTTGAGGCCCATGCGCGATTCATCCGATGCACCTGGATACATGCCGGGCGCAACGGGATCGCTGAATCACGTCTAAAGAGTAGGAATAAACAAGTCTTTTTCCAAATGGCTGACAATGGCTAATGCGGTACTGCAGGCTAGGTGTCCTTTCACAAAATATATTAATGATTTGGAGGAGGAAACTAAATGTAATATCTCCAGATTTGCAGATGAGACAAAACTGGGTGTGAGGGTGAGCTGTGAGGAGGATGCAGAGATGCTTCATTGTGATTTGGACAAGCTGAGTGAGTGGGCAAATGCAAGGCAGATGCAGCATGATGTGGATAAAAGTGAGGTTATCCAAGTTGGTAGCAAAAACAGGAAGGCAGATTATTATCTGATGGCTATAAATTGAGAGGGGGATGTGCCAACGAGACCTAGGTGTCCTCGCACACCAATCGCTGAAGGTAAACATGCAAGTGAAGCAGGCAATAAAGAAGGTAAATGGTATGTTGGCCTTCATAGCGAGCAGATTCGAGTACAGGAGCAGGGATGTCGCTGCAAATATACAGGGCCACACCTGGAATATTGTGTGCAGTTTTGGCCTCCTTATCTGAGGAAGGATGTCTTGCTCTAGACGGAGTGCAGAGGGGATTTATCAGACTGATAAACTGATTGAGTCAGTTAAGATTTTATTCGCTGGAGTTCAAAAGATTGAGGGGAAATCTCATAGGAACCTATAAAATTCTAACAGGACTAGACAGGGTAGATGCAGGAAGGATGTTTCCAATGGTGGGGGACCCCAGAACCAGGGGTCACTGTTTGAGGATTCAGGGTAGATCATTTAGGATTGGGATGAGGAGAAATATTTTCACCCAGAGAGTGGTAAGTCTGTGGAATTTGCTACCACGTTAAGTCGCTGAGGTCAAAACATTGTGGGAGGGGATTCCCCAGGGTGGGAATAATGATGGCTTGGTGAATCTGGTGGGAGGCAAAATTCATGCCAGGCGTCAAAACCGTTTCAAGTCTCCTGGCCTACCCCGCGGACCCCGACGATGTTCCCGCCCATACCTGGCAGGAACATGTAAATACCTGATTAAATCTAATTTTTATACCATTATCAGGCAGGATGCCTGATTCTCCTGCCTCCTAGGATGATCCAACACCTCACAGCTGGGAGTCCTGCAGACGTGAGTTGGGACAAGTCCTGAGAAATGAGGACCTGGTGGCTTGCACTCTGGTGAGGGCAAGGGAGTGACTTCCATCCCCACACGTGCCTCCATGGTGCCAAAGGAGGTCCTCCATGGAAGATAAGACCATAAGACATAGGAGCACAATTAGGTCACTCGGCCCATCGAGTCTGCTCCGCCATTCAATCATGGTTGATATTTTTCTCATCCCCATTCTCCTGCCTTCTCCCCATAACCCCTGATACTCTTATTAATCAAGGACCCATTTATCCCTGTCTTAAAGACACTCAGTGAATTGACCTCCACAGCCTTCTGCGGCAAAGAGTTCCACAGATTCACCATCCTCTGGCTGAAGAAATTCCTCCTCATCTCTGTTTTAAAGGATTGTCCCTTTAGTCTGAGATGGTGTCCTCTGCTTCTAGTTTCTCCGACAAGTGGAAACATCCTCTCCACGTCCACTCTATCCAGGTCTCGCAGTATCCTGTAAGTTTCAATAAGATCTCCCCTCATCCTTCTAAACTCCAACGAGCACTGAGCCAGGGTCCTCAACTGTTCCACATACGACAAGCTCTTCATTCCAGTGATCATTCTTGTAAGCTTTCTCTGGACCCTTTCCAAGTCCAGCACATCGTTCCTTAGATACGGGGCCCAGAACTGCTTTATATAGCCTCAGAAGTACATCCCTGGTGTCAAGGGATCTCAGGGGGGGGGGGGGGGGGGGGGGTCAAGGATGGGCTTGGGCTAGACTGGAGGTGCTCAGTTCGGGGATCTTTCCCGGGATGGTGTCGTTTGGCTGGTCTTCCATCTGCAGTCATTAAACCCCTTAACCTGTCTCCCAGCATTTCAAAATGAAAGATTTCTGTCTCCCAGCATATCATGTTCAAAGATCTGTGAGGTGCGAGTAAAAGTGTATCTTTTAATGTGGTGGAAACCTTTAAAGTGTTTTTTTCTTATTGAAGGCTCTCTGCAAGCTTAGAAGCCTGAAAGCTTTGTACTGCATTGTTTATATTCAACTGCATGGACCATTGCCTTTTAAAAGCCTCTTGATTGACAGGTCCAAGCAGATTTCAAAGGAAGGTTCACTTTTGTTTATTTATGAAGCTCTACAGGGGTCCAGTAGCTCTAAAGTACTTCCTCTTTTGAGCTGTTGTTTTTATAACCACAGTTTTTTTTAAAGTAACTGTCACTTTGTTCTGAAGAACTTCCTAGAAATACCAGGTTCTCTGTCTGAGTGGTGCCCCTACACCTGTTTTTTCTAGGAAGGTCGCTTAGTTTGCAAATAGGAGAATCCGCGATCTTATGTTTTCAAGAAGATACAGCTCATGGGGCGAAAGGGATCAAAGGATATGGGGGGAAGGCGGGAACAGGCAATTGAGTTGGATGATCAGCCATGATTATAATGGATGGCGCAGTAGGCTTGAATGACCAAGTGACCTACTCCGGCATCTATTTTCTATGTTTATTACATGAAGGTACTTGATATGAAGTTTACTAAAAATTTATTTAGTGCTGCTATGATCCCGGTGGAGCCAAAAACTAAAAGAACTGAATTTACTAAATGATCCGAACAAAAAAAAATGAAATGTAATGAAATGAAAATCGCTTATTGTCACGAGTAGACTTCAATGAAGTTACTGTAAAGGATGGCATTTCACTTTTTATAGTTTTTACTTTAACAATCAAACCAAAATCAACATCAATTAACAGACAAATTGAGGTCAATATCAAGGATAAATTACAATTGAATTAGAGGATACAACAAGGACAAATCTTACAGATTTATTCATCCACTTAACATACATGCCTGCTTCTTCTCCTTCTTATGCAGTCCCTAGCGGTTGAGGATGACTTGCTTCCACAGTAAAAATGAGTTTTCAGATGACTGAGGAATCCAATGCATGACTGACAGTCTCTGTCACAGGTGGGACAGATGGTGGTCGGAGGAGCTTATGGGTGGGATGCCCGGGTTGCCATGCTTTCCCTTCACTGTCAACACTTGGCTTCAGCTTGGTCTTGGTGATGAAATTCATTCTAGCCACAAAGTCCTACAAAGCTCTGATTTTCCTCCGGTAGAATCTAGCTCTTTTTCTCTGAGGCATAAGCCAGAAATTCCTATCTGACAGCAAATTTACTTCACTTGGGTTCTATGGGTATGATTCTCACCAAGTCACAGATCTGATGCACAAAGACTTCACAGCTCTAGGGTCCCAGGTTCGATTCCGGCTTGGGTCACTGTCTGTGCGGAGTCTGCACATCCTCCCCGTGTGTGAGTGGGTTTCCGCCGGGTGCTCCGGTTTCCTCCCACAGTCCAAAGGTGTGCAGGTTAGGTGGATTGGCCATGATAAATTGCCCTTAGTGTCCAAAATTGCCCTTAGTGTTGGGTGGGGTTACTGGGTTATTGGGATAGGGGGAGGTGTTGACCTTGAGTAGTGTGCTCTCTCCAAGAGCTGGTGCAGACTCAATGGGCCGAATGGCCTCCTTCTGCACTGTAAATTCTATGATAAGTAAATTCTATGATCCCTGGTCCTGGTTTCTTGGCCTTCTATCTCAGCTGTGCCACCACCTCCTTTTCCAGAAGGTGGCCATGTAGGCCTGTTTTTGAGTCCACTGTGGGTCATGTGGTCATGGGTTTTAATTTTATTTTACTGTTCCTGATGTGTCTTTAGTGGACCTTGGATGTTCAGTTCTGTTCCTTCTTGTGTAAATATTTTCATGGGCTGAGGCTTCATCCCAAGAGTTAGTCAGTGCTATGTGTCAGAATCATCCACAATAACCTCCTGAATGAAGATGTCCACCAATTGAAAGCCTGTTCCCGAATGTGCAGCCACCGCTATACCCATGCATGCACACTGGCCCTTCTCCATGAGTGAGCCTCAAATGGCACTATCTCAGCGCAGTGCAAACATATACCATCACAGTGCAAACATAGAACATAGAACATAGAACAGTACAGCACAGAACAGGCCCTTCGGCCCTCGATGTTGTGCCGAGCAATGATCACCCTACTCAAACCCACGTATCCACCCTATACCCGTAACCCAACAACCCCCCCCGAACCTTACTTTTTAGGACACTACGGTCAATTTAGCATGACCAATCCACCTAACCCGCACATCTTTGGACTGTGGGAGGATACCGGAGCACCCGGAGGAAACCCACGCACACACGGGGAGAACGTGCAGACTCCGCACAGACAGTGACCCAGCCGGGAATCGAACCTGGGACCCTGGAGCTGTGAAGCATTTATGCTAACCACCATGCTACCGTGCCGCCCCACAGGTCACTACTCCCAGATTAAATATGCTCTGCAGAATACTGTTTTAGGTTTTTCAAGAACAAGTGAGGAAGGGTAATTGTTGGTAATTAATAATATGTTCAAATTAAAGTCAAAATATACTTAAAACATCTGCTTCATTACAACCAATGATTATTGCAAATGTCAGGTTACTAGTTCATATTAAGTAAAACATAAATGTATGAGTAATCATGTTGTGGATTTGGAAATATATATTTACAATTTACTTAGAATTTGCTGAAATTCCACATAATATTAATCTGACTAACTCCATTAAGATACAAGACTAAAAATATGATACTGCATAATTATTATGATAACAAAATGATTCCTAAAACAGAACACATTGGGACACCATAACTTAAACTTTATTTGCTTTCTTCAGCTTCATAGTGGACATTCCCAAAGCAAATATGCGACATTCCTTAAAAATATGCTTGAATTTAGTATTCTGCCTGAGGTAAACAGTTTGTTATGTAGAGAATAATGAAAGAAATAACATGGAATCTAAAAAAATCTTCACCAATACAGTGATATCCAATGGCTATATCTATGCCGAAATAATACATCTTAAGCTTTGCATGTAGTGTACAATTACTTCTTCTGGTACATTTTTGTCACAATTTGTTGATAACATCTGTGTTGCTGTGAAACAATATATTCCCTGACTTACAGTGAGAAGAATGATGGGAGATCTGCTAGCTCCATTTGGAAGTTGAGACCATTTTAGAAAACATTTCAAGTTTCTGGGGTAGCATCTCCTCCGCCGGTAGCAGGGTCCCTGATGCGGTGGAGAATTGGGCGTCTGCGTTAAAACTTTTGTGATGCCGCCAGCGGGAGGATGCAAATGGATGCAGATGGGTCCCTGTGCTCCATGGCCATGAGCATTGAGACCCTATCAAGATGAGAGCGAGATGACAGCTTGCCACTGGCCACCCCAAGAGAGGAGGAGGTGTTGGGGCCCGTGCCGATGACTCCTGTAGTTGAGGTGCTGGAACACCGAAGCACCTCTGAACCTCTGAATCCCCCCCCCCTGCCCCGCTCCTGGTTCTGGCACATCGAATGGGCAGCAGGGAACAGGATGACAGCATGCCACCTGGGACACCCAAACGACTGCTGGATCCGTCCAGGCCTGGTTGTTCCAGAGGACGGCTGCCGAAAGGCAAGCATGGGAAATGGCGGCCAGTGCCTGGACACCCTAGGCCTAGGAGGTCACCCCAGCCCCACAGCACATCCCCTGGTCACCCCTCGCTACTCCCCCACACCCTGGCAGATGACCCCCAGCCAGCGGCAGCACCGGCAGCCCACGGCTGTGCCTTTGGAAACATATCCTACCTCCTCCCTCTCCCTCAGCAGCCACCCTGCCTGCAGGTGCTGAGAAAGACCCTTCTATTCAACAGCATAGAATCATAGAATTTACAGTGCAGAAGGAGGCCATTTAGCCCATCGAGTCTGCACCGGTTCTTGGAAAGAGCACCCCATTTAAGGCCACACTTCCAACCCATCCCCGTAGCCCAGTAATCCCACCTAACCTTATTTTTGGACACTAAGGGCAATTTAGCATGGCCAATCCACCTAACCTGCACAACTTTAGACTATGAGAGGAAACCGGAGCACCGGAGGAAACCCACGCAGACATGGGGAGAATGTGCATACTCTGCACAGAGAGTCACCCAAGCCAGGAATTGAACCTGGGACCCTGGGAGTTTAATGCAGAAAAGTGTGAGGTGATTCATTTTGGAAGGAATAACAGGAAGGCAGAGTACTGGGCTAATGGTAAGATTCTTGGTAGTGTGGACGAGTAGAGAGATCTCGGTGTCCATGTCCATAGATCCCTGAAAGTTGCCACCCAGGTTGAGAGGGTTGTTAAGAAGGCGTACGGTGTGTTAGCTTTTATTGGTAGAGGACTTGAGTTTCGGAGCCATGAGGTCATGTTGCAGCTGTACAAAACTCTGGTGCGGTCGCATTTGGAGTATTGTGTGCAGTTCTGGTCGCCACATTATAGGAAGGATGTGGAAGCATTGGAAAGGGTACAGAGGAGATTTACAAGAATGTTGCCTGGTATGGAGGGAAGAGCATATGAGGAAAGGCTGAAGGACTTGAGGCTGTTTTCGTTAGAGAGAAGAAGGTTAAGAGGGGACTTAATTGAGGCATACAAGATGATCAGAGGATTAGATAGGGTGGACATCGAGAGCCTTTTTCCTCGGATGGTGATGTCCAGCACGAGGGGACATAGCTTTAGATTGAGGGGAGATAGATATAGGACAGATGTCAGAGGTAGGTTCTTTACTCAGAGAGTAGTAAGGGCGTGGAATGCCCTGCCTGCAACAGTAGTGGAGTCGCCAACACTAAACGCATTCAAATGGTCATTGGATAGGCATATGGACGAAAAGGAAATAGTGTAGAGGGACTTTAGAGGGGTTTCACAGGACGGCGCAACATCGAGGGCCGAAGGGCCTGTACTGTGCTGTAATGTTCTATGTTCTAAGTTCTAACCACTGTGCGGCCATGCTGTCCAATTTTTGGGGACTCGGCGAGGAACGCCCCGTCGAGGCCGCACTTCGGTAAGTTGCTCGTCAATGCAGGAAGACTACTCGCGGATCAGGGTGCCATTTTTAATGGCAGCCATGATTTTGTGATCCCCCCCCCCTCAGCTCAAACTCAGAATAGACCATTCAGACCAACTGGTCCATTGCAGAGTGGCACTGCCAGGATGTCTGGATGGCAATGCCAAAGTGCTAGGTTGGCCGTGCCAAAGTTCCCAGGTGCCAGTGGGAGTGCCAGGGTATCACCATGTCCTGTCCCCGACCACCCGGGAATCTTTAATGACTTGGGAGACCCCCTGTACTCCATTAGGACTGGTCCTCGTTTGTGGAAACCAGTGCTTAACGGTGCCCAGGTTCAGCCATTAGATCCTGGGCGGCAGATGAATCCGGCGAACATAAATTTAAATGAGCCAAATGGCTCATTTAATTTTTTGATCTGGATCATACGCGATGAGGGCAAGATGCAATTTGTGACATCGAGCGAGGTTTGGTTGAATCTCGCAGGATGTCTCAAGCATCATGAATCTTGCAAGAAGCCTCCCATGAGATTCAATGGCCTCGTCACGACACCAATATGTTATACAAATTACTTTGAATTTCCAACTCAGAAATAGACCATTCAGACCAATTGAACATAGAACATTGAACATACAGTGCAGAAGAAGGCCATTCGGCCCATCGAGTCTGCACCAAGCCACTTAAGCCCTCACTTCCACCCTATCCCCGTAATTCAATAACCCCTCCTGACCCTTTTTGGTCACTAAGGGCAATTTATCATGGCCAATCCACCTAACCTGCATGTCTTTGGACTGTGGGAGGAAACTGGAGTACCCGTAAGAAACCCACGCAGACATGGGGAGAACGTGCAGACTCAGCACAGACAGTGACCCAGTGCAATATCGAACCTGGGACCCTCGCACTGTGAAGCCACAGTGCTAATCACTTGTGCAACCGTGCTGCCCCAATTGGTCTATTGCAGAGTTTATCCTACAAACAAGCCTTTCTCCACTCGATATGTTCTATTAGTAGATCGTTGTGTTTCTTTCTCCCTCATGTATCTATCTACCTTCCAGTTAAAGGCATCTATGTAATTCATCTCAACCACTCTCAGGGCCAGATTATATGTGCCCCTACAAGTTAAATTAAAGGCAGGGAGAACAAGCGAAATCCAGCAATGTCTTTGCCCGCCACCTAAACCCTCCATGACTTAAAGAGGGACAGAGGGGCTGTCGGGCTCTTCATCAAACCTTGGGATTATTGAGACCCTAACGTGGCAAATTAATGTCCACTTAAGGACCTCATCCTGCTGCTGTGGGTGCTTTACCTGAAGCAGGGTGAGACCCATGCCAGTCAGGAAGCCTGATAACTTAGGCTGCACGCAATGGTGTCAGGCAGGAAGTGGTGGTGGTATTTGTGGTGGAAAATCTTATTTGTGGAATGAGATCTGAGCTCCCCCAAAATCAACCCTGCCACTTCCTTTTAACCTTGTACCCAATCTCTCAAACTCAGCCACCTCACCCAGGCCTACCAACCTAGCCCCACCAATACATGTGCTCCTCAGATTGGTGGGACTGGCTAGGGTCCCAGCAGTGGTCACTGCTTTCAGTTGCCCTGCTGGAAGTACAGAGCTGCTGACCTGCTGTTTGGCTTACAGCTCTCTAAGGTGGACTTCCTTCTCAGAGAGGACAGGAGACCTACCCCCTACATTTAACATTGATTCCAGGATTAATTGTCAGTGGGACAGCTGTCAGGATCATGGGTGGACTATCTTCAACCTGCATGTGGCGTGTCATGAAGTCCAGCCCCATGTGGTAGTATGTTCCACATTCAAATCACCACCCGAGACAAAATAATAGTCTGCATTACTTCTTGGACTATTAGGTGACAAAGAAGAGCAAAATGTTATACATATAAGATTTAGGTGGCTAATCCAACAGAACAAGCAGCCTATTTAATTTATAGTACTGCTGTCCCTCAGATAAATAAAACTTCAGCAAACTGTCAGGATAGGGGACATTATATATTGAGCTGGAATGTGCTATATTGTCATGCGGCATTTTGATCCAGTTATTCTCCATAAATTTGTCATATACAAATTTTGCTGTGTTTCATTTTTTTACGCTTCTGATTTTCTTTTATGGAAGGTAGAAAAATATGGTTTTGAATTAATAAAATATGTTCTATTTACTTTTCAGTAGCCTCCAAACATTGCATTTATAACTCAAAATTGTGTTAGCCATTACAACTGACATTGTATTATTTTCATGCCTGACAAAATATAAAAGTGTTCTTGTTTTGTATAAGTAAACAATGATATAAAGATAATACAATATTGTTTTATTACAATGAAACATATTGCTGAAAAGAGAGGTGTTGCTATAGCTTTTCGCCTTGTACTCATCAGGACAAACACAAGAATGCCAAATTTCAAATGCTCACAACAATTTATACCCTAGGAGAAAAGGGGGGTGTTCATTGTTTGCCTGAATGAAAAATGAAAAATGAAAATCGCTTATTGTCACGAGTAGGCTTCAGTGAAGTTACTGTGAAAAGCCCCTAGTCGCCACATTCCGGCACCTGTTCGGGGAGGCTGGTACAGGAATTGAACCGTGCTGCTGGCCTGCCTTGGTCTGCTTTAAAAGCCAGAAATTTAGCCCAGTGAGACATTGCCATGGAGAGATCAACACAGAATATAGACTACTAGTTCTTCCAGGCTTGAACATATTTCCTTGTTTGCAGTTTATGAATGTATGCCGCTTCTGGCAAGTGTAAATGAGTCAAATTATAAGCCTAACTGATTATTTTGAATTGAATATTTGTGCCACTGTTAGCACACTCGGGAATGTTCATCAAGTGCTACCCAAGTCCAATAGCAGACTTTTTATTTTGGGTTTTGCAAGCGTGGGCTTGTTGATTATGGTCTGTCCTCTGACTGCTACAAACAGCCGGACAAACATGTTGTTTGATTCAATTGGCCAATCATGAGAATGTAAGGCCTATGCACCTGGCATTGCACTGGCACTGAAGTTCATAGTCAATGTTGCTTGATTGTGCGGTAAGAAAATATCTTTTTGGATCAATGTCGAAATCCTAATCGTGGAAAATAGCACTTGCATGGTCAAAGCATTGTAGCTATGTGAAACAAGTTGCTCTGTTCAAATTACCCGTTGTTCAAATTTTTGAGATACTTTGACTATCCAGGGCAATTTGAGGTAGTCGGTAATTTTTAGGTGTGAAAATTGAACCTTTGGCCTATTTGTAATTTTTGTGATACACAGCAAATAGCGATTTGATCAGGAAAGCCATTGTCTCACAGGATAGCTTTGATGTATTCTGTTTCTGTGTCGAGCTTGCAAGGTGAGCAAATGACGAGGGCCCTATTTACAAGATTGCTGATATGGCCAATCTTATTGTGCATGGACCCACACAATCCCCAATGTAAAATTACCAGCAAATATTCAAGTTCTGCACTACCAAGCGATAATTAAACATGCTCTAATTGTGTATTTGTTTATTGGATGCATCTCAGATGTTTTGTTCTTATTCATCAATTCCAGGTTTGGTGTGCTAACTGTTGCAGTCCTTACTGGCTCAGAGTGCTACAGGTTGTAAACTAAAGGTTCAATATTATTCTATTTCTAAAGAATTGTGAAAAATATATATTTTCTTTTCATTTTAGCCATGGCCAATTAACAAATTACTCGAATGTACAACTTTGAAACATGATTTGCTGCCACACGAGTCTGACCTCACTATTTGTGATAACACTCCATATTCTAAAAACATGGGGAAAAGTGCACTTAATGTTCTATTTTCTCTCTTTCAGTAGTTCACAAATAGCATTGCTCACTTGACTACCAATTGTCACCACCCACTTTTTAAGCAGCAGCCAGCAAATGTTCACACATTACAGGAGAAAATTATAGTGATGTTTAAGAGGAAATACTGGATGAGGACTAAGCACCATTGATAAAATAGTGACAGTTGGGAAGCAGCTAGAATGGATGTCCATTAGGCTGCATTCCTCTTCTAAATTGTTTGAGGATAAACATCTTACTGTTCAATAGTAGTCATTAAAACAGTGATCTGCTTTCATTAGAAAGTAGTCTGGCAAGATTTTATCAGTATTTGTCTGCATTAAAGTCCGCCATTGAGCCTCAGGCAAAACCACAGAACTTAGTTCTATGGTAACAGCACTTCTCAGGATGTACTACTATCACATATAGGCCTACAGAGCTCAAACTACAAAATGCAGTTATAACAAGCTTCAACTTACTTTGTGAAATTGTACAAGCAATCACAATTGTGGCATTTTGGAACTTCATAAACAAATGCTTTTGTAGGCTCACAAGATTAGTCAGCATTGTAAGCAGGTTTTTAAAGATCTCGGCATGTTGGTCTACCGGCAAGGCTGAATTTATTGCTTATTTCTCATTGCCTTGAAAAGATGCTGGTGTACCTCATCCTTGTACTAATATATTCTAAGTACTGATGGTACTTTTGCAACAGTGTTAAGTAGATAATTCCAGGATCTTGATGAAGCAATGACAAAGATGTGGTAGGTACGTACGATGGAGGGAAATTTGAGGTGATCATCCTATAACGGGCACGGTAGCATTGTGGATAGCACAATTGCTTCACAGCTCCAGGGTCCCAGGTTCGATTCCGGCCTGGATCACTGTCTGTGCGGAGTCTGCACATCCTCATCGTGTGTGCGTGGGTTTCCTCCGGGTGCTCCGGTTTCCTCCCATAGTCCAAAGATGTGCAGGTTAGATGGATTGGGCATGATAAATTGCCCTTAGTATCCAAAATTGCCCTTAGTGTTGGGTGGGCTAACTGGGTTATGGGGATAGTGTGGAGGTGTTGACCTAGGGTAGGGTGCTCTTTCCACGAGCTGGTGCAGACTTGATGGGCCGAATGGCCTCCTTCTGCACTGTAAATTCTATGATTCTATGATAACATTACTGCTCTCCAAAAACAGGTCTGCTCTGGTAGATCCATAATTTCACCCTATTCCTGCTCCACTAAACTGATTTCTTCCCATCTCAAATCTGGTTTTTCAACCTTCTCCAATCTGTTCCTACTTATGTCTGTAACCCTACTGATGTCCTCCACCACTTCAAGGCTTTCCAGTGTCCTGGCCCTAGCCGATTACTTTTCACCAGGAACATCTAATCTCTCTACACCACGTCAGAATGCCCTGTGGGTCCTCTTCTTCTTCCTTGAATAGAGGCCCATCCACTACCCGGCTGAACTTGTTCTCCTCAGACAATTTCCCTTTGACTCCAAAAATCATGTTTTTCATGGACTCAGCATATAAACCAACAATCTGTCCTGGTCCACTCACGTTGATGCAACAGTCAAGAAAGCCCAACAATGTCTACGGAAGCTAAAGAAATTTGGCATGTCTGCATCGACTCGCACAAACGTCTACAGATGTGCGATAGAGAGCATCCTACCCGGCTGCATCACAGCCTGGTATGGCAACTGCTCGGTCCAAGATCACAAGAAACTGCAGTGTGTGGTGAACTCAGCCCAACGCATCACCCAAGCTTGCCACCCCACTTTGATTCTGTATAAACCTCCTGCTGCCTTAGGAAGACAAACAGCATTATCAGAGACCCCTCCCATCCAGGCATTGCCTTCTTCCAGAGTTCTTCCAGAGCCTTTCTTGAGGCAGAAGGGGCATAAGTCTGAACACTCACACATCCAGACATAAGTACAGCTTCTTCCCCACAGCTACAAGACTCCTCAATGACTGCCCCTCGGACTGATCTGTTCCCTCTAAGAACACTATTCACGACACCCTGTGCTGCTCTTGCTCATGTATTTGCTTTGTTTGGCCCCTTGTTCCGCACTGTAACCAATCACTGTTTGTCGATGTACCATTTGTCAATGTTCTCTGTTGATTATTCTTTTGTCTACTATGTACTTACTATGTACGTTCGCTCGGCTGCAGAAAAATATCTTTCACTGTACTTCGGTACATGTAACAATAAATCAAATCAAATCAAATCAAATCAAATTGACTCTCCTCTTCAGCCATGACATGCTAAATTTGCATTAGTAATCAGCCTCAATTTTGTTAATGCATGTTTTATTTATCTTATAACTTGGTGTAAGGCATCAAACAATAGTGATAAGTTTTTTGTTGTGAAGATGTGTGGGAGTTTAAGACATGCTCATGCTTTGCAATGGATGCTGATGACATTTCAAAATAGTGATTGCCCACACGCATCCTGGTGGTTCCTTATATACTCAGAGTATATGCCGGCCCCTATTTTATGAAGAATTTTTTGTGGTTTTCAAGAGTTGACTTATATCTCAACTTCCACTATACATGATGCATTATTTATTCTATTCCTATTTAGGCTCCTTGGTGCGGGATGGGCAAGTCATGCAAATTGCCATTGGCTTTGGCGGGTCCGGAAGTTACTGCCAGCAGTCAATGGTGAGCCACTTCTGCCATGGGAAAACCCGCTGCGGAGAGGAGCAGGGAGCAGGAAAGGTTCAGCCATTGCTTCTAAATTCTACCCATCCCTTACCTTCACCTCTTCAACTCTTCCCTTCCCTTTCCTGACTTCCCTACCTCTATTTCTGGGAATAAACTATCATCAAATTCTCACCAGAAGTCTCCTAACTCTTACAGCTAACTTCATGGACTTCCTCTCACCTCCTGTAAGGACTCTATCCCATTCCCCTAGTTTCCCTATCGTATCTGTTTTCACAAGGCCACTATTCAAGACGGTGTTTCCAATGTGCTTTTCTTTTCTTAAAACTAAGCATTCCACTCTACCATGATTCCACCTGTGTTTACTATGGAATAGGATGGTGGAGGTATGGAAAGCGGGAAGGGGAGCTGCGATATAATTGAACAGATTAGCATTGAGGGGGAGGATGTGTTACAGGTTCTTGAGGGCTAAAAGTGGATGAACTCTCAGCCCAGATGAAATGTATCCTCGGCTGATGTGTGAGGTAAGGGCGGAGAGTGCAGGACTCTGACACTAATTTTCCATTACAATCGGGGCTGGTTTAGCTCACTCAGCTAAATCGCTGGCTTTTAAAGCAGGCCAAGCAGGCCAGCAGCACGGTTCGATTCCCGTACCAGCCTCCCCGGACAGGCGCCGGAATGTGGCGACTGGGGGCTTTTCACAGTAACTTAATTGAAGCCTACTCGTGACAATAAGCGATTTTCATTTTCATTTTTCATTTACGAAGCATTGAGATGAGCACTTGAAATGTCGTAACATAGAAGGCTACGGACCAAGTGCTGGAAAATGGGATTAGAGTAGGTAGGTGCTTGATGGCCAGCACAGACACGATGAACTGCAGCACCTCTTTCTGTGCTGTAATACTCTATGACTCTATGGCCGTGTCTGTCCTATCTCCTGCAATTCTGCTCTCACCACCTCCCTTTCCCTTGGAAGCACAACAGGATTCCCCTTCTTCTCACTTTCCACTCCACCGGCCTCCATTTTTAGTGGATCATCCTCTGTCCTTCCATCTTTCCAGCATAATGCCTCCTTGAAGCACATCTTCCTTTCCCTTTCAGCATTCTGAAGGGATCATTCTCTCCTCAAAACCTGGTCCACTCCTCATTTACTCACAATACCCCCTCCATTCCTATGGCACTTTCTCATGCAAGCATATAGATGTTCTGCCTGCTCCTTTATTTCCTTCCTTCTCACCATTCAAGCTCCCAAACACACCATCCAGGTTAAACAGCAATATATTTGTACTTTGTTCAATTTAGTGTGCTGTATTCGTTATCCAGGATTGGGAAGAAAAGGTAACGAATGAATTACTGCTTTGTGGAAAACATCTGCCATTCCGACCACTCTGTCCTCAATCTCCTTCATTATTCTAATGAAGCTCAATGCAATTGTTTTCAAGAAGGAGTTAGATATAGTTCTTGGGGCTAAAAGGATCAAAGGATATGGGGGGGGGGGGAAGCAGGACAGGTTACTGAATTGGATGATCAGCCATGATCATACTGAATGGCAGAGCAGGCTCGAAGGGCCGAATAGCCTCCTCCTTATCCTATTTTCTATGTTTCTGTGCTGAGGAATAACCCATCTTTTAATTTGTCACATTACAGCCTTCCTGACCCAACTTTGAATTGAACAATTTCAGATCAGTTGCTGGTCATAATTCTATTACTCCCATTCAAACCTCCTGTAAACACAGCTTTTGTTTCTTTACTTGTCCCATTATCATCCCGTTTTGTTTTGTGCCATCACCCCTTTTGTAATTAAATCTATCTTTCCTTCCGCCTTGTCACAGATCTTGGCCGCGATTCTCCGGTCTCATTGTGCTCTCGGTCAAGCGAAACAAGGCCAGTGAATATGGGGAGAGGCTGAAAACAAGAATCGGACCAGGCCCCAAGCAGTTTGCGATGCAACCGGCCCGCTCCCGTAGGCGAAATCGGGATCTCGCCGTATTGAGGCGAGAAATCAATTTACCACCACTTAAGTGCTATTTCCATACAATTAACGAGAGCCACCCCATATCCAACAGCCTCCTGTCATTCATCGGCCTCCCCAGAAAGTGGTCATGCTGGCACCGATCAGCACTCCTAATGGGGGGGGGGGGGGGGGGGGGGGGGGTTGCGGGGAGGCCCTGAGGAAAGCAGCCGTTCATGGCGGCACCACCATGCCAACCCCTGGACCATGTTTACCCATTCCGGAGGCAGCCCTTGACCCTGCTCGTCTGGCCTGCTGACCATCTATAACCTCCATCAACTGCTGAGGCCTCTGGCAAGTGCGACTGAAGGCTATTGATAATAATATTGCTAATCATAATACTGCTAATAACAGTGGCCCTGTGCTCACCAGGGTTCCACTCCCTCAATATACAGCTCGTGTGTGATCACCAGGTGAAGATAATGCATGTGTGTGCACACATCCCGGGGAATGTGTACGACAGCTACATCCTGGGGCAGTCAGTCATAACTGACCTCTACGAGGAACACCGCAAGATGGGCGCTGACTCTTGGGGGATAAGGGGTACCCACTGAGGGCCTGGCTAATGACACTGGTGTAGAGGCCGGTGACCGAAGCAGAGACCCGGTACAACGACGCCCATGTGGGTACCCAGGCTGTGATTGAGCGGTGTATTGGACTCCTCAAGATGCGGTTCTGATGTTGTGACCACTCTGGTGGTGCACACCAGTACACCGCACGGAGGGTCGCCCGCTTTATGGTGGTCTGCTGTGTCCTCCAGAACCTCACACACCAGCGGGACGATGGGCTGGAGGTTGGTGATGAGGAACATGTGGCCACCTCCGAGGAGGAGGAGGGGGACGAGGATGATGAGATGGTGCCGGACCAGCAAGGGCTGGAGGCCGAGGCCGGGAAGGAACCTTGAAGACCAGCCGAAGGCAGCAGGACAGGAAGCAGCACGAGAGTCCGGCAAGCCGGTAGGGCCAGGGAGGCCCTCATACCCACCTGCTTCACATAGGACATGGCCTGGTCTAACACCCCCCCATTCCTATTTCCTACCCTCCCAGGGTTTGTGTTACAACGTTCCAGGGTGATGGGACTGTGCCGGCACCGTCAGCAGGTCACTGTTGAGGGCAGGGGGCGTGATGATAACCCGAGGAGAGCTGAGCACCAGCATCATATTGGTTGTGCTCAAGGGTGTTTATTGTGTTTTACAATTCCCCACTCTCCCGATTGCGCCGCTTTACCAACCCCTTCCCCCACACCCTCCCAGATCCCTAACGTGCCACCCTGTCCCATGTGTTGGCTGCAAGAAGTGGCTTCATCAGTGGGGTGGAACCCAAGGAGCTGATGGCCACCTTCCCCATTCCATGGGACTGGGTCCAGGTTGGGTCCCACCGCCTCCCCACGCGGTGCCTAGAGGGCCCTGGGGTTCACCTTGGGATGAAGGGGAAGCTTGTTCGAGCCCTGGCTGCTCCTGCATTATCCAACTCTGCCAGCCCAGGCGGTTCCCCGTAGTCCGCACCATCGTGGTGACACCCTCAGTGATGCTCCTCAGTGAATTCCCAGCTGACAGCAGGACATGTCCCACAGAACCTCATCAAGGTCAGTCTAGTACTGTATCCCCCAGCATATTGGACATTCTGCCGAGACCCTCAGCCATGGCTGTCATGGACAGCGCGACACATTGGACACGTTCACTAATGGTGCCGACGTCATGCACCAGGCTCTCTACTGTGGCCGTCACCTTTGCGGTAGTCACCTCGGTGCCATGCATTGCTGATGACATCTCCAGCGCCTGTAGCCTCTCGGACTTCTCCACGCGGCCGTGGATCTGATAGAGTGATGCTGACATATCCCTCTGAATGTCCCGGCCACACTCTAACATCTCCATAAGCTCCGGGATGACCTTTTCCACAGGTTCAGCATCAGGCTGGGGCCCAGCTGGGTCTTTGGCTTCTGGCCTGCCTGGGGGTTCCTACCTCCACCTGATGTACATCATCAGTGTGGTGCTCACCAGATTGTGCCCTAGAAGTTTGACCACTAACATTTCCCATTGAGGTGCATGCATCGGTACTGGAGGGAGAAGATTACAGCGGTGATGCAGCTATTACGGTGGCATCCTTGAAGCTCTCCTCCGAGGTGGTCTAGGACAGCAAGGCAGCACAGTGGTTAGTGCTGTTGCTTCACATCGCCACGGACCCAGATTGGGTCACTGTCTGTGCAGAGTCTGCACGTTCTCCCCGTGTCTGTGAGGGTTTTCTCTGGGCACTCTGGTTTCCTCCAAGTCCCGAAAGACATGCTTGTTGGGTGAATTGGACATTCTGAATTCTCCCCCAGTATACCCAAACAGGCGCCGGGCTGTGGCGACAAGGGGATTTTCACAGTAACTTAATTGTAGTGGTAATGGAAGCCTACTTGTGACACTAATAAAGATCATTATTATTACCATGGGAGACTGGAGAGGGTGCCATCCAGGATGGCCGGCACCGTCGGCTGGAGGACCTGCGAAAGAACGGACATGTGGTCAGTGCAAGGGATGGGTCAGTCAGTAAGACTTACATTTGACAGGTCCTCCGGGTGCAGCCTGGTGGTTCCTCAGCCTCTGTGTTGGTGACCGCCCTGTCCTCAGCCACACCAGTCACCTCGAGGGCATGCTGCTCGAATGTGATGAAAATTATGATGTTTGGTACTGCTCTGCCAGTCTGGGCCCTCGCCCAGCAATTGTGGGAGGGATTTTCCTGAGAAGACACAGAAAGGGCATCATTAGCCACACAAGTGGTTCATAGTGATGTGAGGGGGTGTGACAAGTGACCAGCTGGGGAATAGGACATCCTTCCTGACCTCCACAGCATCTAGCAGCGTCCCCAGGTTAGCATCCCGAAACTTGGGGCTGGTCTCCTCGGCACCAGTGTTGCAAGCTGGCTGGGGTTGGTTGAGCAAGTGTAGCTTAAGTGCTGCTCGACGGGCTGGCGAGCGCTGTGCCGGCGAATCAGCTGGTGAGCTTTCATATGCGGCGAGAAGCCTGTGAGGCCTCGATATGTGGATCAATTAACATGAATAGCGTTGCCGGCCTCACTGGGCCGAGCACCGGAAAGATTGCAGCAATTTCCGCTCGCTACAACACTGAGAAATCTTTCTGGAGAATCACGCCCCTTCTGTTTTGTTCTGTACTTTCTCTTGCTCCACCCCACAACTTTCACTGCCTCTGTATTTGCTGAAACCCTGACCCATTTCTAACTTTTCCCAGTTCTGATCATCATCCTGAAACATTAACTTTCTTTTAGTCTCTGCAGGTGCTGCCTGACATGCTGAGTATTACTTTTGTACATTGTTGGTCTTGTCCATCAGCTAGCGAGGGCTACAGAGGATTGAGGTAGTCAGAATAAGTTTGGCATAATGTAAGTGGTACCTTGTGCAACCACAGTATTCCAATGATGGAGGAGGTGGATGTTGAGTGCAGTAACATAGTCAGTAATCAAATGAATACTTTGTTCTGGATGGTGTTTAGTTTCTTAAGCATTGTTGCAGTTATACCAATCCTTGTAAATAACAGGTGTTCCATTAAAACTCCTTACTTGACCTTGTTAATAGTGGAGAGATTTTGAGGGAGGTTAGTTACTCAGAGTATCCAGTAGACACAATGTTGATATGGTTGATCTTGTAAGCTTCTTGTCATTGGTGGTATGAAATGCTGATGATAGAGCACTTGGTGATGGTTCCTGTTATAACCTGCATGGGACTCATCCAGCTGGGGATGATTGTTCCCTAGTGCTGATTGTTGTGAGTTAACTACTTTAATAGGTTAGCTGCTGTAGCAGCTGACAGAAAGGAGTGAGGACGCCGAGATGTGTAAACGGGTCCTGTGTAAACACTGCTGTTATGCAAAATAAACATCTTTCTCATGAACTCTTCAGACTCTCTCTTTGCCATTTATTTCAATTCCATCACTGAAAATTGAGGGAAATAGCTGGACTTTACCATTTTCAAGAATTATATCGTACAAATTCTCCTGTCGTCCTGCAGGGCACAGAGCATAAAAGCAGATGATTTGTGTTCATATCAATGGCAATACTGTGCCACCACTCTGTGAGTTTAAACTCTGAAAAGAATAAGCACACAGTTGCTGCAGCAAAGAAGCCCCTTTGATACGTTTGCATTTCCATTAGGATTAGCCAGTTGGTGTGCCTTTATATATTTCC